>NW_027441983.1:0-300000 GCF_048569485.1 Anomaloglossus baeobatrachus | reverse complement strand
ATCAGGTGAATCGAGTTCTGCTTTTGGAAACTGGGTTAAGAAGGGGTGCACCGTTCCTGGAGGTACTGCAATACCAGGTCAATGCGTGGAGTGGACAGAGCAAGCTCTTTTTCCATCTCCCTGTTCTAAAAATCCATTTAATATATGGTCCCCAGATAGGGGACGTATCAGATATTAAACTGATAAGAACAGATACTACACTTGATCTTAGCCAAAAGGCCGAGAAGCGATAACCAGAATTGGTTTGGGCCTCGAGTGGCACCCTGGCCTATGCCGGACACATCTTAGGGAGAGAGAGCGAGAGGGAGACAAACCCACGCCTACACAAGACATTTTGTCACCCAAGCCAACCCTTGAAAAGGCTGCTTTGCAGAGCAAAAACAAGAAGAATGGTGCGTTTTGCAGCCGCCGCCCACTGCAATGAATCTGAATAACTCCTCCTTTAGGGCGCAAGCAACTCCCCTCCCCCTTGCAGTCTTTCCAATTCACGATACAAAAAGACGGACAGGACAGGTTGCCTGACTTTCCGTCACTGCCACCCTTTGCCATCCTTACCCGTAGAAAGCCCTTTCATCATCCCCAAACCCTAATCTTTTCCCTTTCCTTCCCAGCCCCCAAACCCTGCCCTCTGTACCTTTCTCACCACCCGCTTCCCTTCTCCTGTCATCCCCCTACCACCCGGGAAAAAAAGAGATTGCCCCCTCCTTCCACTAGCCCACCCTCCCACCCAAAGAACAACTTCTTCTGCGCAGCTTGTTTTCTAGGCAGCAGCGCTATTGTGATGTCATCGGGGGGCATTGTGACAAGCCGCCAGTGTTCCGTCTCTTCATGTTGTGCACTGTTCAAACCGAAAATACATCAACAGGCAGGCTACAGAAAAGCTTACTAACAAAGGTTAGAGAGGGGCTTTCTCAGAGGGCTTTTTACAGTTTGTCTATTCCCAATTAGCCGGTTTAGTATACTTAATGAAAGTACTAATTCTTTCATAGGCCGCCCATTCTTAGTATTTGACGTTCAGGTAACAACAGGTAACTTTATTTGGAGTGGAAGCAGAGAGATAACACCAGATGCCAATTGTAGATCCTCTCACACCTGTGGTCACTGCAGCATCTGACTCCACTTTGTCCAAAAGGGATCTATTCCATTCAATTACACATGATCTAGATTAGACTGACAACAAGATACTGCACGGGACATAGCAGAGTTGGTGAAGTTGAGTGGTGATGAGTTTGCTATTTGGATGAATAAAGCAAGTAAAAAGTGTGTTAGATAAAAATTCATTTCAATTCGCTAATCGGGCTAATATGAATCAGGTGAATCGAGTTCTGCTTTTGGAAACTGGGTTAAGAAGGGGTGCACCGTTCCTGGAGGTACTGCAATACCAGGTCAATGCGTGGAGTGGACAGAGCAAGCTCTTTTTCCATCTCCCTGTTCTAAAAATCCATTTAATATATGGTCCCCAGATAGGGGACGTATCAGATATTAAACTGATAAGAACAGATACTACACTTGATCTTAGCCAAAAGGCCGAGAAGCGATAACCAGAATTGGTTTGGGCCTCGAGTGGCACCCTGGCCTATGCCGGACACATCTTAGGGAGAGAGAGCGAGAGGGAGACAAACCCACGCCTACACAAGACATTTTGTCACCCAAGCCAACCCTTGAAAAGGCTGCTTTGCAGAGCAAAAACAAGAAGAATGGTGCGTTTTGCAGCCGCCGCCCACTGCAATGAATCTGAATAACTCCTCCTTTAGGGCGCAAGCAACTCCCCTCCCCCTTGCAGTCTTTCCAATTCACGATACAAAAAGACGGACAGGACAGGTTGCCTGACTTTCCGTCACTGCCACCCTTTGCCATCCTTACCCGTAGAAAGCCCTTTCATCATCCCCAAACCCTAATCTTTTCCCTTTCCTTCCCAGCCCCCAAACCCTGCCCTCTGTACCTTTCTCACCACCCGCTTCCCTTCTCCTGTCATCCCCCTACCACCCGGGAAAAAAAGAGATTGCCCCCTCCTTCCACTAGCCCACCCTCCCACCCAAAGAACAACTTCTTCTGCGCAGCTTGTTTTCTAGGCAGCAGCGCTATTGTGATGTCATCGGGGGGCATTGTGACAAGCCGCCAGTGTTCCGTCTCTTCATGTTGTGCACTGTTCAAACCGAAAATACATCAACAGGCAGGCTACAGAAAAGCTTACTAACAAAGGTTAGAGAGGGGCTTTCTCAGAGGGCTTTTTACAGTTTGTCTATTCCCAATTAGCCGGTTTAGTATACTTAATGAAAGTACTAATTCTTTCATAGGCCGCCCATTCTTAGTATTTGACGTTCAGGTAACAACAGGTAACTTTATTTGGAGTGGAAGCAGAGAGATAACACCAGATGCCAATTGTAGATCCTCTCACACCTGTGGTCACTGCAGCATCTGACTCCACTTTGTCCAAAAGGGATCTATTCCATTCAATTACACATGATCTAGATTAGACTGACAACAAGATACTGCACGGGACATAGCAGAGTTGGTGAAGTTGAGTGGTGATGAGTTTGCTATTTGGATGAATAAAGCAAGTAAAAAGTGTGTTAGATAAAAATTCATTTCAATTCGCTAATCGGGCTAATATGAATCAGGTGAATCGAGTTCTGCTTTTGGAAACTGGGTTAAGAAGGGGTGCACCGTTCCTGGAGGTACTGCAATACCAGGTCAATGCGTGGAGTGGACAGAGCAAGCTCTTTTTCCATCTCCCTGTTCTAAAAATCCATTTAATATATGGTCCCCAGATAGGGGACGTATCAGATATTAAACTGATAAGAACAGATACTACACTTGATCTTAGCCAAAAGGCCGAGAAGCGATAACCAGAATTGGTTTGGGCCTCGAGTGGCACCCTGGCCTATGCCGGACACATCTTAGGGAGAGAGAGCGAGAGGGAGACAAAGCCACGCCTACACAAGACATTTTGTCACCCAAGCCAACCCTTGAAAAGGCTGCTTTGCAGAGCAAAAACAAGAAGAATGGTGCGTTTTGCAGCCGCCGCCCACTGCAATGAATCTGAATAACTCCTCCTTTAGGGCGCAAGCAACTCCCCTCCCCCTTGCAGTCTTTCCAATTCACGATACAAAAAGACGGACAGGACAGGTTGCCTGACTTTCCGTCACTGCCACCCTTTGCCATCCTTACCCGTAGAAAGCCCTTTCATCATCCCCAAACCCTAATCTTTTCCCTTTCCTTCCCAGCCCCCAAACCCTGCCCTCTGTACCTTTCTCACCACCCGCTTCCCTTCTCCTGTCATCCCCCTACCACCCGGGAAAAAAAGAGATTGCCCCCTCCTTCCACTAGCCCACCCTCCCACCCAAAGAACAACTTCTTCTGCGCAGCTTGTTTTCTAGGCAGCAGCGCTATTGTGATGTCATCGGGGGGCATTGTGACAAGCCGCCAGTGTTCCGTCTCTTCATGTTGTGCACTGTTCAAACCGAAAATACATCAACAGGCAGGCTACAGAAAAGCTTACTAACAAAGGTTAGAGAGGGGCTTTCTCAGAGGGCTTTTTACAGTTTGTCTATTCCCAATTAGCCGGTTTAGTATACTTAATGAAAGTACTAATTCTTTCATAGGCCGCCCATTCTTAGTATTTGACGTTCAGGTAACAACAGGTAACTTTATTTGGAGTGGAAGCAGAGAGATAACACCAGATGCCAATTGTAGATCCTCTCACACCTGTGGTCACTGCAGCATCTGACTCCACTTTGTCCAAAAGGGATCTATTCCATTCAATTACACATGATCTAGATTAGACTGACAACAAGATACTGCACGGGACATAGCAGAGTTGGTGAAGTTGAGTGGTGATGAGTTTGCTATTTGGATGAATAAAGCAAGTAAAAAGTGTGTTAGATAAAAATTCATTTCAATTCGCTAAACGGGCTAATATGAATCAGGTGAATCGAGTTCTGCTTTTGGAAACTGGGTTAAGAAGGGGTGCACCGTTCCTGGAGGTACTGCAATACCAGGTCAATGCGTGGAGTGGACAGAGCAAGCTCTTTTTCCATCTCCCTGTTCTAAAAATCCATTTAATATATGGTCCCCAGATAGGGGACGTATCAGATATTAAACTGATAAGAACAGATACTACACTTGATCTTAGCCAAAAGGCCGAGAAGCGATAACCAGAATTGGTTTGGGCCTCGAGTGGCACCCTGGCCTATGCCGGACACATCTTAGGGAGAGAGAGCGAGAGGGAGACAAACCCACGCCTACACAAGACATTTTGTCACCCAAGCCAACCCTTGAAAAGGCTGCTTTGCAGAGCAAAAACAAGAAGAATGGTGCGTTTTGCAGCCGCCGCCCACTGCAATGAATCTGAATAACTCCTCCTTTAGGGCGCAAGCAACTCCCCTCCCCCTTGCAGTCTTTCCAATTCACGATACAAAAAGACGGACAGGACAGGTTGCCTGACTTTCCGTCACTGCCACCCTTTGCCATCCTTACCCGTAGAAAGCCCTTTCATCATCCCCAAACCCTAATCTTTTCCCTTTCCTTCCCAGCCCCCAAACCCTGCCCTCTGTACCTTTCTCACCACCCGCTTCCCTTCTCCTGTCATCCCCCTACCACCCGGGAAAAAAAGAGATTGCCCCCTCCTTCCACTAGCCCACCCTCCCACCCAAAGAACAACTTCTTCTGCGCAGCTTGTTTTCTAGGCAGCAGCGCTATTGTGATGTCATCGGGGGGCATTGTGACAAGCCGCCAGTGTTCCGTCTCTTCATGTTGTGCACTGTTCAAACCGAAAATACATCAACAGGCAGGCTACAGAAAAGCTTACTAACAAAGGTTAGAGAGGGGCTTTCTCAGAGGGCTTTTTACAGTTTGTCTATTCCCAATTAGCCGGTTTAGTATACTTAATGAAAGTACTAATTCTTTCATAGGCCGCCCATTCTTAGTATTTGACGTTCAGGTAACAACAGGTAACTTTATTTGGAGTGGAAGCAGAGAGATAACACCAGATGCCAATTGTAGATCCTCTCACACCTGTGGTCACTGCAGCATCTGACTCCACTTTGTCCAAAAGGGATCTATTCCATTCAATTACACATGATCTAGATTAGACTGACAACAAGATACTGCATGGGACATTGCAGAGTTGGTGAAGTTGAGTGGTGATGAGTTTGCTATTTGGATGAATAAAGCAAGTAAAAAGTGTGTTAGATAAAAATTCATTTCAATTCGCTAATCGGGCTAATATGAATCAGGTGAATCGAGTTCTGCTTTTGGAAACTGGGTTAAGAAGGGGTGCACCGTTCCTGGAGGTACTGCAATACCAGGTCAATGCGTGGAGTGGACAGAGCAAGCTCTTTTTCCATCTCCCTGTTCTAAAAATCCATTTAATATATGGTCCCCAGATAGGGGACGTATCAGATATTAAACTGATAAGAACAGATACTACACTTGATCTTAGCCAAAAGGCCGAGAAGCGATAACCAGAATTGGTTTGGGCCTCGAGTGGCACCCTGGCCTATGCCGGACACATCTTAGGGAGAGAGAGCGAGAGGGAGACAAACCCACGCCTACACAAGACATTTTGTCACCCAAGCCAACCCTTGAAAAGGCTGCTTTGCAGAGCAAAAACAAGAAGAATGGTGCGTTTTGCAGCCGCCGCCCACTGCAATGAATCTGAATAACTCCTCCTTTAGGGCGCAAGCAACTCCCCTCCCCCTTGCAGTCTTTCCAATTCACGATACAAAAAGACGGACAGGACAGGTTGCCTGACTTTCCGTCACTGCCACCCTTTGCCATCCTTACCCGTAGAAAGCCCTTTCATCATCCCCAAACCCTAATCTTTTCCCTTTCCTTCCCAGCCCCCAAACCCTGCCCTCTGTACCTTTCTCACCACCCGCTTCCCTTCTCCTGTCATCCCCCTACCACCCGGGAAAAAAAGAGATTGCCCCCTCCTTCCACTAGCCCACCCTCCCACCCAAAGAACAACTTCTTCTGCGCAGCTTGTTTTCTAGGCAGCAGCGCTATTGTGATGTCATCGGGGGGCATTGTGACAAGCCGCCAGTGTTCCGTCTCTTCATGTTGTGCACTGTTCAAACCGAAAATACATCAACAGGCAGGCTACAGAAAAGCTTACTAACAAAGGTTAGAGAGGGGCTTTCTCAGAGGGCTTTTTACAGTTTGTCTATTCCCAATTAGCCGGTTTAGTATACTTAATGAAAGTACTAATTCTTTCATAGGCCGCCCATTCTTAGTATTTGACGTTCAGGTAACAACAGGTAACTTTATTTGGAGTGGAAGCAGAGAGATAACACCAGATGCCAATTGTAGATCCTCTCACACCTGTGGTCACTGCAGCATCTGACTCCACTTTGTCCAAAAGGGATCTATTCCATTCAATTACACATGATCTAGATTAGACTGACAACAAGATACTGCACGGGACATAGCAGAGTTGGTGAAGTTGAGTGGTGATGAGTTTGCTATTTGGATGAATAAAGCAAGTAAAAAGTGTGTTAGATAAAAATTCATTTCAATTCGCTAATCGGGCTAATATGAATCAGGTGAATCGAGTTCTGCTTTTGGAAACTGGGTTAAGAAGGGGTGCACCGTTCCTGGAGGTACTGCAATACCAGGTCAATGCGTGGAGTGGACAGAGCAAGCTCTTTTTCCATCTCCCTGTTCTAAAAATCCATTTAATATATGGTCCCCAGATAGGGGACGTATCAGATATTAAACTGATAAGAACAGATACTACACTTGATCTTAGCCAAAAGGCCGAGAAGCGATAACCAGAATTGGTTTGGGCCTCGAGTGGCACCCTGGCCTATGCCGGACACATCTTAGGGAGAGAGAGCGAGAGGGAGACAAACCCACGCCTACACAAGACATTTTGTCACCCAAGCCAACCCTTGAAAAGGCTGCTTTGCAGAGCAAAAACAAGAAGAATGGTGCGTTTTGCAGCCGCCGCCCACTGCAATGAATCTGAATAACTCCTCCTTTAGGGCGCAAGCAACTCCCCTCCCCCTTGCAGTCTTTCCAATTCACGATACAAAAAGACGGACAGGACAGGTTGCCTGACTTTCCGTCACTGCCACCCTTTGCCATCCTTACCCGTAGAAAGCCCTTTCATCATCCCCAAACCCTAATCTTTTCCCTTTCCTTCCCAGCCCCCAAACCCTGCCCTCTGTACCTTTCTCACCACCCGCTTCCCTTCTCCTGTCATCCCCCTACCACCCGGGAAAAAAAGAGATTGCCCCCTCCTTCCACTAGCCCACCCTCCCACCCAAAGAACAACTTCTTCTGCGCAGCTTGTTTTCTAGGCAGCAGCGCTATTGTGATGTCATCGGGGGGCATTGTGACAAGCCGCCAGTGTTCCGTCTCTTCATGTTGTGCACTGTTCAAACCGAAAATACATCAACAGGCAGGCTACAGAAAAGCTTACTAACAAAGGTTAGAGAGGGGCTTTCTCAGAGGGCTTTTTACAGTTTGTCTATTCCCAATTAGCCGGTTTAGTATACTTAATGAAAGTACTAATTCTTTCATAGGCCGCCCATTCTTAGTATTTGACGTTCAGGTAACAACAGGTAACTTTATTTGGAGTGGAAGCAGAGAGATAACACCAGATGCCAATTGTAGATCCTCTCACACCTGTGGTCACTGCAGCATCTGACTCCACTTTGTCCAAAAGGGATCTATTCCATTCAATTACACATGATCTAGATTAGACTGACAACAAGATACTGCACGGGACATAGCAGAGTTGGTGAAGTTGAGTGGTGATGAGTTTGCTATTTGGATGAATAAAGCAAGTAAAAAGTGTGTTAGATAAAAATTCATTTCAATTCGCTAATCGGGCTAATATGAATCAGGTGAATCGAGTTCTGCTTTTGGAAACTGGGTTAAGAAGGGGTGCACCGTTCCTGGAGGTACTGCAATACCAGGTCAATGCGTGGAGTGGACAGAGCAAGCTCTTTTTCCATCTCCCTGTTCTAAAAATCCATTTAATATATGGTCCCCAGATAGGGGACGTATCAGATATTAAACTGATAAGAACAGATACTACACTTGATCTTAGCCAAAAGGCCGAGAAGCGATAACCAGAATTGGTTTGGGCCTCGAGTGGCACCCTGGCCTATGCCGGACACATCTTAGGGAGAGAGAGCGAGAGGGAGACAAACCCACGCCTACACAAGACATTTTGTCACCCAAGCCAACCCTTGAAAAGGCTGCTTTGCAGAGCAAAAACAAGAAGAATGGTGCGTTTTGCAGCCGCCGCCCACTGCAATGAATCTGAATAACTCCTCCTTTAGGGCGCAAGCAACTCCCCTCCCCCTTGCAGTCTTTCCAATTCACGATACAAAAAGACGGACAGGACAGGTTGCCTGACTTTCCGTCACTGCCACCCTTTGCCATCCTTACCCGTAGAAAGCCCTTTCATCATCCCCAAACCCTAATCTTTTCCCTTTCCTTCCCAGCCCCCAAACCCTGCCCTCTGTACCTTTCTCACCACCCGCTTCCCTTCTCCTGTCATCCCCCTACCACCCGGGAAAAAAAGAGATTGCCCCCTCCTTCCACTAGCCCACCCTCCCACCCAAAGAACAACTTCTTCTGCGCAGCTTGTTTTCTAGGCAGCAGCGCTATTGTGATGTCATCGGGGGGCATTGTGACAAGCCGCCAGTGTTCCGTCTCTTCATGTTGTGCACTGTTCAAACCGAAAATACATCAACAGGCAGGCTACAGAAAAGCTTACTAACAAAGGTTAGAGAGGGGCTTTCTCAGAGGGCTTTTTACAGTTTGTCTATTCCCAATTAGCCGGTTTAGTATACTTAATGAAAGTACTAATTCTTTCATAGGCCGCCCATTCTTAGTATTTGACGTTCAGGTAACAACAGGTAACTTTATTTGGAGTGGAAGCAGAGAGATAACACCAGATGCCAATTGTAGATCCTCTCACACCTGTGGTCACTGCAGCATCTGACTCCACTTTGTCCAAAAGGGATCTATTCCATTCAATTACACATGATCTAGATTAGACTGACAACAAGATACTGCACGGGACATAGCAGAGTTGGTGAAGTTGAGTGGTGATGAGTTTGCTATTTGGATGAATAAAGCAAGTAAAAAGTGTGTTAGATAAAAATTCATTTCAATTCGCTAATCGGGCTAATATGAATCAGGTGAATCGAGTTCTGCTTTTGGAAACTGGGTTAAGAAGGGGTGCACCGTTCCTGGAGGTACTGCAATACCAGGTCAATGCGTGGAGTGGACAGAGCAAGCTCTTTTTCCATCTCCCTGTTCTAAAAATCCATTTAATATATGGTCCCCAGATAGGGGACGTATCAGATATTAAACTGATAAGAACAGATACTACACTTGATCTTAGCCAAAAGGCCGAGAAGCGATAACCAGAATTGGTTTGGGCCTCGAGTGGCACCCTGGCCTATGCCGGACACATCTTAGGGAGAGAGAGCGAGAGGGAGACAAACCCACGCCTACACAAGACATTTTGTCACCCAAGCCAACCCTTGAAAAGGCTGCTTTGCAGAGCAAAAACAAGAAGAATGGTGCGTTTTGCAGCCGCCGCCCACTGCAATGAATCTGAATAACTCCTCCTTTAGGGCGCAAGCAACTCCCCTCCCCCTTGCAGTCTTTCCAATTCACGATACAAAAAGACGGACAGGACAGGTTGCCTGACTTTCCGTCACTGCCACCCTTTGCCATCCTTACCCGTAGAAAGCCCTTTCATCATCCCCAAACCCTAATCTTTTCCCTTTCCTTCCCAGCCCCCAAACCCTGCCCTCTGTACCTTTCTCACCACCCGCTTCCCTTCTCCTGTCATCCCCCTACCACCCGGGAAAAAAAGAGATTGCCCCCTCCTTCCACTAGCCCACCCTCCCACCCAAAGAACAACTTCTTCTGCGCAGCTTGTTTTCTAGGCAGCAGCGCTATTGTGATGTCATCGGGGGGCATTGTGACAAGCCGCCAGTGTTCCGTCTCTTCATGTTGTGCACTGTTCAAACCGAAAATACATCAACAGGCAGGCTACAGAAAAGCTTACTAACAAAGGTTAGAGAGGGGCTTTCTCAGAGGGCTTTTTACAGTTTGTCTATTCCCAATTAGCCGGTTTAGTATACTTAATGAAAGTACTAATTCTTTCATAGGCCGCCCATTCTTAGTATTTGACGTTCAGGTAACAACAGGTAACTTTATTTGGAGTGGAAGCAGAGAGATAACACCAGATGCCAATTGTAGATCCTCTCACACCTGTGGTCACTGCAGCATCTGACTCCACTTTGTCCAAAAGGGATCTATTCCATTCAATTACACATGATCTAGATTAGACTGACAACAAGATACTGCACGGGACATAGCAGAGTTGGTGAAGTTGAGTGGTGATGAGTTTGCTATTTGGATGAATAAAGCAAGTAAAAAGTGTGTTAGATAAAAATTCAATTCGCTAATCGGGCTAATATGAATCAGGTGAATCGAGTTCTGCTTTTGGAAACTGGGTTAAGAAGGGGTGCACCGTTCCTGGAGGTACTGCAATACCAGGTCAATGCGTGGAGTGGACAGAGCAAGCTCTTTTTCCATCTCCCTGTTCTAAAAATCCATTTAATATATGGTCCCCAGATAGGGGACGTATCAGATATTAAACTGATAAGAACAGATACTACACTTGATCTTAGCCAAAAGGCCGAGAAGCGATAACCAGAATTGGTTTGGGCCTCGAGTGGCACCCTGGCCTATGCCGGACACATCTTAGGGAGAGAGAGCGAGAGGGAGACAAACCCACGCCTACACAAGACATTTTGTCACCCAAGCCAACCCTTGAAAAGGCTGCTTTGCAGAGCAAAAACAAGAAGAATGGTGCGTTTTGCAGCCGCCGCCCACTGCAATGAATCTGAATAACTCCTCCTTTAGGGCGCAAGCAACTCCCCTCCCCCTTGCAGTCTTTCCAATTCACGATACAAAAAGACGGACAGGACAGGTTGCCTGACTTTCCGTCACTGCCACCCTTTGCCATCCTTACCCGTAGAAAGCCCTTTCATCATCCCCAAACCCTAATCTTTTCCCTTTCCTTCCCAGCCCCCAAACCCTGCCCTCTGTACCTTTCTCACCACCCGCTTCCCTTCTCCTGTCATCCCCCTACCACCCGGGAAAAAAAGAGATTGCCCCCTCCTTCCACTAGCCCACCCTCCCACCCAAAGAACAACTTCTTCTGCGCAGCTTGTTTTCTAGGCAGCAGCGCTATTGTGATGTCATCGGGGGGCATTGTGACAAGCCGCCAGTGTTCCGTCTCTTCATGTTGTGCACTGTTCAAACCGAAAATACATCAACAGGCAGGCTACAGAAAAGCTTACTAACAAAGGTTAGAGAGGGGCTTTCTCAGAGGGCTTTTTACAGTTTGTCTATTCCCAATTAGCCGGTTTAGTATACTTAATGAAAGTACTAATTCTTTCATAGGCCGCCCATTCTTAGTATTTGACGTTCAGGTAACAACAGGTAACTTTATTTGGAGTGGAAGCAGAGAGATAACACCAGATGCCAATTGTAGATCCTCTCACACCTGTGGTCACTGCAGCATCTGACTCCACTTTGTCCAAAAGGGATCTATTCCATTCAATTACACATGATCTAGATTAGACTGACAACAAGATACTGCACGGGACATAGCAGAGTTGGTGAAGTTGAGTGGTGATGAGTTTGCTATTTGGATGAATAAAGCAAGTAAAAAGTGTGTTAGATAAAAATTCATTTCAATTCGCTAATCGGGCTAATATGAATCAGGTGAATCGAGTTCTGCTTTTGGAAACTGGGTTAAGAAGGGGTGCACCGTTCCTGGAGGTACTGCAATACCAGGTCAATGCGTGGAGTGGACAGAGCAAGCTCTTTTTCCATCTCCCTGTTCTAAAAATCCATTTAATATATGGTCCCCAGATAGGGGACGTATCAGATATTAAACTGATAAGAACAGATACTACACTTGATCTTAGCCAAAAGGCCGAGAAGCGATAACCAGAATTGGTTTGGGCCTCGAGTGGCACCCTGGCCTATGCCGGACACATCTTAGGGAGAGAGAGCGAGAGGGAGACAAACCCACGCCTACACAAGACATTTTGTCACCCAAGCCAACCCTTGAAAAGGCTGCTTTGCAGAGCAAAAACAAGAAGAATGGTGCGTTTTGCAGCCGCCGCCCACTGCAATGAATCTGAATAACTCCTCCTTTAGGGCGCAAGCAACTCCCCTCCCCCTTGCAGTCTTTCCAATTCACGATACAAAAAGACGGACAGGACAGGTTGCCTGACTTTCCGTCACTGCCACCCTTTGCCATCCTTACCCGTAGAAAGCCCTTTCATCATCCCCAAACCCTAATCTTTTCCCTTTCCTTCCCAGCCCCCAAACCCTGCCCTCTGTACCTTTCTCACCACCCGCTTCCCTTCTCCTGTCATCCCCCTACCACCCGGGAAAAAAAGAGATTGCCCCCTCCTTCCACTAGCCCACCCTCCCACCCAAAGAACAACTTCTTCTGCGCAGCTTGTTTTCTAGGCAGCAGCGCTATTGTGATGTCATCGGGGGGCATTGTGACAAGCCGCCAGTGTTCCGTCTCTTCATGTTGTGCACTGTTCAAACCGAAAATACATCAACAGGCAGGCTACAGAAAAGCTTACTAACAAAGGTTAGAGAGGGGCTTTCTCAGAGGGCTTTTTACAGTTTGTCTATTCCCAATTAGCCGGTTTAGTATACTTAATGAAAGTACTAATTCTTTCATAGGCCGCCCATTCTTAGTATTTGACGTTCAGGTAACAACAGGTAACTTTATTTGGAGTGGAAGCAGAGAGATAACACCAGATGCCAATTGTAGATCCTCTCACACCTGTGGTCACTGCAGCATCTGACTCCACTTTGTCCAAAAGGGATCTATTCCATTCAATTACACATGATCTAGATTAGACTGACAACAAGATACTGCACGGGACATAGCAGAGTTGGTGAAGTTGAGTGGTGATGAGTTTGCTATTTGGATGAATAAAGCAAGTAAAAAGTGTGTTAGATAAAAATTCATTTCAATTCGCTAATCGGGCTAATATGAATCAGGTGAATCGAGTTCTGCTTTTGGAAACTGGGTTAAGAAGGGGTGCACCGTTCCTGGAGGTACTGCAATACCAGGTCAATGCGTGGAGTGGACAGAGCAAGCTCTTTTTCCATCTCCCTGTTCTAAAAATCCATTTAATATATGGTCCCCAGATAGGGGACGTATCAGATATTAAACTGATAAGAACAGATACTACACTTGATCTTAGCCAAAAGGCCGAGAAGCGATAACCAGAATTGGTTTGGGCCTCGAGTGGCACCCTGGCCTATGCCGGACACATCTTAGGGAGAGAGAGCGAGAGGGAGACAAACCCACGCCTACACAAGACATTTTGTCACCCAAGCCAACCCTTGAAAAGGCTGCTTTGCAGAGCAAAAACAAGAAGAATGGTGCGTTTTGCAGCCGCCGCCCACTGCAATGAATCTGAATAACTCCTCCTTTAGGGCGCAAGCAACTCCCCTCCCCCTTGCAGTCTTTCCAATTCACGATACAAAAAGACGGACAGGACAGGTTGCCTGACTTTCCGTCACTGCCACCCTTTGCCATCCTTACCCGTAGAAAGCCCTTTCATCATCCCCAAACCCTAATCTTTTCCCTTTCCTTCCCAGCCCCCAAACCCTGCCCTCTGTACCTTTCTCACCACCCGCTTCCCTTCTCCTGTCATCCCCCTACCACCCGGGAAAAAAAGAGATTGCCCCCTCCTTCCACTAGCCCACCCTCCCACCCAAAGAACAACTTCTTCTGCGCAGCTTGTTTTCTAGGCAGCAGCGCTATTGTGATGTCATCGGGGGGCATTGTGACAAGCCGCCAGTGTTCCGTCTCTTCATGTTGTGCACTGTTCAAACCGAAAATACATCAACAGGCAGGCTACAGAAAAGCTTACTAACAAAGGTTAGAGAGGGGCTTTCTCAGAGGGCTTTTTACAGTTTGTCTATTCCCAATTAGCCGGTTTAGTATACTTAATGAAAGTACTAATTCTTTCATAGGCCGCCCATTCTTAGTATTTGACGTTCAGGTAACAACAGGTAACTTTATTTGGAGTGGAAGCAGAGAGATAACACCAGATGCCAATTGTAGATCCTCTCACACCTGTGGTCACTGCAGCATCTGACTCCACTTTGTCCAAAAGGGATCTATTCCATTCAATTACACATGATCTAGATTAGACTGACAACAAGATACTGCACGGGACATAGCAGAGTTGGTGAAGTTGAGTGGTGATGAGTTTGCTATTTGGATGAATAAAGCAAGTGTGGCGCCCTAGGACCTGGTCGCCACAACAGCATTGCCCTCCCAAAGGGTTAATGCTGAGCCTGGAGGTAATTGGGAGATCCATTGGCCAGCAGGTTTAACACCCAACACAGTTCTCCCTCCGGCCAGCAGGGGGAGCTCTGAACCTGGAATTCCAGGGAGCCTTCCTCTACCTGACCAGAGGGAGGAAGTAGAGTCAGTCTGAAGGGAGTAGTGGAAGTGAACAGACGCAGAGTGAGCTGTCCTGTGAATCTGGGGCCTAGAGCTGGAGCAGCTTGGCCCAGAGAAGCAGGAATAGCTGAGAGGCAGCAGAGAGACTCAGACATCGGAGTCTGTGGTTGCCAGGGTATAAAATCCGTCCCTGGTAGCCGAGTCCGAAGGGCAGGAGAGCTGCAAGCCCCTGGCCCAGAAAGATCCAAGGTACAGCTGCAGCATCAGGGCCCGGTGTGGACTCCAGCGGAGAAGCACCAGAGAGAGGGTCTGCGCAGCCACCTACAGAAAGAAGGGACGTGCCATCGGTCCCAGCAGCAAAGAGGGCCATTGCTGGATTCAGAGAAGCAGGGTCCTATCATCACAAAGCAAAGTACAGGAGTAGGCCTCATACTCAGCTGGCCAGAAAGATCATCCCAAGTACTTCCAGGCCGACCGGATCCCCATCACCACCTGTAACGGTCTCCCAGGACTGGACTGTTCCCAGAGTAAAAGAGGAGAAGGTAAAGAGACTGTTGTTTGTGCCTGGTTCTTTCCTCGCCTGTCGGCCCTGCACCGTGTTAGCCACACAACACCATAGACTTTCACGGGCACCAACGGTATCCCGGGGCATCGCTCCACCTGTGGGGAGCAGTACCATCATAGCTGTCATAACATCACCCCGGAGTTCTCCCATAACAGCGGCGGCTTAATAGCCGCAGACCACAGGTGGCGTCACGAACATTAACTCTAACTCATCAGCCACATATTCAACTGACACCCACCAGGGCCACGGAGCCGGGCCCAGCCACCACTGACTACCACCGGACTAGTCCGGCCCGGCACCGGGTGTCCCATAGCCCTGGGGTGGGCGAGTCAACTTTTGGCGTCACGAACAGGATTTCGTGCCCGGTCACACCGGGTACTGTGCGCCTGAAGAATTGCGCTTTAAAGACTGTATTACTGCGTGTTTCACTGTTTGAAAACTGCCGCCGCCATTAGCCTCACTGAGCGCAGGAAGAAGGGGGGCGTGCCTGACAAAGAGCGCGAAGGGAGCGCGCCATCAGAGCAGAGCGCTGTTAACCCCGCGCGACCCAGAAGGAAATTTGAAAAGTGAACGGAGCCTGGTAAGGTTCACTAAGGGGGAGGAAGATGTCCGACGCAGAGGGAGGGCAGGTGGCTGCCATAGCCCGAGACGCCGCAGCACCAGCCGAAGCAATCCCTGTCGCCGTCGCCCCAGCCCCCGCTGTAGCGCCGGTAATGCCGATCACCATGCCGTACATACCGGGAGCAGAATGGCTGCCGCAGTACTCCGGGGAGTCCCATACCTTGAGCGACTTCAGAGAAAGCCTGCACAGCTTGTTCCGGGTGTATCCGCTGACTGAGAGCCAGAAGGTGGGCATATTAATGGGACAGCTAGCCGGCGCAGCCCAGCGTGAAGTGAAGTCCTGGCCTGATACAGATAAAGGGACAGTAACCCAGATACTGGCCAAGCTAAAGAGTACTTTTGACACCCGCACCGCAGCAGAGATAAAGATGAGATTCTTTGGGTGCAAGCAGCGGGCCACAGACAGCATAAGGGACTATGCCTTAAACCTGCAGGAGGCCCTGAAAGCGGTTAAACAAGTGGACCCAGAGAGTGTACGTGAGGAACACAGAGATAGGAGACACACTAAGTAGTCAGGGACAAACACCAGAGCTACGCAGGTCCCAACGCAGCACTCGGGGACAACCCCCTCTAAGGTATAGGGAATCAAATGTATAAAGGAGAAAGAAAGAGTATTTATTGGAATGTAAATAGTTATGCGAAATGTCTGTAATGTTGTGTACAAAATGTTTTTCTTTTTCTTTGATTGTGAAAATGGACAATTGGGCCACTGGACTATGGGTGGCCAACACCTAAATTGTTCATAGTTAGCACCAGTGTGCTCGACACCCCTGAAGAAAAACCCGTCCGGCGTGCATAGAGTGGGGTCATCAATGCTCTGACGCACGCCCAGAGCCTACGTTGGGGGTTTTATCGCGGCGGGTCCCCCATGGAGCAGTGTAATGGACACCCGGCAGGGAGCCACACTGGACTCTTATAGTACTGTTTGAATTTGTAACGTTAAAGAGAATGTGCCTCCCATATTGGGATGAAATGTATGACATGTTATGTTTTGTTTCCACAGTCCGGGAGTACTGAATTTAACTAAGGGGGAGTGTGGCGCCCTAGGACCTGGTCGCCACAACAGCATTGCCCTCCCAAAGGGTTAATGCTGAGCCTGGAGGTAATTGGGAGATCCATTGGCCAGCAGGTTTAACACCCAACACAGTTCTCCCTCCGGCCAGCAGGGGGAGCTCTGAACCTGGAATTCCAGGGAGCCTTCCTCTACCTGACCAGAGGGAGGAAGTAGAGTCAGTCTGAAGGGAGTAGTGGAAGTGAACAGACGCAGAGTGAGCTGTCCTGTGAATCTGGGGCCTAGAGCTGGAGCAGCTTGGCCCAGAGAAGCAGGAATAGCTGAGAGGCAGCAGAGAGACTCAGACATCGGAGTCTGTGGTTGCCAGGGTATAAAATCCGTCCCTGGTAGCCGAGTCCGAAGGGCAGGAGAGCTGCAAGCCCCTGGCCCAGAAAGATCCAAGGTACAGCTGCAGCATCAGGGCCCGGTGTGGACTCCAGCGGAGAAGCACCAGAGAGAGGGTCTGCGCAGCCACCTACAGAAAGAAGGGACGTGCCATCGGTCCCAGCAGCAAAGAGGGCCATTGCTGGATTCAGAGAAGCAGGGTCCTATCATCACAAAGCAAAGTACAGGAGTAGGCCTCATACTCAGCTGGCCAGAAAGATCATCCCAAGTACTTCCAGGCCGACCGGATCCCCATCACCACCTGTAACGGTCTCCCAGGACTGGACTGTTCCCAGAGTAAAAGAGGAGAAGGTAAAGAGACTGTTGTTTGTGCCTGGTTCTTTCCTCGCCTGTCGGCCCTGCACCGTGTTAGCCACACAACACCATAGACTTTCACGGGCACCAACGGTATCCCGGGGCATCGCTCCACCTGTGGGGAGCAGTACCATCATAGCTGTCATAACATCACCCCGGAGTTCTCCCATAACAGCGGCGGCTTAATAGCCGCAGACCACAGGTGGCGTCACGAACATTAACTCTAACTCATCAGCCACATATTCAACTGACACCCACCAGGGCCACGGAGCCGGGCCCAGCCACCACTGACTACCACCGGACTAGTCCGGCCCGGCACCGGGTGTCCCATAGCCCTGGGGTGGGCGAGTCACAAGTAAAAAGTGTGTTAGATAAAAATTCATTTCAATTCGCTAATCGGGCTAATATGAATCAGGTGAATCGAGTTCTGCTTTTGGAAACTGGGTTAAGAAGGGGTGCACCGTTCCTGGAGGTACTGCAATACCAGGTCAATGCGTGGAGTGGACAGAGCAAGCTCTTTTTCCATCTCCCTGTTCTAAAAATCCATTTAATATATGGTCCCCAGATAGGGGACGTATCAGATATTAAACTGATAAGAACAGATACTACACTTGATCTTAGCCAAAAGGCCGAGAAGCGATAACCAGAATTGGTTTGGGCCTCGAGTGGCACCCTGGCCTATGCCGGACACATCTTAGGGAGAGAGAGCGAGAGGGAGACAAACCCACGCCTACACAAGACATTTTGTCACCCAAGCCAACCCTTGAAAAGGCTGCTTTGCAGAGCAAAAACAAGAAGAATGGTGCGTTTTGCAGCCGCCGCCCACTGCAATGAATCTGAATAACTCCTCCTTTAGGGCGCAAGCAACTCCCCTCCCCCTTGCAGTCTTTCCAATTCACGATACAAAAAGACGGACAGGACAGGTTGCCTGACTTTCCGTCACTGCCACCCTTTGCCATCCTTACCCGTAGAAAGCCCTTTCATCATCCCCAAACCCTAATCTTTTCCCTTTCCTTCCCAGCCCCCAAACCCTGCCCTCTGTACCTTTCTCACCACCCGCTTCCCTTCTCCTGTCATCCCCCTACCACCCGGGAAAAAAAGAGATTGCCCCCTCCTTCCACTAGCCCACCCTCCCACCCAAAGAACAACTTCTTCTGCGCAGCTTGTTTTCTAGGCAGCAGCGCTATTGTGATGTCATCGGGGGGCATTGTGACAAGCCGCCAGTGTTCCGTCTCTTCATGTTGTGCACTGTTCAAACCGAAAATACATCAACAGGCAGGCTACAGAAAAGCTTACTAACAAAGGTTAGAGAGGGGCTTTCTCAGAGGGCTTTTTACAGTTTGTCTATTCCCAATTAGCCGGTTTAGTATACTTAATGAAAGTACTAATTCTTTCATAGGCCGCCCATTCTTAGTATTTGACGTTCAGGTAACAACAGGTAACTTTATTTGGAGTGGAAGCAGAGAGATAACACCAGATGCCAATTGTAGATCCTCTCACACCTGTGGTCACTGCAGCATCTGACTCCACTTTGTCCAAAAGGGATCTATTCCATTCAATTACACATGATCTAGATTAGACTGACAACAAGATACTGCACGGGACATAGCAGAGTTGGTGAAGTTGAGTGGTGATGAGTTTGCTATTTGGATGAATAAAGCAAGTAAAAAGTGTGTTAGATAAAAATTCATTTCAATTCGCTAATCGGGCTAATATGAATCAGGTGAATCGAGTTCTGCTTTTGGAAACTGGGTTAAGAAGGGGTGCACCGTTCCTGGAGGTACTGCAATACCAGGTCAATGCGTGGAGTGGACAGAGCAAGCTCTTTTTCCATCTCCCTGTTCTAAAAATCCATTTAATATATGGTCCCCAGATAGGGGACGTATCAGATATTAAACTGATAAGAACAGATACTACACTTGATCTTAGCCAAAAGGCCGAGAAGCGATAACCAGAATTGGTTTGGGCCTCGAGTGGCACCCTGGCCTATGCCGGACACATCTTAGGGAGAGAGAGCGAGAGGGAGACAAACCCACGCCTACACAAGACATTTTGTCACCCAAGCCAACCCTTGAAAAGGCTGCTTTGCAGAGCAAAAACAAGAAGAATGGTGCGTTTTGCAGCCGCCGCCCACTGCAATGAATCTGAATAACTCCTCCTTTAGGGCGCAAGCAACTCCCCTCCCCCTTGCAGTCTTTCCAATTCACGATACAAAAAGACGGACAGGACAGGTTGCCTGACTTTCCGTCACTGCCACCCTTTGCCATCCTTACCCGTAGAAAGCCCTTTCATCATCCCCAAACCCTAATCTTTTCCCTTTCCTTCCCAGCCCCCAAACCCTGCCCTCTGTACCTTTCTCACCACCCGCTTCCCTTCTCCTGTCATCCCCCTACCACCCGGGAAAAAAAGAGATTGCCCCCTCCTTCCACTAGCCCACCCTCCCACCCAAAGAACAACTTCTTCTGCGCAGCTTGTTTTCTAGGCAGCAGCGCTATTGTGATGTCATCGGGGGGCATTGTGACAAGCCGCCAGTGTTCCGTCTCTTCATGTTGTGCACTGTTCAAACCGAAAATACATCAACAGGCAGGCTACAGAAAAGCTTACTAACAAAGGTTAGAGAGGGGCTTTCTCAGAGGGCTTTTTACAGTTTGTCTATTCCCAATTAGCCGGTTTAGTATACTTAATGAAAGTACTAATTCTTTCATAGGCCGCCCATTCTTAGTATTTGACGTTCAGGTAACAACAGGTAACTTTATTTGGAGTGGAAGCAGAGAGATAACACCAGATGCCAATTGTAGATCCTCTCACACCTGTGGTCACTGCAGCATCTGACTCCACTTTGTCCAAAAGGGATCTATTCCATTCAATTACACATGATCTAGATTAGACTGACAACAAGATACTGCACGGGACATAGCAGAGTTGGTGAAGTTGAGTGGTGATGAGTTTGCTATTTGGATGAATAAAGCAAGTAAAAAGTGTGTTAGATAAAAATTCATTTCAATTCGCTAATCGGGCTAATATGAATCAGGTGAATCGAGTTCTGCTTTTGGAAACTGGGTTAAGAAGGGGTGCACCGTTCCTGGAGGTACTGCAATACCAGGTCAATGCGTGGAGTGGACAGAGCAAGCTCTTTTTCCATCTCCCTGTTCTAAAAATCCATTTAATATATGGTCCCCAGATAGGGGACGTATCAGATATTAAACTGATAAGAACAGATACTACACTTGATCTTAGCCAAAAGGCCGAGAAGCGATAACCAGAATTGGTTTGGGCCTCGAGTGGCACCCTGGCCTATGCCGGACACATCTTAGGGAGAGAGAGCGAGAGGGAGACAAACCCACGCCTACACAAGACATTTTGTCACCCAAGCCAACCCTTGAAAAGGCTGCTTTGCAGAGCAAAAACAAGAAGAATGGTGCGTTTTGCAGCCGCCGCCCACTGCAATGAATCTGAATAACTCCTCCTTTAGGGCGCAAGCAACTCCCCTCCCCCTTGCAGTCTTTCCAATTCACGATACAAAAAGACGGACAGGACAGGTTGCCTGACTTTCCGTCACTGCCACCCTTTGCCATCCTTACCCGTAGAAAGCCCTTTCATCATCCCCAAACCCTAATCTTTTCCCTTTCCTTCCCAGCCCCCAAACCCTGCCCTCTGTACCTTTCTCACCACCCGCTTCCCTTCTCCTGTCATCCCCCTACCACCCGGGAAAAAAAGAGATTGCCCCCTCCTTCCACTAGCCCACCCTCCCACCCAAAGAACAACTTCTTCTGCGCAGCTTGTTTTCTAGGCAGCAGCGCTATTGTGATGTCATCGGGGGGCATTGTGACAAGCCGCCAGTGTTCCGTCTCTTCATGTTGTGCACTGTTCAAACCGAAAATACATCAACAGGCAGGCTACAGAAAAGCTTACTAACAAAGGTTAGAGAGGGGCTTTCTCAGAGGGCTTTTTACAGTTTGTCTATTCCCAATTAGCCGGTTTAGTATACTTAATGAAAGTACTAATTCTTTCATAGGCCGCCCATTCTTAGTATTTGACGTTCAGGTAACAACAGGTAACTTTATTTGGAGTGGAAGCAGAGAGATAACACCAGATGCCAATTGTAGATCCTCTCACACCTGTGGTCACTGCAGCATCTGACTCCACTTTGTCCAAAAGGGATCTATTCCATTCAATTACACATGATCTAGATTAGACTGACAACAAGATACTGCACGGGACATAGCAGAGTTGGTGAAGTTGAGTGGTGATGAGTTTGCTATTTGGATGAATAAAGCAAGTAAAAAGTGTGTTAGATAAAAATTCATTTCAATTCGCTAATCGGGCTAATATGAATCAGGTGAATCGAGTTCTGCTTTTGGAAACTGGGTTAAGAAGGGGTGCACCGTTCCTGGAGGTACTGCAATACCAGGTCAATGCGTGGAGTGGACAGAGCAAGCTCTTTTTCCATCTCCCTGTTCTAAAAATCCATTTAATATATGGTCCCCAGATAGGGGACGTATCAGATATTAAACTGATAAGAACAGATACTACACTTGATCTTAGCCAAAAGGCCGAGAAGCGATAACCAGAATTGGTTTGGGCCTCGAGTGGCACCCTGGCCTATGCCGGACACATCTTAGGGAGAGAGAGCGAGAGGGAGACAAACCCACGCCTACACAAGACATTTTGTCACCCAAGCCAACCCTTGAAAAGGCTGCTTTGCAGAGCAAAAACAAGAAGAATGGTGCGTTTTGCAGCCGCCGCCCACTGCAATGAATCTGAATAACTCCTCCTTTAGGGCGCAAGCAACTCCCCTCCCCCTTGCAGTCTTTCCAATTCACGATACAAAAAGACGGACAGGACAGGTTGCCTGACTTTCCGTCACTGCCACCCTTTGCCATCCTTACCCGTAGAAAGCCCTTTCATCATCCCCAAACCCTAATCTTTTCCCTTTCCTTCCCAGCCCCCAAACCCTGCCCTCTGTACCTTTCTCACCACCCGCTTCCCTTCTCCTGTCATCCCCCTACCACCCGGGAAAAAAAGAGATTGCCCCCTCCTTCCACTAGCCCACCCTCCCACCCAAAGAACAACTTCTTCTGCGCAGCTTGTTTTCTAGGCAGCAGCGCTATTGTGATGTCATCGGGGGGCATTGTGACAAGCCGCCAGTGTTCCGTCTCTTCATGTTGTGCACTGTTCAAACCGAAAATACATCAACAGGCAGGCTACAGAAAAGCTTACTAACAAAGGTTAGAGAGGGGCTTTCTCAGAGGGCTTTTTACAGTTTGTCTATTCCCAATTAGCCGGTTTAGTATACTTAATGAAAGTACTAATTCTTTCATAGGCCGCCCATTCTTAGTATTTGACGTTCAGGTAACAACAGGTAACTTTATTTGGAGTGGAAGCAGAGAGATAACACCAGATGCCAATTGTAGATCCTCTCACACCTGTGGTCACTGCAGCATCTGACTCCACTTTGTCCAAAAGGGATCTATTCCATTCAATTACACATGATCTAGATTAGACTGACAACAAGATACTGCACGGGACATAGCAGAGTTGGTGAAGTTGAGTGGTGATGAGTTTGCTATTTGGATGAATAAAGCAAGTAAAAAGTGTGTTAGATAAAAATTCATTTCAATTCGCTAATCGGGCTAATATGAATCAGGTGAATCGAGTTCTGCTTTTGGAAACTGGGTTAAGAAGGGGTGCACCGTTCCTGGAGGTACTGCAATACCAGGTCAATGCGTGGAGTGGACAGAGCAAGCTCTTTTTCCATCTCCCTGTTCTAAAAATCCATTTAATATATGGTCCCCAGATAGGGGACGTATCAGATATTAAACTGATAAGAACAGATACTACACTTGATCTTAGCCAAAAGGCCGAGAAGCGATAACCAGAATTGGTTTGGGCCTCGAGTGGCACCCTGGCCTATGCCGGACACATCTTAGGGAGAGAGAGCGAGAGGGAGACAAACCCACGCCTACACAAGACATTTTGTCACCCAAGCCAACCCTTGAAAAGGCTGCTTTGCAGAGCAAAAACAAGAAGAATGGTGCGTTTTGCAGCCGCCGCCCACTGCAATGAATCTGAATAACTCCTCCTTTAGGGCGCAAGCAACTCCCCTCCCCCTTGCAGTCTTTCCAATTCACGATACAAAAAGACGGACAGGACAGGTTGCCTGACTTTCCGTCACTGCCACCCTTTGCCATCCTTACCCGTAGAAAGCCCTTTCATCATCCCCAAACCCTAATCTTTTCCCTTTCCTTCCCAGCCCCCAAACCCTGCCCTCTGTACCTTTCTCACCACCCGCTTCCCTTCTCCTGTCATCCCCCTACCACCCGGGAAAAAAAGAGATTGCCCCCTCCTTCCACTAGCCCACCCTCCCACCCAAAGAACAACTTCTTCTGCGCAGCTTGTTTTCTAGGCAGCAGCGCTATTGTGATGTCATCGGGGGGCATTGTGACAAGCCGCCAGTGTTCCGTCTCTTCATGTTGTGCACTGTTCAAACCGAAAATACATCAACAGGCAGGCTACAGAAAAGCTTACTAACAAAGGTTAGAGAGGGGCTTTCTCAGAGGGCTTTTTACAGTTTGTCTATTCCCAATTAGCCGGTTTAGTATACTTAATGAAAGTACTAATTCTTTCATAGGCCGCCCATTCTTAGTATTTGACGTTCAGGTAACAACAGGTAACTTTATTTGGAGTGGAAGCAGAGAGATAACACCAGATGCCAATTGTAGATCCTCTCACACCTGTGGTCACTGCAGCATCTGACTCCACTTTGTCCAAAAGGGATCTATTCCATTCAATTACACATGATCTAGATTAGACTGACAACAAGATACTGCACGGGACATAGCAGAGTTGGTGAAGTTGAGTGGTGATGAGTTTGCTATTTGGATGAATAAAGCAAGTAAAAAGTGTGTTAGATAAAAATTCATTTCAATTCGCTAATCGGGCTAATATGAATCAGGTGAATCGAGTTCTGCTTTTGGAAACTGGGTTAAGAAGGGGTGCACCGTTCCTGGA
Organism: Anomaloglossus baeobatrachus; assembly: GCF_048569485.1. Lineage (NCBI taxonomy): Eukaryota > Metazoa > Chordata > Amphibia > Anura > Aromobatidae > Anomaloglossus > Anomaloglossus baeobatrachus. The sequence goes on along the minus strand of NW_027441983.1, from coordinate 275,553 downwards.
GGTACTGCAATACCAGGTCAATGCGTGGAGTGGACAGAGCAAGCTCTTTTTCCATCTCCCTGTTCTAAAAATCCATTTAATATATGGTCCCCAGATAGGGGACGTATCAGATATTAAACTGATAAGAACAGATACTACACTTGATCTTAGCCAAAAGGCCGAGAAGCGATAACCAGAATTGGTTTGGGCCTCGAGTGGCACCCTGGCCTATGCCGGACACATCTTAGGGAGAGAGAGCGAGAGGGAGACAAACCCACGCCTACACAAGACATTTTGTCACCCAAGCCAACCCTTGAAAAGGCTGCTTTGCAGAGCAAAAACAAGAAGAATGGTGCGTTTTGCAGCCGCCGCCCACTGCAATGAATCTGAATAACTCCTCCTTTAGGGCGCAAGCAACTCCCCTCCCCCTTGCAGTCTTTCCAATTCACGATACAAAAAGACGGACAGGACAGGTTGCCTGACTTTCCGTCACTGCCACCCTTTGCCATCCTTACCCGTAGAAAGCCCTTTCATCATCCCCAAACCCTAATCTTTTCCCTTTCCTTCCCAGCCCCCAAACCCTGCCCTCTGTACCTTTCTCACCACCCGCTTCCCTTCTCCTGTCATCCCCCTACCACCCGGGAAAAAAAGAGATTGCCCCCTCCTTCCACTAGCCCACCCTCCCACCCAAAGAACAACTTCTTCTGCGCAGCTTGTTTTCTAGGCAGCAGCGCTATTGTGATGTCATCGGGGGGCATTGTGACAAGCCGCCAGTGTTCCGTCTCTTCATGTTGTGCACTGTTCAAACCGAAAATACATCAACAGGCAGGCTACAGAAAAGCTTACTAACAAAGGTTAGAGAGGGGCTTTCTCAGAGGGCTTTTTACAGTTTGTCTATTCCCAATTAGCCGGTTTAGTATACTTAATGAAAGTACTAATTCTTTCATAGGCCGCCCATTCTTAGTATTTGACGTTCAGGTAACAACAGGTAACTTTATTTGGAGTGGAAGCAGAGAGATAACACCAGATGCCAATTGTAGATCCTCTCACACCTGTGGTCACTGCAGCATCTGACTCCACTTTGTCCAAAAGGGATCTATTCCATTCAATTACACATGATCTAGATTAGACTGACAACAAGATACTGCACGGGACATAGCAGAGTTGGTGAAGTTGAGTGGTGATGAGTTTGCTATTTGGATGAATAAAGCAAGTAAAAAGTGTGTTAGATAAAAATTCATTTCAATTCGCTAATCGGGCTAATATGAATCAGGTGAATCGAGTTCTGCTTTTGGAAACTGGGTTAAGAAGGGGTGCACCGTTCCTGGAGGTACTGCAATACCAGGTCAATGCGTGGAGTGGACAGAGCAAGCTCTTTTTCCATCTCCCTGTTCTAAAAATCCATTTAATATATGGTCCCCAGATAGGGGACGTATCAGATATTAAACTGATAAGAACAGATACTACACTTGATCTTAGCCAAAAGGCCGAGAAGCGATAACCAGAATTGGTTTGGGCCTCGAGTGGCACCCTGGCCTATGCCGGACACATCTTAGGGAGAGAGAGCGAGAGGGAGACAAACCCACGCCTACACAAGACATTTTGTCACCCAAGCCAACCCTTGAAAAGGCTGCTTTGCAGAGCAAAAACAAGAAGAATGGTGCGTTTTGCAGCCGCCGCCCACTGCAATGAATCTGAATAACTCCTCCTTTAGGGCGCAAGCAACTCCCCTCCCCCTTGCAGTCTTTCCAATTCACGATACAAAAAGACGGACAGGACAGGTTGCCTGACTTTCCGTCACTGCCACCCTTTGCCATCCTTACCCGTAGAAAGCCCTTTCATCATCCCCAAACCCTAATCTTTTCCCTTTCCTTCCCAGCCCCCAAACCCTGCCCTCTGTACCTTTCTCACCACCCGCTTCCCTTCTCCTGTCATCCCCCTACCACCCGGGAAAAAAAGAGATTGCCCCCTCCTTCCACTAGCCCACCCTCCCACCCAAAGAACAACTTCTTCTGCGCAGCTTGTTTTCTAGGCAGCAGCGCTATTGTGATGTCATCGGGGGGCATTGTGACAAGCCGCCAGTGTTCCGTCTCTTCATGTTGTGCACTGTTCAAACCGAAAATACATCAACAGGCAGGCTACAGAAAAGCTTACTAACAAAGGTTAGAGAGGGGCTTTCTCAGAGGGCTTTTTACAGTTTGTCTATTCCCAATTAGCCGGTTTAGTATACTTAATGAAAGTACTAATTCTTTCATAGGCCGCCCATTCTTAGTATTTGACGTTCAGGTAACAACAGGTAACTTTATTTGGAGTGGAAGCAGAGAGATAACACCAGATGCCAATTGTAGATCCTCTCACACCTGTGGTCACTGCAGCATCTGACTCCACTTTGTCCAAAAGGGATCTATTCCATTCAATTACACATGATCTAGATTAGACTGACAACAAGATACTGCACGGGACATAGCAGAGTTGGTGAAGTTGAGTGGTGATGAGTTTGCTATTTGGATGAATAAAGCAAGTAAAAAGTGTGTTAGATAAAAATTCATTTCAATTCGCTAATCGGGCTAATATGAATCAGGTGAATCGAGTTCTGCTTTTGGAAACTGGGTTAAGAAGGGGTGCACCGTTCCTGGAGGTACTGCAATACCAGGTCAATGCGTGGAGTGGACAGAGCAAGCTCTTTTTCCATCTCCCTGTTCTAAAAATCCATTTAATATATGGTCCCCAGATAGGGGACGTATCAGATATTAAACTGATAAGAACAGATACTACACTTGATCTTAGCCAAAAGGCCGAGAAGCGATAACCAGAATTGGTTTGGGCCTCGAGTGGCACCCTGGCCTATGCCGGACACATCTTAGGGAGAGAGAGCGAGAGGGAGACAAACCCACGCCTACACAAGACATTTTGTCACCCAAGCCAACCCTTGAAAAGGCTGCTTTGCAGAGCAAAAACAAGAAGAATGGTGCGTTTTGCAGCCGCCGCCCACTGCAATGAATCTGAATAACTCCTCCTTTAGGGCGCAAGCAACTCCCCTCCCCCTTGCAGTCTTTCCAATTCACGATACAAAAAGACGGACAGGACAGGTTGCCTGACTTTCCGTCACTGCCACCCTTTGCCATCCTTACCCGTAGAAAGCCCTTTCATCATCCCCAAACCCTAATCTTTTCCCTTTCCTTCCCAGCCCCCAAACCCTGCCCTCTGTACCTTTCTCACCACCCGCTTCCCTTCTCCTGTCATCCCCCTACCACCCGAGAAAAAAAGAGATTGCCCCCTCCTTCCACTAGCCCACCCTCCCACCCAAAGAACAACTTCTTCTGCGCAGCTTGTTTTCTAGGCAGCAGCGCTATTGTGATGTCATCGGGGGGCATTGTGACAAGCCGCCAGTGTTCCGTCTCTTCATGTTGTGCACTGTTCAAACCGAAAATACATCAACAGGCAGGCTACAGAAAAGCTTACTAACAAAGGTTAGAGAGGGGCTTTCTCAGAGGGCTTTTTACAGTTTGTCTATTCCCAATTAGCCGGTTTAGTATACTTAATGAAAGTACTAATTCTTTCATAGGCCGCCCATTCTTAGTATTTGACGTTCAGGTAACAACAGGTAACTTTATTTGGAGTGGAAGCAGAGAGATAACACCAGATGCCAATTGTAGATCCTCTCACACCTGTGGTCACTGCAGCATCTGACTCCACTTTGTCCAAAAGGGATCTATTCCATTCAATTACACATGATCTAGATTAGACTGACAACAAGATACTGCACGGGACATAGCAGAGTTGGTGAAGTTGAGTGGTGATGAGTTTGCTATTTGGATGAATAAAGCAAGTAAAAAGTGTGTTAGATAAAAATTCATTTCAATTCGCTAATCGGGCTAATATGAATCAGGTGAATCGAGTTCTGCTTTTGGAAACTGGGTTAAGAAGGGGTGCACCGTTCCTGGAGGTACTGCAATACCAGGTCAATGCGTGGAGTGGACAGAGCAAGCTCTTTTTCCATCTCCCTGTTCTAAAAATCCATTTAATATATGGTCCCCAGATAGGGGACGTATCAGATATTAAACTGATAAGAACAGATACTACACTTGATCTTAGCCAAAAGGCCGAGAAGCGATAACCAGAATTGGTTTGGGCCTCGAGTGGCACCCTGGCCTATGCCGGACACATCTTAGGGAGAGAGAGCGAGAGGGAGACAAACCCACGCCTACACAAGACATTTTGTCACCCAAGCCAACCCTTGAAAAGGCTGCTTTGCAGAGCAAAAACAAGAAGAATGGTGCGTTTTGCAGCCGCCGCCCACTGCAATGAATCTGAATAACTCCTCCTTTAGGGCGCAAGCAACTCCCCTCCCCCTTGCAGTCTTTCCAATTCACGATACAAAAAGACGGACAGGACAGGTTGCCTGACTTTCCGTCACTGCCACCCTTTGCCATCCTTACCCGTAGAAAGCCCTTTCATCATCCCCAAACCCTAATCTTTTCCCTTTCCTTCCCAGCCCCCAAACCCTGCCCTCTGTACCTTTCTCACCACCCGCTTCCCTTCTCCTGTCATCCCCCTACCACCCGGGAAAAAAAGAGATTGCCCCCTCCTTCCACTAGCCCACCCTCCCACCCAAAGAACAACTTCTTCTGCGCAGCTTGTTTTCTAGGCAGCAGCGCTATTGTGATGTCATCGGGGGGCATTGTGACAAGCCGCCAGTGTTCCGTCTCTTCATGTTGTGCACTGTTCAAACCGAAAATACATCAACAGGCAGGCTACAGAAAAGCTTACTAACAAAGGTTAGAGAGGGGCTTTCTCAGAGGGCTTTTTACAGTTTGTCTATTCCCAATTAGCCGGTTTAGTATACTTAATGAAAGTACTAATTCTTTCATAGGCCGCCCATTCTTAGTATTTGACGTTCAGGTAACAACAGGTAACTTTATTTGGAGTGGAAGCAGAGAGATAACACCAGATGCCAATTGTAGATCCTCTCACACCTGTGGTCACTGCAGCATCTGACTCCACTTTGTCCAAAAGGGATCTATTCCATTCAATTACACATGATCTAGATTAGACTGACAACAAGATACTGCACGGGACATAGCAGAGTTGGTGAAGTTGAGTGGTGATGAGTTTGCTATTTGGATGAATAAAGCAAGTAAAAAGTGTGTTAGATAAAAATTCATTTCAATTCGCTAATCGGGCTAATATGAATCAGGTGAATCGAGTTCTGCTTTTGGAAACTGGGTTAAGAAGGGGTGCACCGTTCCTGGAGGTACTGCAATACCAGGTCAATGCGTGGAGTGGACAGAGCAAGCTCTTTTTCCATCTCCCTGTTCTAAAAATCCATTTAATATATGGTCCCCAGATAGGGGACGTATCAGATATTAAACTGATAAGAACAGATGAGATTTCATCCGCAAATTTCAGAAAACGGTCATCGGCCACCACAGAAAAACGCAGTGCCGCAGGTGATCGCCTCCCGAGCCCAGGAACCACCAGCCATAAGGGGACGTAAGCACCAAAAGGCGCAACAATCCCCGAGGCCGGCGGTTGTGCAAGCCCGGGCCCCTCCCAGCCAAGACCAAGGCAAACCCAATGAAGGGACTACACTTGATCTTAGCCAAAAGGCCGAGAAGCGATAACCAGAATTGGTTTGGGCCTCGAGTGGCACCCTGGCCTATGCCGGACACATCTTAGGGAGAGAGAGCGAGAGGGAGACAAACCCACGCCTACACAAGACATTTTGTCACCCAAGCCAACCCTTGAAAAGGCTGCTTTGCAGAGCAAAAACAAGAAGAATGGTGCGTTTTGCAGCCGCCGCCCACTGCAATGAATCTGAATAACTCCTCCTTTAGGGCGCAAGCAACTCCCCTCCCCCTTGCAGTCTTTCCAATTCACGATACAAAAAGACGGACAGGACAGGTTGCCTGACTTTCCGTCACTGCCACCCTTTGCCATCCTTACCCGTAGAAAGCCCTTTCATCATCCCCAAACCCTAATCTTTTCCCTTTCCTTCCCAGCCCCCAAACCCTGCCCTCTGTACCTTTCTCACCACCCGCTTCCCTTCTCCTGTCATCCCCCTACCACCCGGGAAAAAAAGAGATTGCCCCCTCCTTCCACTAGCCCACCCTCCCACCCAAAGAACAACTTCTTCTGCGCAGCTTGTTTTCTAGGCAGCAGCGCTATTGTGATGTCATCGGGGGGCATTGTGACAAGCCGCCAGTGTTCCGTCTCTTCATGTTGTGCACTGTTCAAACCGAAAATACATCAACAGGCAGGCTACAGAAAAGCTTACTAACAAAGGTTAGAGAGGGGCTTTCTCAGAGGGCTTTTTACAGTTTGTCTATTCCCAATTAGCCGGTTTAGTATACTTAATGAAAGTACTAATTCTTTCATAGGCCGCCCATTCTTAGTATTTGACGTTCAGGTAACAACAGGTAACTTTATTTGGAGTGGAAGCAGAGAGATAACACCAGATGCCAATTGTAGATCCTCTCACACCTGTGGTCACTGCAGCATCTGACTCCACTTTGTCCAAAAGGGATCTATTCCATTCAATTACACATGATCTAGATTAGACTGACAACAAGATACTGCACGGGACATAGCAGAGTTGGTGAAGTTGAGTGGTGATGAGTTTGCTATTTGGATGAATAAAGCAAGTAAAAAGTGTGTTAGATAAAAATTCATTTCAATTCGCTAATCGGGCTAATATGAATCAGGTGAATCGAGTTCTGCTTTTGGAAACTGGGTTAAGAAGGGGTGCACCGTTCCTGGAGGTACTGCAATACCAGGTCAATGCGTGGAGTGGACAGAGCAAGCTCTTTTTCCATCTCCCTGTTCTAAAAATCCATTTAATATATGGTCCCCAGATAGGGGACGTATCAGATATTAAACTGATAAGAACAGATACTACACTTGATCTTAGCCAAAAGGCCGAGAAGCGATAACCAGAATTGGTTTGGGCCTCGAGTGGCACCCTGGCCTATGCCGGACACATCTTAGGGAGAGAGAGCGAGAGGGAGACAAACCCACGCCTACACAAGACATTTTGTCACCCAAGCCAACCCTTGAAAAGGCTGCTTTGCAGAGCAAAAACAAGAAGAATGGTGCGTTTTGCAGCCGCCGCCCACTGCAATGAATCTGAATAACTCCTCCTTTAGGGCGCAAGCAACTCCCCTCCCCCTTGCAGTCTTTCCAATTCACGATACAAAAAGACGGACAGGACAGGTTGCCTGACTTTCCGTCACTGCCACCCTTTGCCATCCTTACCCGTAGAAAGCCCTTTCATCATCCCCAAACCCTAATCTTTTCCCTTTCCTTCCCAGCCCCCAAACCCTGCCCTCTGTACCTTTCTCACCACCCGCTTCCCTTCTCCTGTCATCCCCCTACCACCCGGGAAAAAAAGAGATTGCCCCCTCCTTCCACTAGCCCACCCTCCCACCCAAAGAACAACTTCTTCTGCGCAGCTTGTTTTCTAGGCAGCAGCGCTATTGTGATGTCATCGGGGGGCATTGTGACAAGCCGCCAGTGTTCCGTCTCTTCATGTTGTGCACTGTTCAAACCGAAAATACATCAACAGGCAGGCTACAGAAAAGCTTACTAACAAAGGTTAGAGAGGGGCTTTCTCAGAGGGCTTTTTACAGTTTGTCTATTCCCAATTAGCCGGTTTAGTATACTTAATGAAAGTACTAATTCTTTCATAGGCCGCCCATTCTTAGTATTTGACGTTCAGGTAACAACAGGTAACTTTATTTGGAGTGGAAGCAGAGAGATAACACCAGATGCCAATTGTAGATCCTCTCACACCTGTGGTCACTGCAGCATCTGACTCCACTTTGTCCAAAAGGGATCTATTCCATTCAATTACACATGATCTAGATTAGACTGACAACAAGATACTGCACGGGACATAGCAGAGTTGGTGAAGTTGAGTGGTGATGAGTTTGCTATTTGGATGAATAAAGCAAGTAAAAAGTGTGTTAGATAAAAATTCATTTCAATTCGCTAATCGGGCTAATATGAATCAGGTGAATCGAGTTCTGCTTTTGGAAACTGGGTTAAGAAGGGGTGCACCGTTCCTGGAGGTACTGCAATACCAGGTCAATGCGTGGAGTGGACAGAGCAAGCTCTTTTTCCATCTCCCTGTTCTAAAAATCCATTTAATATATGGTCCCCAGATAGGGGACGTATCAGATATTAAACTGATAAGAACAGATACTACACTTGATCTTAGCCAAAAGGCCGAGAAGCGATAACCAGAATTGGTTTGGGCCTCGAGTGGCACCCTGGCCTATGCCGGACACATCTTAGGGAGAGAGAGCGAGAGGGAGACAAACCCACGCCTACACAAGACATTTTGTCACCCAAGCCAACCCTTGAAAAGGCTGCTTTGCAGAGCAAAAACAAGAAGAATGGTGCGTTTTGCAGCCGCCGCCCACTGCAATGAATCTGAATAACTCCTCCTTTAGGGCGCAAGCAACTCCCCTCCCCCTTGCAGTCTTTCCAATTCACGATACAAAAAGACGGACAGGACAGGTTGCCTGACTTTCCGTCACTGCCACCCTTTGCCATCCTTACCCGTAGAAAGCCCTTTCATCATCCCCAAACCCTAATCTTTTCCCTTTCCTTCTCAGCCCCCAAACCCTGCCCTCTGTACCTTTCTCACCACCCGCTTCCCTTCTCCTGTCATCCCCCTACCACCCGGGAAAAAAAGAGATTGCCCCCTCCTTCCACTAGCCCACCCTCCCACCCAAAGAACAACTTCTTCTGCGCAGCTTGTTTTCTAGGCAGCAGCGCTATTGTGATGTCATCGGGGGGCATTGTGACAAGCCGCCAGTGTTCCGTCTCTTCATGTTGTGCACTGTTCAAACCGAAAATACATCAACAGGCAGGCTACAGAAAAGCTTACTAACAAAGGTTAGAGAGGGGCTTTCTCAGAGGGCTTTTTACAGTTTGTCTATTCCCAATTAGCCGGTTTAGTATACTTAATGAAAGTACTAATTCTTTCATAGGCCGCCCATTCTTAGTATTTGACGTTCAGGTAACAACAGGTAACTTTATTTGGAGTGGAAGCAGAGAGATAACACCAGATGCCAATTGTAGATCCTCTCACACCTGTGGTCACTGCAGCATCTGACTCCACTTTGTCCAAAAGGGATCTATTCCATTCAATTACACATGATCTAGATTAGACTGACAACAAGATACTGCACGGGACATAGCAGAGTTGGTGAAGTTGAGTGGTGATGAGTTTGCTATTTGGATGAATAAAGCAAGTAAAAAGTGTGTTAGATAAAAATTCATTTCAATTCGCTAATCGGGCTAATATGAATCAGGTGAATCGAGTTCTGCTTTTGGAAACTGGGTTAAGAAGGGGTGCACCGTTCCTGGAGGTACTGCAATACCAGGTCAATGCGTGGAGTGGACAGAGCAAGCTCTTTTTCCATCTCCCTGTTCTAAAAATCCATTTAATATATGGTCCCCAGATAGGGGACGTATCAGATATTAAACTGATAAGAACAGATACTACACTTGATCTTAGCCAAAAGGCCGAGAAGCGATAACCAGAATTGGTTTGGGCCTCGAGTGGCACCCTGGCCTATGCCGGACACATCTTAGGGAGAGAGAGCGAGAGGGAGACAAACCCACGCCTACACAAGACATTTTGTCACCCAAGCCAACCCTTGAAAAGGCTGCTTTGCAGAGCAAAAACAAGAAGAATGGTGCGTTTTGCAGCCGCCGCCCACTGCAATGAATCTGAATAACTCCTCCTTTAGGGCGCAAGCAACTCCCCTCCCCCTTGCAGTCTTTCCAATTCACGATACAAAAAGACGGACAGGACAGGTTGCCTGACTTTCCGTCACTGCCACCCTTTGCCATCCTTACCCGTAGAAAGCCCTTTCATCATCCCCAAACCCTAATCTTTTCCCTTTCCTTCCCAGCCCCCAAACCCTGCCCTCTGTACCTTTCTCACCACCCGCTTCCCTTCTCCTGTCATCCCCCTACCACCCGGGAAAAAAAGAGATTGCCCCCTCCTTCCACTAGCCCACCCTCCCACCCAAAGAACAACTTCTTCTGCGCAGCTTGTTTTCTAGGCAGCAGCGCTATTGTGATGTCATCGGGGGGCATTGTGACAAGCCGCCAGTGTTCCGTCTCTTCATGTTGTGCACTGTTCAAACCGAAAATACATCAACAGGCAGGCTACAGAAAAGCTTACTAACAAAGGTTAGAGAGGGGCTTTCTCAGAGGGCTTTTTACAGTTTGTCTATTCCCAATTAGCCGGTTTAGTATACTTAATGAAAGTACTAATTCTTTCATAGGCCGCCCATTCTTAGTATTTGACGTTCAGGTAACAACAGGTAACTTTATTTGGAGTGGAAGCAGAGAGATAACACCAGATGCCAATTGTAGATCCTCTCACACCTGTGGTCACTGCAGCATCTGACTCCACTTTGTCCAAAAGGGATCTATTCCATTCAATTACACATGATCTAGATTAGACTGACAACAAGATACTGCACGGGACATAGCAGAGTTGGTGAAGTTGAGTGGTGATGAGTTTGCTATTTGGATGAATAAAGCAAGTAAAAAGTGTGTTAGATAAAAATTCATTTCAATTCGCTAATCGGGCTAATATGAATCAGGTGAATCGAGTTCTGCTTTTGGAAACTGGGTTAAGAAGGGGTGCACCGTTCCTGGAGGTACTGCAATACCAGGTCAATGCGTGGAGTGGACAGAGCAAGCTCTTTTTCCATCTCCCTGTTCTAAAAATCCATTTAATATATGGTCCCCAGATAGGGGACGTATCAGATATTAAACTGATAAGAACAGATACTACACTTGATCTTAGCCAAAAGGCCGAGAAGCGATAACCAGAATTGGTTTGGGCCTCGAGTGGCACCCTGGCCTATGCCGGACACATCTTAGGGAGAGAGAGCGAGAGGGAGACAAACCCACACCTACACAAGACATTTTGTCACCCAAGCCAACCCTTGAAAAGGCTGCTTTGCAGAGCAAAAACAAGAAGAATGGTGCGTTTTGCAGCCGCCGCCCACTGCAATGAATCTGAATAACTCCTCCTTTAGGGCGCAAGCAACTCCCCTCCCCCTTGCAGTCTTTCCAATTCACGATACAAAAAGACGGACAGGACAGGTTGCCTGACTTTCCGTCACTGCCACCCTTTGCCATCCTTACCCGTAGAAAGCCCTTTCATCATCCCCAAACCCTAATCTTTTCCCTTTCCTTCCCAGCCCCCAAACCCTGCCCTCTGTACCTTTCTCACCACCCGCTTCCCTTCTCCTGTCATCCCCCTACCACCCGGGAAAAAAAGAGATTGCCCCCTCCTTCCACTAGCCCACCCTCCCACCCAAAGAACAACTTCTTCTGCGCAGCTTGTTTTCTAGGCAGCAGCGCTATTGTGATGTCATCGGGGGGCATTGTGACAAGCCGCCAGTGTTCCGTCTCTTCATGTTGTGCACTGTTCAAACCGAAAATACATCAACAGGCAGGCTACAGAAAAGCTTACTAACAAAGGTTAGAGAGGGGCTTTCTCAGAGGGCTTTTTACAGTTTGTCTATTCCCAATTAGCCGGTTTAGTATACTTAATGAAAGTACTAATTCTTTCATAGGCCGCCCATTCTTAGTATTTGACGTTCAGGTAACAACAGGTAACTTTATTTGGAGTGGAAGCAGAGAGATAACACCAGATGCCAATTGTAGATCCTCTCACACCTGTGGTCACTGCAGCATCTGACTCCACTTTGTCCAAAAGGGATCTATTCCATTCAATTACACATGATCTAGATTAGACTGACAACAAGATACTGCACGGGACATAGCAGAGTTGGTGAAGTTGAGTGGTGATGAGTTTGCTATTTGGATGAATAAAGCAAGTAAAAAGTGTGTTAGATAAAAATTCATTTCAATTCGCTAATCGGGCTAATATGAATCAGGTGAATCGAGTTCTGCTTTTGGAAACTGGGTTAAGAAGGGGTGCACCGTTCCTGGAGGTACTGCAATACCAGGTCAATGCGTGGAGTGGACAGAGCAAGCTCTTTTTCCATCTCCCTGTTCTAAAAATCCATTTAATATATGGTCCCCAGATAGGGGACGTATCAGATATTAAACTGATAAGAACAGATACTACACTTGATCTTAGCCAAAAGGCCGAGAAGCGATAACCAGAATTGGTTTGGGCCTCGAGTGGCACCCTGGCCTATGCCGGACACATCTTAGGGAGAGAGAGCGAGAGGGAGACAAACCCACGCCTACACAAGACATTTTGTCACCCAAGCCAACCCTTGAAAAGGCTGCTTTGCAGAGCAAAAACAAGAAGAATGGTGCGTTTTGCAGCCGCCGCCCACTGCAATGAATCTGAATAACTCCTCCTTTAGGGCGCAAGCAACTCCCCTCCCCCTTGCAGTCTTTCCAATTCACGATACAAAAAGACGGACAGGACAGGTTGCCTGACTTTCCGTCACTGCCACCCTTTGCCATCCTTACCCGTAGAAAGCCCTTTCATCATCCCCAAACCCTAATCTTTTCCCTTTCCTTCCCAGCCCCCAAACCCTGCCCTCTGTACCTTTCTCACCACCCGCTTCCCTTCTCCTGTCATCCCCCTACCACCCGGGAAAAAAAGAGATTGCCCCCTCCTTCCACTAGCCCACCCTCCCACCCAAAGAACAACTTCTTCTGCGCAGCTTGTTTTCTAGGCAGCAGCGCTATTGTGATGTCATCGGGGGGCATTGTGACAAGCCGCCAGTGTTCCGTCTCTTCATGTTGTGCACTGTTCAAACCGAAAATACATCAACAGGCAGGCTACAGAAAAGCTTACTAACAAAGGTTAGAGAGGGGCTTTCTCAGAGGGCTTTTTACAGTTTGTCTATTCCCAATTAGCCGGTTTAGTATACTTAATGAAAGTACTAATTCTTTCATAGGCCGCCCATTCTTAGTATTTGACGTTCAGGTAACAACAGGTAACTTTATTTGGAGTGGAAGCAGAGAGATAACACCAGATGCCAATTGTAGATCCTCTCACACCTGTGGTCACTGCAGCATCTGACTCCACTTTGTCCAAAAGGGATCTATTCCATTCAATTACACATGATCTAGATTAGACTGACAACAAGATACTGCACGGGACATAGCAGAGTTGGTGAAGTTGAGTGGTGATGAGTTTGCTATTTGGATGAATAAAGCAAGTAAAAAGTGTGTTAGATAAAAATTCATTTCAATTCGCTAATCGGGCTAATATGAATCAGGTGAATCGAGTTCTGCTTTTGGAAACTGGGTTAAGAAGGGGTGCACCGTTCCTGGAGGTACTGCAATACCAGGTCAATGCGTGGAGTGGACAGAGCAAGCTCTTTTTCCATCTCCCTGTTCTAAAAATCCATTTAATATATGGTCCCCAGATAGGGGACGTATCAGATATTAAACTGATAAGAACAGATACTACACTTGATCTTAGCCAAAAGGCCGAGAAGCGATAACCAGAATTGGTTTGGGCCTCGAGTGGCACCCTGGCCTATGCCGGACACATCTTAGGGAGAGAGAGCGAGAGGGAGACAAACCCACGCCTACACAAGACATTTTGTCACCCAAGCCAACCCTTGAAAAGGCTGCTTTGCAGAGCAAAAACAAGAAGAATGGTGCGTTTTGCAGCCGCCGCCCACTGCAATGAATCTGAATAACTCCTCCTTTAGGGCGCAAGCAACTCCCCTCCCCCTTGCAGTCTTTCCAATTCACGATACAAAAAGACGGACAGGACAGGTTGCCTGACTTTCCGTCACTGCCACCCTTTGCCATCCTTACCCGTAGAAAGCCCTTTCATCATCCCCAAACCCTAATCTTTTCCCTTTCCTTCCCAGCCCCCAAACCCTGCCCTCTGTACCTTTCTCACCACCCGCTTCCCTTCTCCTGTCATCCCCCTACCACCCGGGAAAAAAAGAGATTGCCCCCTCCTTCCACTAGCCCACCCTCCCACCCAAAGAACAACTTCTTCTGCGCAGCTTGTTTTCTAGGCAGCAGCGCTATTGTGATGTCATCGGGGGGCATTGTGACAAGCCGCCAGTGTTCCGTCTCTTCATGTTGTGCACTGTTCAAACCGAAAATACATCAACAGGCAGGCTACAGAAAAGCTTACTAACAAAGGTTAGAGAGGGGCTTTCTCAGAGGGCTTTTTACAGTTTGTCTATTCCCAATTAGCCGGTTTAGTATACTTAATGAAAGTACTAATTCTTTCATAGGCCGCCCATTCTTAGTATTTGACGTTCAGGTAACAACAGGTAACTTTATTTGGAGTGGAAGCAGAGAGATAACACCAGATGCCAATTGTAGATCCTCTCACACCTGTGGTCACTGCAGCATCTGACTCCACTTTGTCCAAAAGGGATCTATTCCATTCAATTACACATGATCTAGATTAGACTGACAACAAGATACTGCATGGGACATAGCAGAGTTGGTGAAGTTGAGTGGTGATGAGTTTGCTATTTGGATGAATAAAGCAAGTAAAAAGTGTGTTAGATAAAAATTCATTTCAATTCGCTAATCGGGCTAATATGAATCAGGTGAATCGAGTTCTGCTTTTGGAAACTGGGTTAAGAAGGGGTGCACCGTTCCTGGAGGTACTGCAATACCAGGTCAATGCGTGGAGTGGACAGAGCAAGCTCTTTTTCCATCTCCCTGTTCTAAAAATCCATTTAATATATGGTCCCCAGATAGGGGACGTATCAGATATTAAACTGATAAGAACAGATACTACACTTGATCTTAGCCAAAAGGCCGAGAAGCGATAACCAGAATTGGTTTGGGCCTCGAGTGGCACCCTGGCCTATGCCGGACACATCTTAGGGAGAGAGAGCGAGAGGGAGACAAACCCACGCCTACACAAGACATTTTGTCACCCAAGCCAACCCTTGAAAAGGCTGCTTTGCAGAGCAAAAACAAGAAGAATGGTGCGTTTTGCAGCCGCCGCCCACTGCAATGAATCTGAATAACTCCTCCTTTAGGGCGCAAGCAACTCCCCTCCCCCTTGCAGTCTTTCCAATTCACGATACAAAAAGACGGACAGGACAGGTTGCCTGACTTTCCGTCACTGCCACCCTTTGCCATCCTTACCCGTAGAAAGCCCTTTCATCATCCCCAAACCCTAATCTTTTCCCTTTCCTTCCCAGCCCCCAAACCCTGCCCTCTGTACCTTTCTCACCACCCGCTTCCCTTCTCCTGTCATCCCCCTACCACCCGGGAAAAAAAGAGATTGCCCCCTCCTTCCACTAGCCCACCCTCCCACCCAAAGAACAACTTCTTCTGCGCAGCTTGTTTTCTAGGCAGCAGCGCTATTGTGATGTCATCGGGGGGCATTGTGACAAGCCGCCAGTGTTCCGTCTCTTCATGTTGTGCACTGTTCAAACCGAAAATACATCAACAGGCAGGCTACAGAAAAGCTTACTAACAAAGGTTAGAGAGGGGCTTTCTCAGAGGGCTTTTTACAGTTTGTCTATTCCCAATTAGCCGGTTTAGTATACTTAATGAAAGTACTAATTCTTTCATAGGCCGCCCATTCTTAGTATTTGACGTTCAGGTAACAACAGGTAACTTTATTTGGAGTGGAAGCAGAGAGATAACACCAGATGCCAATTGTAGATCCTCTCACACCTGTGGTCACTGCAGCATCTGACTCCACTTTGTCCAAAAGGGATCTATTCCATTCAATTACACATGATCTAGATTAGACTGACAACAAGATACTGCACGGGACATAGCAGAGTTGGTGAAGTTGAGTGGTGATGAGTTTGCTATTTGGATGAATAAAGCAAGTAAAAAGTGTGTTAGATAAAAATTCATTTCAATTCGCTAATCGGGCTAATATGAATCAGGTGAATCGAGTTCTGCTTTTGGAAACTGGGTTAAGAAGGGGTGCACCGTTCCTGGAGGTACTGCAATACCAGGTCAATGCGTGGAGTGGACAGAGCAAGCTCTTTTTCCATCTCCCTGTTCTAAAAATCCATTTAATATATGGTCCCCAGATAGGGGACGTATCAGATATTAAACTGATAAGAACAGATACTACACTTGATCTTAGCCAAAAGGCCGAGAAGCGATAACCAGAATTGGTTTGGGCCTCGAGTGGCACCCTGGCCTATGCCGGACACATCTTAGGGAGAGAGAGCGAGAGGGAGACAAACCCACGCCTACACAAGACATTTTGTCACCCAAGCCAACCCTTGAAAAGGCTGCTTTGCAGAGCAAAAACAAGAAGAATGGTGCGTTTTGCAGCCGCCGCCCACTGCAATGAATCTGAATAACTCCTCCTTTAGGGCGCAAGCAACTCCCCTCCCCCTTGCAGTCTTTCCAATTCACGATACAAAAAGACGGACAGGACAGGTTGCCTGACTTTCCGTCACTGCCACCCTTTGCCATCCTTACCCGTAGAAAGCCCTTTCATCATCCCCAAACCCTAATCTTTTCCCTTTCCTTCCCAGCCCCCAAACCCTGCCCTCTGTACCTTTCTCACCACCCGCTTCCCTTCTCCTGTCATCCCCCTACCACCCGGGAAAAAAAGAGATTGCCCCCTCCTTCCACTAGCCCACCCTCCCACCCAAAGAACAACTTCTTCTGCGCAGCTTGTTTTCTAGGCAGCAGCGCTATTGTGATGTCATCGGGGGGCATTGTGACAAGCCGCCAGTGTTCCGTCTCTTCATGTTGTGCACTGTTCAAACCGAAAATACATCAACAGGCAGGCTACAGAAAAGCTTACTAACAAAGGTTAGAGAGGGGCTTTCTCAGAGGGCTTTTTACAGTTTGTCTATTCCCAATTAGCCGGTTTAGTATACTTAATGAAAGTACTAATTCTTTCATAGGCCGCCCATTCTTAGTATTTGACGTTCAGGTAACAACAGGTAACTTTATTTGGAGTGGAAGCAGAGAGATAACACCAGATGCCAATTGTAGATCCTCTCACACCTGTGGTCACTGCAGCATCTGACTCCACTTTGTCCAAAAGGGATCTATTCCATTCAATTACACATGATCTAGATTAGACTGACAACAAGATACTGCACGGGACATAGCAGAGTTGGTGAAGTTGAGTGGTGATGAGTTTGCTATTTGGATGAATAAAGCAAGTAAAAAGTGTGTTAGATAAAAATTCATTTCAATTCGCTAATCGGGCTAATATGAATCAGGTGAATCGAGTTCTGCTTTTGGAAACTGGGTTAAGAAGGGGTGCACCGTTCCTGGAGGTACTGCAATACCAGGTCAATGCGTGGAGTGGACAGAGCAAGCTCTTTTTCCATCTCCCTGTTCTAAAAATCCATTTAATATATGGTCCCCAGATAGGGGACGTATCAGATATTAAACTGATAAGAACAGATACTACACTTGATCTTAGCCAAAAGGCCGAGAAGCGATAACCAGAATTGGTTTGGGCCTCGAGTGGCACCCTGGCCTATGCCGGACACATCTTAGGGAGAGAGAGCGAGAGGGAGACAAACCCACGCCTACACAAGACATTTTGTCACCCAAGCCAACCCTTGAAAAGGCTGCTTTGCAGAGCAAAAACAAGAAGAATGGTGCGTTTTGCAGCCGCCGCCCACTGCAATGAATCTGAATAACTCCTCCTTTAGGGCGCAAGCAACTCCCCTCCCCCTTGCAGTCTTTCCAATTCACGATACAAAAAGACGGACAGGACAGGTTGCCTGACTTTCCGTCACTGCCACCCTTTGCCATCCTTACCCGTAGAAAGCCCTTTCATCATCCCCAAACCCTAATCTTTTCCCTTTCCTTCCCAGCCCCCAAACCCTGCCCTCTGTACCTTTCTCACCACCCGCTTCCCTTCTCCTGTCATCCCCCTACCACCCGGGAAAAAAAGAGATTGCCCCCTCCTTCCACTAGCCCACCCTCCCACCCAAAGAACAACTTCTTCTGCGCAGCTTGTTTTCTAGGCAGCAGCGCTATTGTGATGTCATCGGGGGGCATTGTGACAAGCCGCCAGTGTTCCGTCTCTTCATGTTGTGCACTGTTCAAACCGAAAATACATCAACAGGCAGGCTACAGAAAAGCTTACTAACAAAGGTTAGAGAGGGGCTTTCTCAGAGGGCTTTTTACAGTTTGTCTATTCCCAATTAGCCGGTTTAGTATACTTAATGAAAGTACTAATTCTTTCATAGGCCGCCCATTCTTAGTATTTGACGTTCAGGTAACAACAGGTAACTTTATTTGGAGTGGAAGCAGAGAGATAACACCAGATGCCAATTGTAGATCCTCTCACACCTGTGGTCACTGCAGCATCTGACTCCACTTTGTCCAAAAGGGATCTATTCCATTCAATTACACATGATCTAGATTAGACTGACAACAAGATACTGCACGGGACATAGCAGAGTTGGTGAAGTTGAGTGGTGATGAGTTTGCTATTTGGATGAATAAAGCAAGTAAAAAGTGTGTTAGATAAAAATTCATTTCAATTCGCTAATCGGGCTAATATGAATCAGGTGAATCGAGTTCTGCTTTTGGAAACTGGGTTAAGAAGGGGTGCACCGTTCCTGGAGGTACTGCAATACCAGGTCAATGCGTGGAGTGGACAGAGCAAGCTCTTTTTCCATCTCCCTGTTCTAAAAATCCATTTAATATATGGTCCCCAGATAGGGGACGTATCAGATATTAAACTGATAAGAACAGATACTACACTTGATCTTAGCCAAAAGGCCGAGAAGCGATAACCAGAATTGGTTTGGGCCTCGAGTGGCACCCTGGCCTATGCCGGACACATCTTAGGGAGAGAGAGCGAGAGGGAGACAAACCCACGCCTACACAAGACATTTTGTCACCCAAGCCAACCCTTGAAAAGGCTGCTTTGCAGAGCAAAAACAAGAAGAATGGTGCGTTTTGCAGCCGCCGCCCACTGCAATGAATCTGAATAACTCCTCCTTTAGGGCGCAAGCAACTCCCCTCCCCCTTGCAGTCTTTCCAATTCACGATACAAAAAGACGGACAGGACAGGTTGCCTGACTTTCCGTCACTGCCACCCTTTGCCATCCTTACCCGTAGAAAGCCCTTTCATCATCCCCAAACCCTAATCTTTTCCCTTTCCTTCTCAGCCCCCAAACCCTGCCCTCTGTACCTTTCTCACCACCCGCTTCCCTTCTCCTGTCATCCCCCTACCACCCGGGAAAAAAAGAGATTGCCCCCTCCTTCCACTAGCCCACCCTCCCACCCAAAGAACAACTTCTTCTGCGCAGCTTGTTTTCTAGGCAGCAGCGCTATTGTGATGTCATCGGGGGGCATTGTGACAAGCCGCCAGTGTTCCGTCTCTTCATGTTGTGCACTGTTCAAACCGAAAATACATCAACAGGCAGGCTACAGAAAAGCTTACTAACAAAGGTTAGAGAGGGGCTTTCTCAGAGGGCTTTTTACAGTTTGTCTATTCCCAATTAGCCGGTTTAGTATACTTAATGAAAGTACTAATTCTTTCATAGGCCGCCCATTCTTAGTATTTGACGTTCAGGTAACAACAGGTAACTTTATTTGGAGTGGAAGCAGAGAGATAACACCAGATGCCAATTGTAGATCCTCTCACACCTGTGGTCACTGCAGCATCTGACTCCACTTTGTCCAAAAGGGATCTATTCCATTCAATTACACATGATCTAGATTAGACTGACAACAAGATACTGCACGGGACATAGCAGAGTTGGTGAAGTTGAGTGGTGATGAGTTTGCTATTTGGATGAATAAAGCAAGTAAAAAGTGTGTTAGATAAAAATTCATTTCAATTCGCTAATCGGGCTAATATGAATCAGGTGAATCGAGTTCTGCTTTTGGAAACTGGGTTAAGAAGGGGTGCACCGTTCCTGGAGGTACTGCAATACCAGGTCAATGCGTGGAGTGGACAGAGCAAGCTCTTTTTCCATCTCCCTGTTCTAAAAATCCATTTAATATATGGTCCCCAGATAGGGGACGTATCAGATATTAAACTGATAAGAACAGATACTACACTTGATCTTAGCCAAAAGGCCGAGAAGCGATAACCAGAATTGGTTTGGGCCTCGAGTGGCACCCTGGCCTATGCCGGACACATCTTAGGGAGAGAGAGCGAGAGGGAGACAAACCCACGCCTACACAAGACATTTTGTCACCCAAGCCAACCCTTGAAAAGGCTGCTTTGCAGAGCAAAAACAAGAAGAATGGTGCGTTTTGCAGCCGCCGCCCACTGCAATGAATCTGAATAACTCCTCCTTTAGGGCGCAAGCAACTCCCCTCCCCCTTGCAGTCTTTCCAATTCACGATACAAAAAGACGGACAGGACAGGTTGCCTGACTTTCCGTCACTGCCACCCTTTGCCATCCTTACCCGTAGAAAGCCCTTTCATCATCCCCAAACCCTAATCTTTTCCCTTTCCTTCCCAGCCCCCAAACCCTGCCCTCTGTACCTTTCTCACCACCCGCTTCCCTTCTCCTGTCATCCCCCTACCACCCGGGAAAAAAAGAGATTGCCCCCTCCTTCCACTAGCCCACCCTCCCACCCAAAGAACAACTTCTTCTGCGCAGCTTGTTTTCTAGGCAGCAGCGCTATTGTGATGTCATCGGGGGGCATTGTGACAAGCCGCCAGTGTTCCGTCTCTTCATGTTGTGCACTGTTCAAACCGAAAATACATCAACAGGCAGGCTACAGAAAAGCTTACTAACAAAGGTTAGAGAGGGGCTTTCTCAGAGGGCTTTTTACAGTTTGTCTATTCCCAATTAGCCGGTTTAGTATACTTAATGAAAGTACTAATTCTTTCATAGGCCGCCCATTCTTAATATTTGACGTTCAGGTAACAACAGGTAACTTTATTTGGAGTGGAAGCAGAGAGATAACACCAGATGCCAATTGTAGATCCTCTCACACCTGTGGTCACTGCAGCATCTGACTCCACTTTGTCCAAAAGGGATCTATTCCATTCAATTACACATGATCTAGATTAGACTGACAACAAGATACTGCACGGGACATAGCAGAGTTGGTGAAGTTGAGTGGTGATGAGTTTGCTATTTGGATGAATAAAGCAAGTAAAAAGTGTGTTAGATAAAAATTCATTTCAATTCGCTAATCGGGCTAATATGAATCAGGTGAATCGAGTTCTGCTTTTGGAAACTGGGTTAAGAAGGGGTGCACCGTTCCTGGAGGTACTGCAATACCAGGTCAATGCGTGGAGTGGACAGAGCAAGCTCTTTTTCCATCTCCCTGTTCTAAAAATCCATTTAATATATGGTCCCCAGATAGGGGACGTATCAGATATTAAACTGATAAGAACAGATACTACACTTGATCTTAGCCAAAAGGCCGAGAAGCGATAACCAGAATTGGTTTGGGCCTCGAGTGGCACCCTGGCCTATGCCGGACACATCTTAGGGAGAGAGAGCGAGAGGGAGACAAACCCACGCCTACACAAGACATTTTGTCACCCAAGCCAACCCTTGAAAAGGCTGCTTTGCAGAGCAAAAACAAGAAGAATGGTGCGTTTTGCAGCCGCCGCCCACTGCAATGAATCTGAATAACTCCTCCTTTAGGGCGCAAGCAACTCCCCTCCCCCTTGCAGTCTTTCCAATTCACGATACAAAAAGACGGACAGGACAGGTTGCCTGACTTTCCGTCACTGCCACCCTTTGCCATCCTTACCCGTAGAAAGCCCTTTCATCATCCCCAAACCCTAATCTTTTCCCTTTCCTTCCCAGCCCCCAAACCCTGCCCTCTGTACCTTTCTCACCACCCGCTTCCCTTCTCCTGTCATCCCCCTACCACCCGGGAAAAAAAGAGATTGCCCCCTCCTTCCACTAGCCCACCCTCCCACCCAAAGAACAACTTCTTCTGCGCAGCTTGTTTTCTAGGCAGCAGCGCTATTGTGATGTCATCGGGGGGCATTGTGACAAGCCGCCAGTGTTCCGTCTCTTCATGTTGTGCACTGTTCAAACCGAAAATACATCAACAGGCAGGCTACAGAAAAGCTTACTAACAAAGGTTAGAGAGGGGCTTTCTCAGAGGGCTTTTTACAGTTTGTCTATTCCCAATTAGCCGGTTTAGTATACTTAATGAAAGTACTAATTCTTTCATAGGCCGCCCATTCTTAGTATTTGACGTTCAGGTAACAACAGGTAACTTTATTTGGAGTGGAAGCAGAGAGATAACACCAGATGCCAATTGTAGATCCTCTCACACCTGTGGTCACTGCAGCATCTGACTCCACTTTGTCCAAAAGGGATCTATTCCATTCAATTACACATGATCTAGATTAGACTGACAACAAGATACTGCACGGGACATAGCAGAGTTGGTGAAGTTGAGTGGTGATGAGTTTGCTATTTGGATGAATAAAGCAAGTAAAAAGTGTGTTAGATAAAAATTCATTTCAATTCGCTAATCGGGCTAATATGAATCAGGTGAATCGAGTTCTGCTTTTGGAAACTGGGTTAAGAAGGGGTGCACCGTTCCTGGAGGTACTGCAATACCAGGTCAATGCGTGGAGTGGACAGAGCAAGCTCTTTTTCCATCTCCCTGTTCTAAAAATCCATTTAATATATGGTCCCCAGATAGGGGACGTATCAGATATTAAACTGATAAGAACAGATACTACACTTGATCTTAGCCAAAAGGCCGAGAAGCGATAACCAGAATTGGTTTGGGCCTCGAGTGGCACCCTGGCCTATGCCGGACACATCTTAGGGAGAGAGAGCGAGAGGGAGACAAACCCACGCCTACACAAGACATTTTGTCACCCAAGCCAACCCTTGAAAAGGCTGCTTTGCAGAGCAAAAACAAGAAGAATGGTGCGTTTTGCAGCCGCCGCCCACTGCAATGAATCTGAATAACTCCTCCTTTAGGGCGCAAGCAACTCCCCTCCCCCTTGCAGTCTTTCCAATTCACGATACAAAAAGACGGACAGGACAGGTTGCCTGACTTTCCGTCACTGCCACCCTTTGCCATCCTTACCCGTAGAAAGCCCTTTCATCATCCCCAAACCCTAATCTTTTCCCTTTCCTTCCCAGCCCCCAAACCCTGCCCTCTGTACCTTTCTCACCACCCGCTTCCCTTCTCCTGTCATCCCCCTACCACCCGGGAAAAAAAGAGATTGCCCCCTCCTTCCACTAGCCCACCCTCCCACCCAAAGAACAACTTCTTCTGCGCAGCTTGTTTTCTAGGCAGCAGCGCTATTGTGATGTCATCGGGGGGCATTGTGACAAGCCGCCAGTGTTCCGTCTCTTCATGTTGTGCACTGTTCAAACCGAAAATACATCAACAGGCAGGCTACAGAAAAGCTTACTAACAAAGGTTAGAGAGGGGCTTTCTCAGAGGGCTTTTTACAGTTTGTCTATTCCCAATTAGCCGGTTTAGTATACTTAATGAAAGTACTAATTCTTTCATAGGCCGCCCATTCTTAGTATTTGACGTTCAGGTAACAACAGGTAACTTTATTTGGAGTGGAAGCAGAGAGATAACACCAGATGCCAATTGTAGATCCTCTCACACCTGTGGTCACTGCAGCATCTGACTCCACTTTGTCCAAAAGGGATCTATTCCATTCAATTACACATGATCTAGATTAGACTGACA
Organism: Anomaloglossus baeobatrachus; assembly: GCF_048569485.1. Lineage (NCBI taxonomy): Eukaryota > Metazoa > Chordata > Amphibia > Anura > Aromobatidae > Anomaloglossus > Anomaloglossus baeobatrachus. The sequence continues at coordinate 252,003 of NW_027441983.1, read as the reverse complement.
ACAAGATACTGCATGGGACATAGCAGAGTTGGTGAAGTTGAGTGGTGATGAGTTTGCTATTTGGATGAATAAAGCAAGTAAAAAGTGTGTTAGATAAAAATTCATTTCAATTCGCTAATCGGGCTAATATGAATCAGGTGAATCGAGTTCTGCTTTTGGAAACTGGGTTAAGAAGGGGTGCACCGTTCCTGGAGGTACTGCAATACCAGGTCAATGCGTGGAGTGGACAGAGCAAGCTCTTTTTCCATCTCCCTGTTCTAAAAATCCATTTAATATATGGTCCCCAGATAGGGGACGTATCAGATATTAAACTGATAAGAACAGATACTACACTTGATCTTAGCCAAAAGGCCGAGAAGCGATAACCAGAATTGGTTTGGGCCTCGAGTGGCACCCTGGCCTATGCCGGACACATCTTAGGGAGAGAGAGCGAGAGGGAGACAAACCCACGCCTACACAAGACATTTTGTCACCCAAGCCAACCCTTGAAAAGGCTGCTTTGCAGAGCAAAAACAAGAAGAATGGTGCGTTTTGCAGCCGCCGCCCACTGCAATGAATCTGAATAACTCCTCCTTTAGGGCGCAAGCAACTCCCCTCCCCCTTGCAGTCTTTCCAATTCACGATACAAAAAGACGGACAGGACAGGTTGCCTGACTTTCCGTCACTGCCACCCTTTGCCATCCTTACCCGTAGAAAGCCCTTTCATCATCCCCAAACCCTAATCTTTTCCCTTTCCTTCCCAGCCCCCAAACCCTGCCCTCTGTACCTTTCTCACCACCCGCTTCCCTTCTCCTGTCATCCCCCTACCACCCGGGAAAAAAAGAGATTGCCCCCTCCTTCCACTAGCCCACCCTCCCACCCAAAGAACAACTTCTTCTGCGCAGCTTGTTTTCTAGGCAGCAGCGCTATTGTGATGTCATCGGGGGGCATTGTGACAAGCCGCCAGTGTTCCGTCTCTTCATGTTGTGCACTGTTCAAACCGAAAATACATCAACAGGCAGGCTACAGAAAAGCTTACTAACAAAGGTTAGAGAGGGGCTTTCTCAGAGGGCTTTTTACAGTTTGTCTATTCCCAATTAGCCGGTTTAGTATACTTAATGAAAGTACTAATTCTTTCATAGGCCGCCCATTCTTAGTATTTGACGTTCAGGTAACAACAGGTAACTTTATTTGGAGTGGAAGCAGAGAGATAACACCAGATGCCAATTGTAGATCCTCTCACACCTGTGGTCACTGCAGCATCTGACTCCACTTTGTCCAAAAGGGATCTATTCCATTCAATTACACATGATCTAGATTAGACTGACAACAAGATACTGCACGGGACATAGCAGAGTTGGTGAAGTTGAGTGGTGATGAGTTTGCTATTTGGATGAATAAAGCAAGTAAAAAGTGTGTTAGATAAAAATTCATTTCAATTCGCTAATCGGGCTAATATGAATCAGGTGAATCGAGTTCTGCTTTTGGAAACTGGGTTAAGAAGGGGTGCACCGTTCCTGGAGGTACTGCAATACCAGGTCAATGCGTGGAGTGGACAGAGCAAGCTCTTTTTCCATCTCCCTGTTCTAAAAATCCATTTAATATATGGTCCCCAGATAGGGGACGTATCAGATATTAAACTGATAAGAACAGATACTACACTTGATCTTAGCCAAAAGGCCGAGAAGCGATAACCAGAATTGGTTTGGGCCTCGAGTGGCACCCTGGCCTATGCCGGACACATCTTAGGGAGAGAGAGCGAGAGGGAGACAAACCCACGCCTACACAAGACATTTTGTCACCCAAGCCAACCCTTGAAAAGGCTGCTTTGCAGAGCAAAAACAAGAAGAATGGTGCGTTTTGCAGCCGCCGCCCACTGCAATGAATCTGAATAACTCCTCCTTTAGGGCGCAAGCAACTCCCCTCCCCCTTGCAGTCTTTCCAATTCACGATACAAAAAGACGGACAGGACAGGTTGCCTGACTTTCCGTCACTGCCACCCTTTGCCATCCTTACCCGTAGAAAGCCCTTTCATCATCCCCAAACCCTAATCTTTTCCCTTTCCTTCCCAGCCCCCAAACCCTGCCCTCTGTACCTTTCTCACCACCCGCTTCCCTTCTCCTGTCATCCCCCTACCACCCGGGAAAAAAAGAGATTGCCCCCTCCTTCCACTAGCCCACCCTCCCACCCAAAGAACAACTTCTTCTGCGCAGCTTGTTTTCTAGGCAGCAGCGCTATTGTGATGTCATCGGGGGGCATTGTGACAAGCCGCCAGTGTTCCGTCTCTTCATGTTGTGCACTGTTCAAACCGAAAATACATCAACAGGCAGGCTACAGAAAAGCTTACTAACAAAGGTTAGAGAGGGGCTTTCTCAGAGGGCTTTTTACAGTTTGTCTATTCCCAATTAGCCGGTTTAGTATACTTAATGAAAGTACTAATTCTTTCATAGGCCGCCCATTCTTAGTATTTGACGTTCAGGTAACAACAGGTAACTTTATTTGGAGTGGAAGCAGAGAGATAACACCAGATGCCAATTGTAGATCCTCTCACACCTGTGGTCACTGCAGCATCTGACTCCACTTTGTCCAAAAGGGATCTATTCCATTCAATTACACATGATCTAGATTAGACTGACAACAAGATACTGCACGGGACATAGCAGAGTTGGTGAAGTTGAGTGGTGATGAGTTTGCTATTTGGATGAATAAAGCAAGTAAAAAGTGTGTTAGATAAAAATTCATTTCAATTCGCTAATCGGGCTAATATGAATCAGGTGAATCGAGTTCTGCTTTTGGAAACTGGGTTAAGAAGGGGTGCACCGTTCCTGGAGGTACTGCAATACCAGGTCAATGCGTGGAGTGGACAGAGCAAGCTCTTTTTCCATCTCCCTGTTCTAAAAATCCATTTAATATATGGTCCCCAGATAGGGGACGTATCAGATATTAAACTGATAAGAACAGATACTACACTTGATCTTAGCCAAAAGGCCGAGAAGCGATAACCAGAATTGGTTTGGGCCTCGAGTGGCACCCTGGCCTATGCCGGACACATCTTAGGGAGAGAGAGCGAGAGGGAGACAAACCCACGCCTACACAAGACATTTTGTCACCCAAGCCAACCCTTGAAAAGGCTGCTTTGCAGAGCAAAAACAAGAAGAATGGTGCGTTTTGCAGCCGCCGCCCACTGCAATGAATCTGAATAACTCCTCCTTTAGGGCGCAAGCAACTCCCCTCCCCCTTGCAGTCTTTCCAATTCACGATACAAAAAGACGGACAGGACAGGTTGCCTGACTTTCCGTCACTGCCACCCTTTGCCATCCTTACCCGTAGAAAGCCCTTTCATCATCCCCAAACCCTAATCTTTTCCCTTTCCTTCCCAGCCCCCAAACCCTGCCCTCTGTACCTTTCTCACCACCCGCTTCCCTTCTCCTGTCATCCCCCTACCACCCGGGAAAAAAAGAGATTGCCCCCTCCTTCCACTAGCCCACCCTCCCACCCAAAGAACAACTTCTTCTGCGCAGCTTGTTTTCTAGGCAGCAGCGCTATTGTGATGTCATCGGGGGGCATTGTGACAAGCCGCCAGTGTTCCGTCTCTTCATGTTGTGCACTGTTCAAACCGAAAATACATCAACAGGCAGGCTACAGAAAAGCTTACTAACAAAGGTTAGAGAGGGGCTTTCTCAGAGGGCTTTTTACAGTTTGTCTATTCCCAATTAGCCGGTTTAGTATACTTAATGAAAGTACTAATTCTTTCATAGGCCGCCCATTCTTAGTATTTGACGTTCAGGTAACAACAGGTAACTTTATTTGGAGTGGAAGCAGAGAGATAACACCAGATGCCAATTGTAGATCCTCTCACACCTGTGGTCACTGCAGCATCTGACTCCACTTTGTCCAAAAGGGATCTATTCCATTCAATTACACATGATCTAGATTAGACTGACAACAAGATACTGCACGGGACATAGCAGAGTTGGTGAAGTTGAGTGGTGATGAGTTTGCTATTTGGATGAATAAAGCAAGTAAAAAGTGTGTTAGATAAAAATTCATTTCAATTCGCTAATCGGGCTAATATGAATCAGGTGAATCGAGTTCTGCTTTTGGAAACTGGGTTAAGAAGGGGTGCACCGTTCCTGGAGGTACTGCAATACCAGGTCAATGCGTGGAGTGGACAGAGCAAGCTCTTTTTCCATCTCCCTGTTCTAAAAATCCATTTAATATATGGTCCCCAGATAGGGGACGTATCAGATATTAAACTGATAAGAACAGATACTACACTTGATCTTAGCCAAAAGGCCGAGAAGCGATAACCAGAATTGGTTTGGGCCTCGAGTGGCACCCTGGCCTATGCCGGACACATCTTAGGGAGAGAGAGCGAGAGGGAGACAAACCCACGCCTACACAAGACATTTTGTCACCCAAGCCAACCCTTGAAAAGGCTGCTTTGCAGAGCAAAAACAAGAAGAATGGTGCGTTTTGCAGCCGCCGCCCACTGCAATGAATCTGAATAACTCCTCCTTTAGGGCGCAAGCAACTCCCCTCCCCCTTGCAGTCTTTCCAATTCACGATACAAAAAGACGGACAGGACAGGTTGCCTGACTTTCCGTCACTGCCACCCTTTGCCATCCTTACCCGTAGAAAGCCCTTTCATCATCCCCAAACCCTAATCTTTTCCCTTTCCTTCCCAGCCCCCAAACCCTGCCCTCTGTACCTTTCTCACCACCCGCTTCCCTTCTCCTGTCATCCCCCTACCACCCGGGAAAAAAAGAGATTGCCCCCTCCTTCCACTAGCCCACCCTCCCACCCAAAGAACAACTTCTTCTGCGCAGCTTGTTTTCTAGGCAGCAGCGCTATTGTGATGTCATCGGGGGGCATTGTGACAAGCCGCCAGTGTTCCGTCTCTTCATGTTGTGCACTGTTCAAACCGAAAATACATCAACAGGCAGGCTACAGAAAAGCTTACTAACAAAGGTTAGAGAGGGGCTTTCTCAGAGGGCTTTTTACAGTTTGTCTATTCCCAATTAGCCGGTTTAGTATACTTAATGAAAGTACTAATTCTTTCATAGGCCGCCCATTCTTAGTATTTGACGTTCAGGTAACAACAGGTAACTTTATTTGGAGTGGAAGCAGAGAGATAACACCAGATGCCAATTGTAGATCCTCTCACACCTGTGGTCACTGCAGCATCTGACTCCACTTTGTCCAAAAGGGATCTATTCCATTCAATTACACATGATCTAGATTAGACTGACAACAAGATACTGCACGGGACATAGCAGAGTTGGTGAAGTTGAGTGGTGATGAGTTTGCTATTTGGATGAATAAAGCAAGTAAAAAGTGTGTTAGATAAAAATTCATTTCAATTCGCTAATCGGGCTAATATGAATCAGGTGAATCGAGTTCTGCTTTTGGAAACTGGGTTAAGAAGGGGTGCACCGTTCCTGGAGGTACTGCAATACCAGGTCAATGCGTGGAGTGGACAGAGCAAGCTCTTTTTCCATCTCCCTGTTCTAAAAATCCATTTAATATATGGTCCCCAGATAGGGGACGTATCAGATATTAAACTGATAAGAACAGATACTACACTTGATCTTAGCCAAAAGGCCGAGAAGCGATAACCAGAATTGGTTTGGGCCTCGAGTGGCACCCTGGCCTATGCCGGACACATCTTAGGGAGAGAGAGCGAGAGGGAGACAAACCCACGCCTACACAAGACATTTTGTCACCCAAGCCAACCCTTGAAAAGGCTGCTTTGCAGAGCAAAAACAAGAAGAATGGTGCGTTTTGCAGCCGCCGCCCACTGCAATGAATCTGAATAACTCCTCCTTTAGGGCGCAAGCAACTCCCCTCCCCCTTGCAGTCTTTCCAATTCACGATACAAAAAGACGGACAGGACAGGTTGCCTGACTTTCCGTCACTGCCACCCTTTGCCATCCTTACCCGTAGAAAGCCCTTTCATCATCCCCAAACCCTAATCTTTTCCCTTTCCTTCCCAGCCCCCAAACCCTGCCCTCTGTACCTTTCTCACCACCCGCTTCCCTTCTCCTGTCATCCCCCTACCACCCGGGAAAAAAAGAGATTGCCCCCTCCTTCCACTAGCCCACCCTCCCACCCAAAGAACAACTTCTTCTGCGCAGCTTGTTTTCTAGGCAGCAGCGCTATTGTGATGTCATCGGGGGGCATTGTGACAAGCCGCCAGTGTTCCGTCTCTTCATGTTGTGCACTGTTCAAACCGAAAATACATCAACAGGCAGGCTACAGAAAAGCTTACTAACAAAGGTTAGAGAGGGGCTTTCTCAGAGGGCTTTTTACAGTTTGTCTATTCCCAATTAGCCGGTTTAGTATACTTAATGAAAGTACTAATTCTTTCATAGGCCGCCCATTCTTAGTATTTGACGTTCAGGTAACAACAGGTAACTTTATTTGGAGTGGAAGCAGAGAGATAACACCAGATGCCAATTGTAGATCCTCTCACACCTGTGGTCACTGCAGCATCTGACTCCACTTTGTCCAAAAGGGATCTATTCCATTCAATTACACATGATCTAGATTAGACTGACAACAAGATACTGCACGGGACATAGCAGAGTTGGTGAAGTTGAGTGGTGATGAGTTTGCTATTTGGATGAATAAAGCAAGTAAAAAGTGTGTTAGATAAAAATTCATTTCAATTCGCTAATCGGGCTAATATGAATCAGGTGAATCGAGTTCTGCTTTTGGAAACTGGGTTAAGAAGGGGTGCACCGTTCCTGGAGGTACTGCAATACCAGGTCAATGCGTGGAGTGGACAGAGCAAGCTCTTTTTCCATCTCCCTGTTCTAAAAATCCATTTAATATATGGTCCCCAGATAGGGGACGTATCAGATATTAAACTGATAAGAACAGATACTACACTTGATCTTAGCCAAAAGGCCGAGAAGCGATAACCAGAATTGGTTTGGGCCTCGAGTGGCACCCTGGCCTATGCCGGACACATCTTAGGGAGAGAGAGCGAGAGGGAGACAAACCCACGCCTACACAAGACATTTTGTCACCCAAGCCAACCCTTGAAAAGGCTGCTTTGCAGAGCAAAAACAAGAAGAATGGTGCGTTTTGCAGCCGCCGCCCACTGCAATGAATCTGAATAACTCCTCCTTTAGGGCGCAAGCAACTCCCCTCCCCCTTGCAGTCTTTCCAATTCACGATACAAAAAGACGGACAGGACAGGTTGCCTGACTTTCCGTCACTGCCACCCTTTGCCATCCTTACCCGTAGAAAGCCCTTTCATCATCCCCAAACCCTAATCTTTTCCCTTTCCTTCCCAGCCCCCAAACCCTGCCCTCTGTACCTTTCTCACCACCCGCTTCCCTTCTCCTGTCATCCCCCTACCACCCGGGAAAAAAAGAGATTGCCCCCTCCTTCCACTAGCCCACCCTCCCACCCAAAGAACAACTTCTTCTGCGCAGCTTGTTTTCTAGGCAGCAGCGCTATTGTGATGTCATCGGGGGGCATTGTGACAAGCCGCCAGTGTTCCGTCTCTTCATGTTGTGCACTGTTCAAACCGAAAATACATCAACAGGCAGGCTACAGAAAAGCTTACTAACAAAGGTTAGAGAGGGGCTTTCTCAGAGGGCTTTTTACAGTTTGTCTATTCCCAATTAGCCGGTTTAGTATACTTAATGAAAGTACTAATTCTTTCATAGGCCGCCCATTCTTAGTATTTGACGTTCAGGTAACAACAGGTAACTTTATTTGGAGTGGAAGCAGAGAGATAACACCAGATGCCAATTGTAGATCCTCTCACACCTGTGGTCACTGCAGCATCTGACTCCACTTTGTCCAAAAGGGATCTATTCCATTCAATTACACATGATCTAGATTAGACTGACAACAAGACACTGCACGGGACATAGCAGAGTTGGTGAAGTTGAGTGGTGATGAGTTTGCTATTTGGATGAATAAAGCAAGTAAAAAGTGTGTTAGATAAAAATTCATTTCAATTCGCTAATCGGGCTAATATGAATCAGGTGAATCGAGTTCTGCTTTTGGAAACTGGGTTAAGAAGGGGTGCACCGTTCCTGGAGGTACTGCAATACCAGGTCAATGCGTGGAGTGGACAGAGCAAGCTCTTTTTCCATCTCCCTGTTCTAAAAATCCATTTAATATATGGTCCCCAGATAGGGGACGTATCAGATATTAAACTGATAAGAACAGATACTACACTTGATCTTAGCCAAAAGGCCGAGAAGCGATAACCAGAATTGGTTTGGGCCTCGAGTGGCACCCTGGCCTATGCCGGACACATCTTAGGGAGAGAGAGCGAGAGGGAGACAAACCCACGCCTACACAAGACATTTTGTCACCCAAGCCAACCCTTGAAAAGGCTGCTTTGCAGAGCAAAAACAAGAAGAATGGTGCGTTTTGCAGCCGCCGCCCACTGCAATGAATCTGAATAACTCCTCCTTTAGGGCGCAAGCAACTCCCCTCCCCCTTGCAGTCTTTCCAATTCACGATACAAAAAGACGGACAGGACAGGTTGCCTGACTTTCCGTCACTGCCACCCTTTGCCATCCTTACCCGTAGAAAGCCCTTTCATCATCCCCAAACCCTAATCTTTTCCCTTTCCTTCCCAGCCCCCAAACCCTGCCCTCTGTACCTTTCTCACCACCCGCTTCCCTTCTCCTGTCATCCCCCTACCACCCGGGAAAAAAAGAGATTGCCCCCTCCTTCCACTAGCCCACCCTCCCACCCAAAGAACAACTTCTTCTGCGCAGCTTGTTTTCTAGGCAGCAGCGCTATTGTGATGTCATCGGGGGGCATTGTGACAAGCCGCCAGTGTTCCGTCTCTTCATGTTGTGCACTGTTCAAACCGAAAATACATCAACAGGCAGGCTACAGAAAAGCTTACTAACAAAGGTTAGAGAGGGGCTTTCTCAGAGGGCTTTTTACAGTTTGTCTATTCCCAATTAGCCGGTTTAGTATACTTAATGAAAGTACTAATTCTTTCATAGGCCGCCCATTCTTAGTATTTGACGTTCAGGTAACAACAGGTAACTTTATTTGGAGTGGAAGCAGAGAGATAACACCAGATGCCAATTGTAGATCCTCTCACACCTGTGGTCACTGCAGCATCTGACTCCACTTTGTCCAAAAGGGATCTATTCCATTCAATTACACATGATCTAGATTAGACTGACAACAAGATACTGCACGGGACATAGCAGAGTTGGTGAAGTTGAGTGGTGATGAGTTTGCTATTTGGATGAATAAAGCAAGTAAAAAGTGTGTTAGATAAAAATTCATTTCAATTCGCTAATCGGGCTAATATGAATCAGGTGAATCGAGTTCTGCTTTTGGAAACTGGGTTAAGAAGGGGTGCACCGTTCCTGGAGGTACTGCAATACCAGGTCAATGCGTGGAGTGGACAGAGCAAGCTCTTTTTCCATCTCCCTGTTCTAAAAATCCATTTAATATATGGTCCCCAGATAGGGGACGTATCAGATATTAAACTGATAAGAACAGATACTACACTTGATCTTAGCCAAAAGGCCGAGAAGCGATAACCAGAATTGGTTTGGGCCTCGAGTGGCACCCTGGCCTATGCCGGACACATCTTAGGGAGAGAGAGCGAGAGGGAGACAAACCCACGCCTACACAAGACATTTTGTCACCCAAGCCAACCCCTGAAAAGGCTGCTTTGCAGAGCAAAAACAAGAAGAATGGTGCGTTTTGCAGCCGCCGCCCACTGCAATGAATCTGAATAACTCCTCCTTTAGGGCGCAAGCAACTCCCCTCCCCCTTGCAGTCTTTCCAATTCACGATACAAAAAGACGGACAGGACAGGTTGCCTGACTTTCCGTCACTGCCACCCTTTGCCATCCTTACCCGTAGAAAGCCCTTTCATCATCCCCAAACCCTAATCTTTTCCCTTTCCTTCCCAGCCCCCAAACCCTGCCCTCTGTACCTTTCTCACCACCCGCTTCCCTTCTCCTGTCATCCCCCTACCACCCGGGAAAAAAAGAGATTGCCCCCTCCTTCCACCCAAAGAACAACTTCTTCTGCGCAGCTTGTTTTCTAGGCAGCAGCGCTATTGTGATGTCATCGGGGGGCATTGTGACAAGCCGCCAGTGTTCCGTCTCTTCATGTTGTGCACTGTTCAAACCGAAAATACATCAACAGGCAGGCTACAGAAAAGCTTACTAACAAAGGTTAGAGAGGGGCTTTCTCAGAGGGCTTTTTACAGTTTGTCTATTCCCAATTAGCCGGTTTAGTATACTTAATGAAAGTACTAATTCTTTCATAGGCCGCCCATTCTTAGTATTTGACGTTCAGGTAACAACAGGTAACTTTATTTGGAGTGGAAGCAGAGAGATAACACCAGATGCCAATTGTAGATCCTCTCACACCTGTGGTCACTGCAGCATCTGACTCCACTTTGTCCAAAAGGGATCTATTCCATTCAATTACACATGATCTAGATTAGACTGACAACAAGATACTGCACGGGACATAGCAGAGTTGGTGAAGTTGAGTGGTGATGAGTTTGCTATTTGGATGAATAAAGCAAGTAAAAAGTGTGTTAGATAAAAATTCATTTCAATTCGCTAATCGGGCTAATATGAATCAGGTGAATCGAGTTCTGCTTTTGGAAACTGGGTTAAGAAGGGGTGCACCGTTCCTGGAGGTACTGCAATACCAGGTCAATGCGTGGAGTGGACAGAGCAAGCTCTTTTTCCATCTCCCTGTTCTAAAAATCCATTTAATATATGGTCCCCAGATAGGGGACGTATCAGATATTAAACTGATAAGAACAGATACTACACTTGATCTTAGCCAAAAGGCCGAGAAGCGATAACCAGAATTGGTTTGGGCCTCGAGTGGCACCCTGGCCTATGCCGGACACATCTTAGGGAGAGAGAGCGAGAGGGAGACAAACCCACGCCTACACAAGACATTTTGTCACCCAAGCCAACCCTTGAAAAGGCTGCTTTGCAGAGCAAAAACAAGAAGAATGGTGCGTTTTGCAGCCGCCGCCCACTGCAATGAATCTGAATAACTCCTCCTTTAGGGCGCAAGCAACTCCCCTCCCCCTTGCAGTCTTTCCAATTCACGATACAAAAAGACGGACAGGACAGGTTGCCTGACTTTCCGTCACTGCCACCCTTTGCCATCCTTACCCGTAGAAAGCCCTTTCATCATCCCCAAACCCTAATCTTTTCCCTTTCCTTCCCAGCCCCCAAACCCTGCCCTCTGTACCTTTCTCACCACCCGCTTCCCTTCTCCTGTCATCCCCCTACCACCCGGGAAAAAAAGAGATTGCCCCCTCCTTCCACTAGCCCACCCTCCCACCCAAAGAACAACTTCTTCTGCGCAGCTTGTTTTCTAGGCAGCAGCGCTATTGTGATGTCATCGGGGGGCATTGTGACAAGCCGCCAGTGTTCCGTCTCTTCATGTTGTGCACTGTTCAAACCGAAAATACATCAACAGGCAGGCTACAGAAAAGCTTACTAACAAAGGTTAGAGAGGGGCTTTCTCAGAGGGCTTTTTACAGTTTGTCTATTCCCAATTAGCCGGTTTAGTATACTTAATGAAAGTACTAATTCTTTCATAGGCCGCCCATTCTTAGTATTTGACGTTCAGGTAACAACAGGTAACTTTATTTGGAGTGGAAGCAGAGAGATAACACCAGATGCCAATTGTAGATCCTCTCACACCTGTGGTCACTGCAGCATCTGACTCCACTTTGTCCAAAAGGGATCTATTCCATTCAATTACACATGATCTAGATTAGACTGACAACAAGATACTGCACGGGACATAGCAGAGTTGGTGAAGTTGAGTGGTGATGAGTTTGCTATTTGGATGAATAAAGCAAGTAAAAAGTGTGTTAGATAAAAATTCATTTCAATTCGCTAATCGGGCTAATATGAATCAGGTGAATCGAGTTCTGCTTTTGGAAACTGGGTTAAGAAGGGGTGCACCGTTCCTGGAGGTACTGCAATACCAGGTCAATGCGTGGAGTGGACAGAGCAAGCTCTTTTTCCATCTCCCTGTTCTAAAAATCCATTTAATATCTGGTCCCCAGATAGGGGACGTATCAGATATTAAACTGATAAGAACAGATACTACACTTGATCTTAGCCAAAAGGCCGAGAAGCGATAACCAGAATTGGTTTGGGCCTCGAGTGGCACCCTGGCCTATGCCGGACACATCTTAGGGAGAGAGAGCGAGAGGGAGACAAACCCACGCCTACACAAGACATTTTGTCACCCAAGCCAACCCTTGAAAAGGCTGCTTTGCAGAGCAAAAACAAGAAGAATGGTGCGTTTTGCAGCCGCCGCCCACTGCAATGAATCTGAATAACTCCTCCTTTAGGGCGCAAGCAACTCCCCTCCCCCTTGCAGTCTTTCCAATTCACGATACAAAAAGACGGACAGGACAGGTTGCCTGACTTTCCGTCACTGCCACCCTTTGCCATCCTTACCCGTAGAAAGCCCTTTCATCATCCCCAAACCCTAATCTTTTCCCTTTCCTTCCCAGCCCCCAAACCCTGCCCTCTGTACCTTTCTCACCACCCGCTTCCCTTCTCCTGTCATCCCCCTACCACCCGGGAAAAAAAGAGATTGCCCCCTCCTTCCACTAGCCCACCCTCCCACCCAAAGAACAACTTCTTCTGCGCAGCTTGTTTTCTAGGCAGCAGCGCTATTGTGATGTCATCGGGGGGCATTGTGACAAGCCGCCAGTGTTCCGTCTCTTCATGTTGTGCACTGTTCAAACCGAAAATACATCAACAGGCAGGCTACAGAAAAGCTTACTAACAAAGGTTAGAGAGGGGCTTTCTCAGAGGGCTTTTTACAGTTTGTCTATTCCCAATTAGCCGGTTTAGTATACTTAATGAAAGTACTAATTCTTTCATAGACCGCCCATTCTTAGTATTTGACGTTCAGGTAACAACAGGTAACTTTATTTGGAGTGGAAGCAGAGAGATAACACCAGATGCCAATTGTAGATCCTCTCACACCTGTGGTCACTGCAGCATCTGACTCCACTTTGTCCAAAAGGGATCTATTCCATTCAATTACACATGATCTAGATTAGACTGACAACAAGATACTGCACGGGACATAGCAGAGTTGGTGAAGTTGAGTGGTGATGAGTTTGCTATTTGGATGAATAAAGCAAGTAAAAAGTGTGTTAGATAAAAATTCATTTCAATTCGCTAATCGGGCTAATATGAATCAGGTGAATCGAGTTCTGCTTTTGGAAACTGGGTTAAGAAGGGGTGCACCGTTCCTGGAGGTACTGCAATACCAGGTCAATGCGTGGAGTGGACAGAGCAAGCTCTTTTTCCATCTCCCTGTTCTAAAAATCCATTTAATATATGGTCCCCAGATAGGGGACGTATCAGATATTAAACTGATAAGAACAGATACTACACTTGATCTTAGCCAAAAGGCCGAGAAGCGATAACCAGAATTGGTTTGGGCCTCGAGTGGCACCCTGGCCTATGCCGGACACATCTTAGGGAGAGAGAGCGAGAGGGAGACAAACCCACGCCTACACAAGACATTTTGTCACCCAAGCCAACCCTTGAAAAGGCTGCTTTGCAGAGCAAAAACAAGAAGAATGGTGCGTTTTGCAGCCGCCGCCCACTGCAATGAATCTGAATAACTCCTCCTTTAGGGCGCAAGCAACTCCCCTCCCCCTTGCAGTCTTTCCAATTCACGATACAAAAAGACGGACAGGACAGGTTGCCTGACTTTCCGTCACTGCCACCCTTTGCCATCCTTACCCGTAGAAAGCCCTTTCATCATCCCCAAACCCTAATCTTTTCCCTTTCCTTCCCAGCCCCCAAACCCTGCCCTCTGTACCTTTCTCACCACCCGCTTCCCTTCTCCTGTCATCCCCCTACCACCCGGGAAAAAAAGAGATTGCCCCCTCCTTCCACTAGCCCACCCTCCCACCCAAAGAACAACTTCTTCTGCGCAGCTTGTTTTCTAGGCAGCAGCGCTATTGTGATGTCATCGGGGGGCATTGTGACAAGCCGCCAGTGTTCCGTCTCTTCATGTTGTGCACTGTTCAAACCGAAAATACATCAACAGGCAGGCTACAGAAAAGCTTACTAACAAAGGTTAGAGAGGGGCTTTCTCAGAGGGCTTTTTACAGTTTGTCTATTCCCAATTAGCCGGTTTAGTATACTTAATGAAAGTACTAATTCTTTCATAGGCCGCCCATTCTTAGTATTTGACGTTCAGGTAACAACAGGTAACTTTATTTGGAGTGGAAGCAGAGAGATAACACCAGATGCCAATTGTAGATCCTCTCACACCTGTGGTCACTGCAGCATCTGACTCCACTTTGTCCAAAAGGGATCTATTCCATTCAATTACACATGATCTAGATTAGACTGACAACAAGATACTGCACGGGACATAGCAGAGTTGGTGAAGTTGAGTGGTGATGAGTTTGCTATTTGGATGAATAAAGCAAGTAAAAAGTGTGTTAGATAAAAATTCATTTCAATTCGCTAATCGGGCTAATATGAATCAGGTGAATCGAGTTCTGCTTTTGGAAACTGGGTTAAGAAGGGGTGCACCGTTCCTGGAGGTACTGCAATACCAGGTCAATGCGTGGAGTGGACAGAGCAAGCTCTTTTTCCATCTCCCTGTTCTAAAAATCCATTTAATATATGGTCCCCAGATAGGGGACGTATCAGATATTAAACTGATAAGAACAGATTTTGATTTAATGAAGCTTTCCAAAGCACCGCAAAAATGCATGACCGAAGTCACACCAAAAACAGTGCAAAGGCTAGGATTCGTGTGGACCCCTCCGTGAGAAGAGGATCCCCAAAAATCAACCCCGTCCCTCCGAGCCAGAAGGCCACAGCGAGGGTCAGGGATCTTCGGTGCTCCCCCAAGCCGAAGCCTGGTTGAGCCTTGTTGTTGCTCCCAGCGTCCACCGAGGCATCTTACCCAAGTGGAGTAGGGAGCTACTAGTCGTTGGTTTCGCAGCCGAGACTGCCCGGACCGTCAACCGGTGTTGGTTTCTCAGCCCAAGGCTGACCAGACCTCCAACCGGGTGTTGGTTTCTCAGCCCAAGGCTGACCGGACCTCCAACCGGGTGTTGGTTTCTCAGCCCAAGGCTAACCGGACCTCCAACCGGGTGTTGGTTTCTCAGCCAAAGCTGACCCGGACCTCCAACCGGGTGTTGGTTTCTCAGCCCAAAGCTGACCGGACCTCCGACCGGGATTATAAAAATTTCCCTTCTTAGCCAGAAGGCCGGGATAGGGCAATATGCTTGGAAAATATGAATAGGCAAGGCGCGGCGTGCGACAGAGTCTGAGGCTTACCAGGGTCCCAACCTAGCAAGTTCAGACTCCCTCCAGGGTGTCCATTCCTGGGGCACATTGCACCATAACCCCCACACTTACTCAGTCTAATAGCCTCGATCCTGGTAGGGCCATGGTTTCCTCTAGATGGATATACTATCCTCCCAAAGTACTAACAAGCGCAACCTTCCAGTGTGCATTGCATCATTGTACTAAGGTGGCCGGAGCCTTAAACCACCTTTTCGAACGATACTACACTTGATCTTAGCCAAAAGGCCGAGAAGCGATAACCAGAATTGGTTTGGGCCTCGAGTGGCACCCTGGCCTATGCCGGACACATCTTAGGGAGAGAGAGCGAGAGGGAGACAAACCCACGCCTACACAAGACATTTTGTCACCCAAGCCAACCCTTGAAAAGGCTGCTTTGCAGAGCAAAAACAAGAAGAATGGTGCGTTTTGCAGCCGCCGCCCACTGCAATGAATCTGAATAACTCCTCCTTTAGGGCGCAAGCAACTCCCCTCCCCCTTGCAGTCTTTCCAATTCACGATACAAAAAGACGGACAGGACAGGTTGCCTGACTTTCCGTCACTGCCACCCTTTGCCATCCTTACCCGTAGAAAGCCCTTTCATCATCCCCAAACCCTAATCTTTTCCCTTTCCTTCCCAGCCCCCAAACCCTGCCCTCTGTACCTTTCTCACCACCCGCTTCCCTTCTCCTGTCATCCCCCTACCACCCGGGAAAAAAAGAGATTGCCCCCTCCTTCCACTAGCCCACCCTCCCACCCAAAGAACAACTTCTTCTGCGCAGCTTGTTTTCTAGGCAGCAGCGCTATTGTGATGTCATCGGGGGGCATTGTGACAAGCCGCCAGTGTTCCGTCTCTTCATGTTGTGCACTGTTCAAACCGAAAATACATCAACAGGCAGGCTACAGAAAAGCTTACTAACAAAGGTTAGAGAGGGGCTTTCTCAGAGGGCTTTTTACAGTTTGTCTATTCCCAATTAGCCGGTTTAGTATACTTAATGAAAGTACTAATTCTTTCATAGGCCGCCCATTCTTAGTATTTGACGTTCAGGTAACAACAGGTAACTTTATTTGGAGTGGAAGCAGAGAGATAACACCAGATGCCAATTGTAGATCCTCTCACACCTGTGGTCACTGCAGCATCTGACTCCACTTTGTCCAAAAGGGATCTATTCCATTCAATTACACATGATCTAGATTAGACTGACAACAAGATACTGCACGGGACATAGCAGAGTTGGTGAAGTTGAGTGGTGATGAGTTTGCTATTTGGATGAATAAAGCAAGTAAAAAGTGTGTTAGATAAAAATTCATTTCAATTCGCTAATCGGGCTAATATGAATCAGGTGAATCGAGTTCTGCTTTTGGAAACTGGGTTAAGAAGGGGTGCACCGTTCCTGGAGGTACTGCAATACCAGGTCAATGCGTGGAGTGGACAGAGCAAGCTCTTTTTCCATCTCCCTGTTCTAAAAATCCATTTAATATATGGTCCCCAGATAGGGGACGTATCAGATATTAAACTGATAAGAACAGATACTACACTTGATCTTAGCCAAAAGGCCGAGAAGCGATAACCAGAATTGGTTTGGGCCTCGAGTGGCACCCTGGCCTATGCCGGACACATCTTAGGGAGAGAGAGCGAGAGGGAGACAAACCCACGCCTACACAAGACATTTTGTCACCCAAGCCAACCCTTGAAAAGGCTGCTTTGCAGAGCAAAAACAAGAAGAATGGTGCGTTTTGCAGCCGCCGCCCACTGCAATGAATCTGAATAACTCCTCCTTTAGGGCGCAAGCAACTCCCCTCCCCCTTGCAGTCTTTCCAATTCACGATACAAAAAGACGGACAGGACAGGTTGCCTGACTTTCCGTCACTGCCACCCTTTGCCATCCTTACCCGTAGAAAGCCCTTTCATCATCCCCAAACCCTAATCTTTTCCCTTTCCTTCCCAGCCCCCAAACCCTGCCCTCTGTACCTTTCTCACCACCCGCTTCCCTTCTCCTGTCATCCCCCTACCACCCGGGAAAAAAAGAGATTGCCCCCTCCTTCCACTAGCCCACCCTCCCACCCAAAGAACAACTTCTTCTGCGCAGCTTGTTTTCTAGGCAGCAGCGCTATTGTGATGTCATCGGGGGGCATTGTGACAAGCCGCCAGTGTTCCGTCTCTTCATGTTGTGCACTGTTCAAACCGAAAATACATCAACAGGCAGGCTACAGAAAAGCTTACTAACAAAGGTTAGAGAGGGGCTTTCTCAGAGGGCTTTTTACAGTTTGTCTATTCCCAATTAGCCGGTTTAGTATACTTAATGAAAGTACTAATTCTTTCATAGGCCGCCCATTCTTAGTATTTGACGTTCAGGTAACAACAGGTACCTTTATTTGGAGTGGAAGCAGAGAGATAACACCAGATGCCAATTGTAGATCCTCTCACACCTGTGGTCACTGCAGCATCTGACTCCACTTTGTCCAAAAGGGATCTATTCCATTCAATTACACATGATCTAGATTAGACTGACAACAAGATACTGCACGGGACATAGCAGAGTTGGTGAAGTTGAGTGGTGATGAGTTTGCTATTTGGATGAATAAAGCAAGTAAAAAGTGTGTTAGATAAAAATTCATTTCAATTCGCTAATCGGGCTAATATGAATCAGGTGAATCGAGTTCTGCTTTTGGAAACTGGGTTAAGAAGGGGTGCACCGTTCCTGGAGGTACTGCAATACCAGGTCAATGCGTGGAGTGGACAGAGCAAGCTCTTTTTCCATCTCCCTGTTCTAAAAATCCATTTAATATATGGTCCCCAGATAGGGGACGTATCAGATATTAAACTGATAAGAACAGATACTACACTTGATCTTAGCCAAAAGGCCGAGAAGCGATAACCAGAATTGGTTTGGGCCTCGAGTGGCACCCTGGCCTATGCCGGACACATCTTAGGGAGAGAGAGCGAGAGGGAGACAAACCCACGCCTACACAAGACATTTTGTCACCCAAGCCAACCCTTGAAAAGGCTGCTTTGCAGAGCAAAAACAAGAAGAATGGTGCGTTTTGCAGCCGCCGCCCACTGCAATGAATCTGAATAACTCCTCCTTTAGGGCGCAAGCAACTCCCCTCCCCCTTGCAGTCTTTCCAATTCACGATACAAAAAGACGGACAGGACAGGTTGCCTGACTTTCCGTCACTGCCACCCTTTGCCATCCTTACCCGTAGAAAGCCCTTTCATCATCCCCAAACCCTAATCTTTTCCCTTTCCTTCCCAGCCCCCAAACCCTGCCCTCTGTACCTTTCTCACCACCCGCTTCCCTTCTCCTGTCATCCCCCTACCACCCGGGAAAAAAAGAGATTGCCCCCTCCTTCCACTAGCCCACCCTCCCACCCAAAGAACAACTTCTTCTGCGCAGCTTGTTTTCTAGGCAGCAGCGCTATTGTGATGTCATCGGGGGGCATTGTGACAAGCCGCCAGTGTTCCGTCTCTTCATGTTGTGCACTGTTCAAACCGAAAATACATCAACAGGCAGGCTACAGAAAAGCTTACTAACAAAGGTTAGAGAGGGGCTTTCTCAGAGGGCTTTTTACAGTTTGTCTATTCCCAATTAGCCGGTTTAGTATACTTAATGAAAGTACTAATTCTTTCATAGGCCGCCCATTCTTAGTATTTGACGTTCAGGTAACAACAGGTAACTTTATTTGGAGTGGAAGCAGAGAGATAACACCAGATGCCAATTGTAGATCCTCTCACACCTGTGGTCACTGCAGCATCTGACTCCACTTTGTCCAAAAGGGATCTATTCCATTCAATTACACATGATCTAGATTAGACTGACAACAAGATACTGCACGGGACATAGCAGAGTTGGTGAAGTTGAGTGGTGATGAGTTTGCTATTTGGATGAATAAAGCAAGTAAAAAGTGTGTTAGATAAAAATTCATTTCAATTCGCTAATCGGGCTAATATGAATCAGGTGAATCGAGTTCTGCTTTTGGAAACTGGGTTAAGAAGGGGTGCACCGTTCCTGGAGGTACTGCAATACCAGGTCAATGCGTGGAGTGGACAGAGCAAGCTCTTTTTCCATCTCCCTGTTCTAAAAATCCATTTAATATATGGTCCCCAGATAGGGGACGTATCAGATATTAAACTGATAAGAACAGATTTTGATTTAATGAAGCTTTCCAAAGCACCACAAAAAATGCATGACCGAAGTCACACCAAAAACAGTGCAAAGGCTAGGATTCGTGTGGACCCCACCGTGAGGAGAGGGTCCCCAAAAATCAACCCCGTCCCTCCGAGCCAGAAGGCCACAGCAAGGGTCAGGGATCTTCGGTGCTCCCCCAAGCCGAAGCCTGGTTGAGCCTTGTCGTTGCTCCCAGCGTCCACCGAGGCATCTTACCCAAGTGGAGTAGAGAGCTACTAGTTGTTGGTTTCGCAGCCGAAACTGCCCGGACCGTCAACCGGTGTTGGTTTCTCAGCCCAAGGCTAACCGGACCTCCAACCGGGTGTTGGTTTCTCAGCCGAAGCTGACCCAGACCTCCAACCGGGTGTTGGTTTCTCAGCCGAAGCTGACCCAGACCTCCAACCGGGTGTTAGTTTCTCAGCCCAAAGCTGACCAGACCTCCGACCGGGATTATAAAAATTTCCCTTCCTAGCCAGAAGGCCGGGATAGGGTAATATGCTCAAAAAGTATGAAAAGGCAAGGTACGGTGTGCTACAGAGCCCAAGGCTTGCCGGGGTCCCAAGCCAGCAAGCTCAGACTCACTCCAGGGTCGTCAGTCCTGGGGCACGTTGTACCATAGCCCCCCACCCTTACTCAGTCTAATAGCCTCGATCCTGGTAGGGCCATGTTTTCCTCTAGATGAATATACTATCCACCCAGAGTACTAGCAAGCGCAACCTTCCAGTGTGCATTGTATCATTGTACTAAGGTGGCCTGGAGCTTAAACCACCTCTTCGAACAACACTACACTTGATCTTAGCCAAAAGGCCGAGAAGCGATGATAAGAACAGATACTACACTTGATCTTAGCCAAAAGGCCGAGAAGCGATAACCAGAATTGGTTTGGGCCTCGAGTGGCACCCTGGCCTATGCCGGACACATCTTAGGGAGAGAGAGCGAGAGGGAGACAAACCCACGCCTACACAAGACATTTTGTCACCCAAGCCAACCCTTGAAAAGGCTGCTTTGCAGAGCAAAAACAAGAAGAATGGTGCGTTTTGCAGCCGCCGCCCACTGCAATGAATCTGAATAACTCCTCCTTTAGGGCGCAAGCAACTCCCCTCCCCCTTGCAGTCTTTCCAATTCACGATACAAAAAGACGGACAGGACAGGTTGCCTGACTTTCCGTCACTGCCACCCTTTGCCATCCTTACCCGTAGAAAGCCCTTTCATCATCCCCAAACCCTAATCTTTTCCCTTTCCTTCCCAGCCCCCAAACCCTGCCCTCTGTACCTTTCTCACCACCCGCTTCCCTTCTCCTGTCATCCCCCTACCACCCGGGAAAAAAAGAGATTGCCCCCTCCTTCCACTAGCCCACCCTCCCACCCAAAGAACAACTTCTTCTGCGCAGCTTGTTTTCTAGGCAGCAGCGCTATTGTGATGTCATCGGGGGGCATTGTGACAAGCCGCCAGTGTTCCGTCTCTTCATGTTGTGCACTGTTCAAACCGAAAATACATCAACAGGCAGGCTACAGAAAAGCTTACTAACAAAGGTTAGAGAGGGGCTTTCTCAGAGGGCTTTTTACAGTTTGTCTATTCCCAATTAGCCGGTTTAGTATACTTAATGAAAGTACTAATTCTTTCATAGGCCGCCCATTCTTAGTATTTGACGTTCAGGTAACAACAGGTAACTTTATTTGGAGTGGAAGCAGAGAGATAACACCAGATGCCAATTGTAGATCCTCTCACACCTGTGGTCACTGCAGCATCTGACTCCACTTTGTCCAAAAGGGATCTATTCCATTCAATTACACATGATCTAGATTAGACTGACAACAAGATACTGCACGGGACATAGCAGAGTTGGTGAAGTTGAGTGGTGATGAGTTTGCTATTTGGATGAATAAAGCAAGTAAAAAGTGTGTTAGATAAAAATTCATTTCAATTCGCTAATCGGGCTAATATGAATCAGGTGAATCGAGTTCTGCTTTTGGAAACTGGGTTAAGAAGGGGTGCACCGTTCCTGGAGGTACTGCAATACCAGGTCAATGCGTGGAGTGGACAGAGCAAGCTCTTTTTCCATCTCCCTGTTCTAAAAATCCATTTAATATATGGTCCCCAGATAGGGGACGTATCAGATATTAAACTGATAAGAACAGATACTACACTTGATCTTAGCCAAAAGGCCGAGAAGCGATAACCAGAATTGGTTTGGGCCTCGAGTGGCACCCTGGCCTATGCCGGACACATCTTAGGGAGAGAGAGCGAGAGGGAGACAAACCCACGCCTACACAAGACATTTTGTCACCCAAGCCAACCCTTGAAAAGGCTGCTTTGCAGAGCAAAAACAAGAAGAATGGTGCGTTTTGCAGCCGCCGCCCACTGCAATGAATCTGAATAACTCCTCCTTTAGGGCGCAAGCAACTCCCCTCCCCCTTGCAGTCTTTCCAATTCACGATACAAAAAGACGGACAGGACAGGTTGCCTGACTTTCCGTCACTGCCACCCTTTGCCATCCTTACCCGTAGAAAGCCCTTTCATCATCCCCAAACCCTAATCTTTTCCCTTTCCTTCCCAGCCCCCAAACCCTGCCCTCTGTACCTTTCTCACCACCCGCTTCCCTTCTCCTGTCATCCCCCTACCACCCGGGAAAAAAAGAGATTGCCCCCTCCTTCCACTAGCCCACCCTCCCACCCAAAGAACAACTTCTTCTGCGCAGCTTGTTTTCTAGGCAGCAGCGCTATTGTGATGTCATCGGGGGGCATTGTGACAAGCCGCCAGTGTTCCGTCTCTTCATGTTGTGCACTGTTCAAACCGAAAATACATCAACAGGCAGGCTACAGAAAAGCTTACTAACAAAGGTTAGAGAGGGGCTTTCTCAGAGGGCTTTTTACAGTTTGTCTATTCCCAATTAGCCGGTTTAGTATACTTAATGAAAGTACTAATTCTTTCATAGGCCGCCCATTCTTAGTATTTGACGTTCAGGTAACAACAGGTAACTTTATTTGGAGTGGAAGCAGAGAGATAACACCAGATGCCAATTGTAGATCCTCTCACACCTGTGGTCACTGCAGCATCTGACTCCACTTTGTCCAAAAGGGATCTATTCCATTCAATTACACATGATCTAGATTAGACTGACAACAAGATACTGCACGGGACATAGCAGAGTTGGTGAAGTTGAGTGGTGATGAGTTTGCTATTTGGATGAATAAAGCAAGTAAAAAGTGTGTTAGATAAAAATTCATTTCAATTCGCTAATCGGGCTAATATGAATCAGGTGAATCGAGTTCTGCTTTTGGAAACTGGGTTAAGAAGGGGTGCACCGTTCCTGGAGGTACTGCAATACCAGGTCAATGCGTGGAGTGGACAGAGCAAGCTCTTTTTCCATCTCCCTGTTCTAAAAATCCATTTAATATATGGTCCCCAGATAGGGGACGTATCAGATATTAAACTGATAAGAACAGATACTACACTTGATCTTAGCCAAAAGGCCGAGAAGCGATAACCAGAATTGGTTTGGGCCTCGAGTGGCACCCTGGCCTATGCCGGACACATCTTAGGGAGAGAGAGCGAGAGGGAGACAAACCCACGCCTACACAAGACATTTTGTCACCCAAGCCAACCCTTGAAAAGGCTGCTTTGCAGAGCAAAAACAAGAAGAATGGTGCGTTTTGCAGCCGCCGCCCACTGCAATGAATCTGAATAACTCCTCCTTTAGGGCGCAAGCAACTCCCCTCCCCCTTGCAGTCTTTCCAATTCACGATACAAAAAGACGGACAGGACAGGTTGCCTGACTTTCCGTCACTGCCACCCTTTGCCATCCTTACCCGTAGAAAGCCCTTTCATCATCCCCAAACCCTAATCTTTTCCCTTTCCTTCCCAGCCCCCAAACCCTGCCCTCTGTACCTTTCTCACCACCCGCTTCCCTTCTCCTGTCATCCCCCTACCACCCGGGAAAAAAAGAGATTGCCCCCTCCTTCCACTAGCCCACCCTCCCACCCAAAGAACAACTTCTTCTGCGCAGCTTGTTTTCTAGGCAGCAGCGCTATTGTGATGTCATCGGGGGGCATTGTGACAAGCCGCCAGTGTTCCGTCTCTTCATGTTGTGCACTGTTCAAACCGAAAATACATCAACAGGCAGGCTACAGAAAAGCTTACTAACAAAGGTTAGAGAGGGGCTTTCTCAGAGGGCTTTTTACAGTTTGTCTATTCCCAATTAGCCGGTTTAGTATACTTAATGAAAGTACTAATTCTTTCATAGGCCGCCCATTCTTAGTATTTGACGTTCAGGTAACAACAGGTAACTTTATTTGGAGTGGAAGCAGAGAGATAACACCAGATGCCAATTGTAGATCCTCTCACACCTGTGGTCACTGCAGCATCTGACTCCACTTTGTCCAAAAGGGATCTATTCCATTCAATTACACATGATCTAGATTAGACTGACAACAAGATACTGCACGGGACATAGCAGAGTTGGTGAAGTTGAGTGGTGATGAGTTTGCTATTTGGATGAATAAAGCAAGTAAAAAGTGTGTTAGATAAAAATTCATTTCAATTCGCTAATCGGGCTAATATGAATCAGGTGAATCGAGTTCTGCTTTTGGAAACTGGGTTAAGAAGGGGTGCACCGTTCCTGGAGGTACTGCAATACCAGGTCAATGCGTGGAGTGGACAGAGCAAGCTCTTTTTCCATCTCCCTGTTCTAAAAATCCATTTAATATATGGTCCCCAGATAGGGGACGTATCAGATATTAAACTGATAAGAACAGATACTACACTTGATCTTAGCCAAAAGGCCGAGAAGCGATAACCAGAATTGGTTTGGGCCTCGAGTGGCACCCTGGCCTATGCCGGACACATCTTAGGGAGAGAGAGCGAGAGGGAGACAAACCCACGCCTACACAAGACATTTTGTCACCCAAGCCAACCCTTGAAAAGGCTGCTTTGCAGAGCAAAAACAAGAAGAATGGTGCGTTTTGCAGCCGCCGCCCACTGCAATGAATCTGAATAACTCCTCCTTTAGGGCGCAAGCAACTCCCCTCCCCCTTGCAGTCTTTCCAATTCACGATACAAAAAGACGGACAGGACAGGTTGCCTGACTTTCCGTCACTGCCACCCTTTGCCATCCTTACCCGTAGAAAGCCCTTTCATCATCCCCAAACCCTAATCTTTTCCCTTTCCTTCCCAGCCCCCAAACCCTGCCCTCTGTACCTTTCTCACCACCCGCTTCCCTTCTCCTGTCATCCCCCTACCACCCGGGAAAAAAAGAGATTGCCCCCTCCTTCCACTAGCCCACCCTCCCACCCAAAGAACAACTTCTTCTGCGCAGCTTGTTTTCTAGGCAGCAGCGCTATTGTGATGTCATCGGGGGGCATTGTGACAAGCCGCCAGTGTTCCGTCTCTTCATGTTGTGCACTGTTCAAACCGAAAATACATCAACAGGCAGGCTACAGAAAAGCTTACTAACAAAGGTTAGAGAGGGGCTTTCTCAGAGGGCTTTTTACAGTTTGTCTATTCCCAATTAGCCGGTTTAGTATACTTAATGAAAGTACTAATTCTTTCATAGGCCGCCCATTCTTAGTATTTGACGTTCAGGTAACAACAGGTAACTTTATTTGGAGTGGAAGCAGAGAGATAACACCAGATGCCAATTGTAGATCCTCTCACACCTGTGGTCACTGCAGCATCTGACTCCACTTTGTCCAAAAGGGATCTATTCCATTCAATTACACATGATCTAGATTAGACTGACAACAAGATACTGCACGGGACATAGCAGAGTTGGTGAAGTTGAGTGGTGATGAGTTTGCTATTTGGATGAATAAAGCAAGTAAAAAGTGTGTTAGATAAAAATTCATTTCAATTCGCTAATCGGGCTAATATGAATCAGGTGAATCGAGTTCTGCTTTTGGAAACTGGGTTAAGAAGGGGTGCACCGTTCCTGGAGGTACTGCAATACCAGGTCAATGCGTGGAGTGGACAGAGCAAGCTCTTTTTCCATCTCCCTGTTCTAAAAATCCATTTAATATATGGTCCCCAGATAGGGGACGTATCAGATATTAAACTGATAAGAACAGATTTTTTTTTTTTTTTTTTTTTTTTTGAAGGATGAGTTTGAAAATAATAAAGTGACCGCCTCTCGTTGCCCAGGTAACTGTCCGTCACAAGAGGGCTATGACATCCTACGATGCACACTCCCCCAAGGCCAGCAGTTGTGCAATACCCTGGCACCTTTCAGCACCAACCAAGGTAGTACCCTCCCAAACTACACTTGATCTTAGCCAAAAGGCCGAGAAGCGATAACCAGAATTGGTTTGGGCCTCGAGTGGCACCCTGGCCTATGCCGGACACATCTTAGGGAGAGAGAGCGAGAGGGAGACAAACCCACGCCTACACAAGACATTTTGTCACCCAAGCCAACCCTTGAAAAGGCTGCTTTGCAGAGCAAAAACAAGAAGAATGGTGCGTTTTGCAGCCGCCGCCCACTGCAATGAATCTGAATAACTCCTCCTTTAGGGCGCAAGCAACTCCCCTCCCCCTTGCAGTCTTTCCAATTCACGATACAAAAAGACGGACAGGACAGGTTGCCTGACTTTCCGTCACTGCCACCCTTTGCCATCCTTACCCGTAGAAAGCCCTTTCATCATCCCCAAACCCTAATCTTTTCCCTTTCCTTCCCAGCCCCCAAACCCTGCCCTCTGTACCTTTCTCACCACCCGCTTCCCTTCTCCTGTCATCCCCCTACCACCCGGGAAAAAAAGAGATTGCCCCCTCCTTCCACTAGCCCACCCTCCCACCCAAAGAACAACTTCTTCTGCGCAGCTTGTTTTCTAGGCAGCAGCGCTATTGTGATGTCATCGGGGGGCATTGTGACAAGCCGCCAGTGTTCCGTCTCTTCATGTTGTGCACTGTTCAAACCGAAAATACATCAACAGGCAGGCTACAGAAAAGCTTACTAACAAAGGTTAGAGAGGGGCTTTCTCAGAGGGCTTTTTACAGTTTGTCTATTCCCAATTAGCCGGTTTAGTATACTTAATGAAAGTACTAATTCTTTCATAGGCCGCCCATTCTTAGTATTTGACGTTCAGGTAACAACAGGTAACTTTATTTGGAGTGGAAGCAGAGAGATAACACCAGATGCCAATTGTAGATCCTCTCACACCTGTGGTCACTGCAGCATCTGACTCCACTTTGTCCAAAAGGGATCTATTCCATTCAATTACACATGATCTAGATTAGACTGACAACAAGATACTGCACGGGACATAGCAGAGTTGGTGAAGTTGAGTGGTGATGAGTTTGCTATTTGGATGAATAAAGCAAGTAAAAAGTGTGTTAGATAAAAATTCATTTCAATTCGCTAATCGGGCTAATATGAATCAGGTGAATCGAGTTCTGCTTTTGGAAACTGGGTTAAGAAGGGGTGCACCGTTCCTGGAGGTACTGCAATACCAGGTCAATGCGTGGAGTGGACAGAGCAAGCTCTTTTTCCATCTCCCTGTTCTAAAAATCCATTTAATATATGGTCCCCAGATAGGGGACGTATCAGATATTAAACTGATAAGAACAGATACTACACTTGATCTTAGCCAAAAGGCCGAGAAGCGATAACCAGAATTGGTTTGGGCCTCGAGTGGCACCCTGGCCTATGCCGGACACATCTTAGGGAGAGAGAGCGAGAGGGAGACAAACCCACGCCTACACAAGACATTTTGTCACCCAAGCCAACCCTTGAAAAGGCTGCTTTGCAGAGCAAAAACAAGAAGAATGGTGCGTTTTGCAGCCGCCGCCCACTGCAATGAATCTGAATAACTCCTCCTTTAGGGCGCAAGCAACTCCCCTCCCCCTTGCAGTCTTTCCAATTCACGATACAAAAAGACGGACAGGACAGGTTGCCTGACTTTCCGTCACTGCCACCCTTTGCCATCCTTACCCGTAGAAAGCCCTTTCATCATCCCCACACCCTAATCTTTTCCCTTTCCTTCCCAGCCCCCAAACCCTGCCCTCTGTACCTTTCTCACCACCCGCTTCCCTTCTCCTGTCATCCCCCTACCACCCGGGAAAAAAAGAGATTGCCCCCTCCTTCCACTAGCCCACCCTCCCACCCAAAGAACAACTTCTTCTGCGCAGCTTGTTTTCTAGGCAGCAGCGCTATTGTGATGTCATCGGGGGGCATTGTGACAAGCCGCCAGTGTTCCGTCTCTTCATGTTGTGCACTGTTCAAACCGAAAATACATCAACAGGCAGGCTACAGAAAAGCTTACTAACAAAGGTTAGAGAGGGGCTTTCTCAGAGGGCTTTTTACAGTTTGTCTATTCCCAATTAGCCGGTTTAGTATACTTAATGAAAGTACTAATTCTTTCATAGGCCGCCCATTCTTAGTATTTGACGTTCAGGTAACAACAGGTAACTTTATTTGGAGTAGAAGCAGAGAGATAACACCAGATGCCAATTGTAGATCCTCTCACACCTGTGGTCACTGCAGCATCTGACTCCACTTTGTCCAAAAGGGATCTATTCCATTCAATTACACATGATCTAGATTAGACTGACAACAAGATACTGCACGGGACATAGCAGAGTTGGTGAAGTTGAGTGGTGATGAGTTTGCTATTTGGATGAATAAAGCAAGTAAAAAGTGTGTTAGATAAAAATTCATTTCAATTCGCTAATCGGGCTAATATGAATCAGGTGAATCGAGTTCTGCTTTTGGAAACTGGGTTAAGAAGGGGTGCACCGTTCCTGGAGGTACTGCAATACCAGGTCAATGCGTGGAGTGGACAGAGCAAGCTCTTTTTCCATCTCCCTGTTCTAAAAATCCATTTAATATATGGTCCCCAGATAGGGGACGTATCAGATATTAAACTGATAAGAACAGATACTACACTTGATCTTAGCCAAAAGGCCGAGAAGCGATAACCAGAATTGGTTTGGGCCTCGAGTGGCACCCTGGCCTATGCCGGACACATCTTAGGGAGAGAGAGCGAGAGGGAGACAAACCCACGCCTACACAAGACATTTTGTCACCCAAGCCAACCCTTGAAAAGGCTGCTTTGCAGAGCAAAAACAAGAAGAATGGTGCGTTTTGCAGCCGCCGCCCACTGCAATGAATCTGAATAACTCCTCCTTTAGGGCGCAAGCAACTCCCCTCCCCCTTGCAGTCTTTCCAATTCACGATACAAAAAGACGGACAGGACAGGTTGCCTGACTTTCCGTCACTGCCACCCTTTGCCATCCTTACCCGTAGAAAGCCCTTTCATCATCCCCAAACCCTAATCTTTTCCCTTTCCTTCCCAGCCCCCAAACCCTGCCCTCTGTACCTTTCTCACCACCCGCTTCCCTTCTCCTGTCATCCCCCTACCACCCGGGAAAAAAAGAGATTGCCCCCTCCTTCCACTAGCCCACCCTCCCACCCAAAGAACAACTTCTTCTGCGCAGCTTGTTTTCTAGGCAGCAGCGCTATTGTGATGTCATCGGGGGGCATTGTGACAAGCCGCCAGTGTTCCGTCTCTTCATGTTGTGCACTGTTCAAACCGAAAATACATCAACAGGCAGGCTACAGAAAAGCTTACTAACAAAGGTTAGAGAGGGGCTTTCTCAGAGGGCTTTTTACAGTTTGTCTATTCCCAATTAGCCGGTTTAGTATACTTAATGAAAGTACTAATTCTTTCATAGGCCGCCCATTCTTAGTATTTGACGTTCAGGTAACAACAGGTAACTTTATTTGGAGTGGAAGCAGAGAGATAACACCAGATGCCAATTGTAGATCCTCTCACACCTGTGGTCACTGCAGCATCTGACTCCACTTTGTCCAAAAGGGATCTATTCCATTCAATTACACATGATCTAGATTAGACTGACAACAAGATACTGCACGGGACATAGCAGAGTTGGTGAAGTTGAGTGGTGATGAGTTTGCTATTTGGATGAATAAAGCAAGTAAAAAGTGTGTTAGATAAAAATTCATTTCAATTCGCTAATCGGGCTAATATGAATCAGGTGAATCGAGTTCTGCTTTTGGAAACTGGGTTAAGAAGGGGTGCACCGTTCCTGGAGGTACTGCAATACCAGGTCAATGCGTGGAGTGGACAGAGCAAGCTCTTTTTCCATCTCCCTGTTCTAAAAATCCATTTAATATATGGTCCCCAGATAGGGGACGTATCAGATATTAAACTGATAAGAACAGATACTACACTTGATCTTAGCCAAAAGGCCGAGAAGCGATAACCAGAATTGGTTTGGGCCTCGAGTGGCACCCTGGCCTATGCCGGACACATCTTAGGGAGAGAGAGCGAGAGGGAGACAAACCCACGCCTACACAAGACATTTTGTCACCCAAGCCAACCCTTGAAAAGGCTGCTTTGCAGAGCAAAAACAAGAAGAATGGTGCGTTTTGCAGCCGCCGCCCACTGCAATGAATCTGAATAACTCCTCCTTTAGGGCGCAAGCAACTCCCCTCCCCCTTGCAGTCTTTCCAATTCACGATACAAAAAGACGGACAGGACAGGTTGCCTGACTTTCCGTCACTGCCACCCTTTGCCATCCTTACCCGTAGAAAGCCCTTTCATCATCCCCAAACCCTAATCTTTTCCCTTTCCTTCCCAGCCCCCAAACCCTGCCCTCTGTACCTTTCTCACCACCCGCTTCCCTTCTCCTGTCATCCCCCTACCACCCGGGAAAAAAAGAGATTGCCCCCTCCTTCCACTAGCCCACCCTCCCACCCAAAGAACAACTTCTTCTGCGCAGCTTGTTTTCTAGGCAGCAGCGCTATTGTGATGTCATCGGGGGGCATTGTGACAAGCCGCCAGTGTTCCGTCTCTTCATGTTGTGCACTGTTCAAACCGAAAATACATCAACAGGCAGGCTACAGAAAAGCTTACTAACAAAGGTTAGAGAGGGGCTTTCTCAGAGGGCTTTTTACAGTTTGTCTATTCCCAATTAGCCGGTTTAGTATACTTAATGAAAGTACTAATTCTTTCATAGGCCGCCCATTCTTAGTATTTGACGTTCAGGTAACAACAGGTAACTTTATTTGGAGTGGAAGCAGAGAGATAACACCAGATGCCAATTGTAGATCCTCTCACACCTGTGGTCACTGCAGCATCTGACTCCACTTTGTCCAAAAGGGATCTATTCCATTCAATTACACATGATCTAGATTAGACTGACAACAAGATACTGCACGGGACATAGCAGAGTTGGTGAAGTTGAGTGGTGATGAGTTTGCTATTTGGATGAATAAAGCAAGTAAAAAGTGTGTTAGATAAAAATTCATTTCAATTCGCTAATCGGGCTAATATGAATCAGGTGAATCGAGTTCTGCTTTTGGAAACTGGGTTAAGAAGGGGTGCACCGTTCCTGGAGGTACTGCAATACCAGGTCAATGCGTGGAGTGGACAGAGCAAGCTCTTTTTCCATCTCCCTGTTCTAAAAATCCATTTAATATATGGTCCCCAGATAGGGGACGTATCAGATATTAAACTGATAAGAACAGATACTACACTTGATCTTAGCCAAAAGGCCGAGAAGCGATAACCAGAATTGGTTTGGGCCTCGAGTGGCACCCTGGCCTATGCCGGACACATCTTAGGGAGAGAGAGCGAGAGGGAGACAAACCCACGCCTACACAAGACATTTTGTCACCCAAGCCAACCCTTGAAAAGGCTGCTTTGCAGAGCAAAAACAAGAAGAATGGTGCGTTTTGCAGCCGCCGCCCACTGCAATGAATCTGAATAACTCCTCCTTTAGGGCGCAAGCAACTCCCCTCCCCCTTGCAGTCTTTCCAATTCACGATACAAAAAGACGGACAGGACAGGTTGCCTGACTTTCCGTCACTGCCACCCTTTGCCATCCTTACCCGTAGAAAGCCCTTTCATCATCCCCAAACCCTAATCTTTTCCCTTTCCTTCCCAGCCCCCAAACCCTGCCCTCTGTACCTTTCTCACCACCCGCTTCCCTTCTCCTGTCATCCCCCTACCACCCGGGAAAAAAAGAGATTGCCCCCTCCTTCCACTAGCCCACCCTCCCACCCAAAGAACAACTTCTTCTGCGCAGCTTGTTTTCTAGGCAGCAGCGCTATTGTGATGTCATCGGGGGGCATTGTGACAAGCCGCCAGTGTTCCGTCTCTTCATGTTGTGCACTGTTCAAACCGAAAATACATCAACAGGCAGGCTACAGAAAAGCTTACTAACAAAGGTTAGAGAGGGGCTTTCTCAGAGGGCTTTTTACAGTTTGTCTATTCCCAATTAGCCGGTTTAGTATACTTAATGAAAGTACTAATTCTTTCATAGGCCGCCCATTCTTAGTATTTGACGTTCAGGTAACAACAGGTAACTTTATTTGGAGTGGAAGCAGAGAGATAACACCAGATGCCAATTGTAGATCCTCTCACACCTGTGGTCACTGCAGCATCTGACTCCACTTTGTCCAAAAGGGATCTATTCCATTCAATTACACATGATCTAGATTAGACTGACAACAAGATACTGCACGGGACATAGCAGAGTTGGTGAAGTTGAGTGGTGATGAGTTTGCTATTTGGATGAATAAAGCAAGTAAAAAGTGTGTTAGATAAAAATTCATTTCAATTCGCTAATCGGGCTAATATGAATCAGGTGAATCGAGTTCTGCTTTTGGAAACTGGGTTAAGAAGGGGTGCACCGTTCCTGGAGGTACTGCAATACCAGGTCAATGCGTGGAGTGGACAGAGCAAGCTCTTTTTCCATCTCCCTGTTCTAAAAATCCATTTAATATATGGTCCCCAGATAGGGGACGTATCAGATATTAAACTGATAAGAACAGATACTACACTTGATCTTAGCCAAAAGGCCGAGAAGCGATAACCAGAATTGGTTTGGGCCTCGAGTGGCACCCTGGCCTATGCCGGACACATCTTAGGGAGAGAGAGCGAGAGGGAGACAAACCCACGCCTACACAAGACATTTTGTCACCCAAGCCAACCCTTGAAAAGGCTGCTTTGCAGAGCAAAAACAAGAAGAATGGTGCGTTTTGCAGCCGCCGCCCACTGCAATGAATCTGAATAACTCCTCCTTTAGGGCGCAAGCAACTCCCCTCCCCCTTGCAGTCTTTCCAATTCACGATACAAAAAGACGGACAGGACAGGTTGCCTGACTTTCCGTCACTGCCACCCTTTGCCATCCTTACCCGTAGAAAGCCCTTTCATCATCCCCAAACCCTAATCTTTTCCCTTTCCTTCCCAGCCCCCAAACCCTGCCCTCTGTACCTTTCTCACCACCCGCTTCCCTTCTCCTGTCATCCCCCTACCACCCGGGAAAAAAAGAGATTGCCCCCTCCTTCCACTAGCCCACCCTCCCACCCAAAGAACAACTTCTTCTGCGCAGCTTGTTTTCTAGGCAGCAGCGCTATTGTGATGTCATCGGGGGGCATTGTGACAAGCCGCCAGTGTTCCGTCTCTTCATGTTGTGCACTGTTCAAACCGAAAATACATCAACAGGCAGGCTACAGAAAAGCTTACTAACAAAGGTTAGAGAGGGGCTTTCTCAGAGGGCTTTTTACAGTTTGTCTATTCCCAATTAGCCGGTTTAGTATACTTAATGAAAGTACTAATTCTTTCATAGGCCGCCCATTCTTAGTATTTGACGTTCAGGTAACAACAGGTAACTTTATTTGGAGTGGAAGCAGAGAGATAACACCAGATGCCAATTGTAGATCCTCTCACACCTGTGGTCACTGCAGCATCTGACTCCACTTTGTCCAAAAGGGATCTATTCCATTCAATTACACATGATCTAGATTAGACTGACAACAAGATACTGCACGGGACATAGCAGAGTTGGTGAAGTTGAGTGGTGATGAGTTTGCTATTTGGATGAATAAAGCAAGTAAAAAGTGTGTTAGATAAAAATTCATTTCAATTCGCTAATCGGGCTAATATGAATCAGGTGAATCGAGTTCTGCTTTTGGAAACTGGGTTAAGAAGGGGTGCACCGTTCCTGGAGGTACTGCAATACCAGGTCAATGCGTGGAGTGGACAGAGCAAGCTCTTTTTCCATCTCCCTGTTCTAAAAATCCATTTAATATATGGTCCCCAGATAGGGGACGTATCAGATATTAAACTGATAAGAACAGATACTACACTTGATCTTAGCCAAAAGGCCGAGAAGCGATAACCAGAATTGGTTTGGGCCTCGAGTGGCACCCTGGCCTATGCCGGACACATCTTAGGGAGAGAGAGCGAGAGGGAGACAAACCCACGCCTACACAAGACATTTTGTCACCCAAGCCAACCCTTGAAAAGGCTGCTTTGCAGAGCAAAAACAAGAAGAATGGTGCGTTTTGCAGCCGCCGCCCACTGCAATGAATCTGAATAACCCCTCCTTTAGGGCGCAAGCAACTCCCCTCCCCCTTGCAGTCTTTCCAATTCACGATACAAAAAGACGGACAGGACAGGTTGCCTGACTTTCCGTCACTGCCACCCTTTGCCATCCTTACCCGTAGAAAGCCCTTTCATCATCCCCAAACCCTAATCTTTTCCCTTTCCTTCCCAGCCCCCAAACCCTGCCCTCTGTACCTTTCTCACCACCCGCTTCCCTTCTCCTGTCATCCCCCTACCACCCGGGAAAAAAAGAGATTGCCCCCTCCTTCCACTAGCCCACCCTCCCACCCAAAGAACAACTTCTTCTGCGCAGCTTGTTTTCTAGGCAGCAGCGCTATTGTGATGTCATCGGGGGGCATTGTGACAAGCCGCCAGTGTTCCGTCTCTTCATGTTGTGCACTGTTCAAACCGAAAATACATCAACAGGCAGGCTACAGAAAAGCTTACTAACAAAGGTTAGAGAGGGGCTTTCTCAGAGGGCTTTTTACAGTTTGTCTATTCCCAATTAGCCGGTTTAGTATACTTAATGAAAGTACTAATTCTTTCATAGGCCGCCCATTCTTAGTATTTGACGTTCAGGTAACAACAGGTAACTTTATTTGGAGTGGAAGCAGAGAGATAACACCAGATGCCAATTGTAGATCCTCTCACACCTGTGGTCACTGCAGCATCTGACTCCACTTTGTCCAAAAGGGATCTATTCCATTCAATTACACATGATCTAGATTAGACTGACAACAAGATACTGCACTGGACATAGCAGAGTTGGTGAAGTTGAGTGGTGATGAGTTTGCTATTTGGATGAATAAAGCAAGTAAAAAGTGTGTTAGATAAAAATTCATTTCAATTCGCTAATCGGGCTAATATGAATCAGGTGAATCGAGTTCTGCTTTTGGAAACTGGGTTAAGAAGGGGTGCACCGTTCCTGGAGGTACTGCAATACCAGGTCAATGCGTGGAGTGGACAGAGCAAGCTCTTTTTCCATCTCCCTGTTCTAAAAATCCATTTAATATATGGTCCCCAGATAGGGGACGTATCAGATATTAAACTGATAAGAACAGATACTACACTTGATCTTAGCCAAAAGGCCGAGAAGCGATAACCAGAATTGGTTTGGGCCTCGAGTGGCACCCTGGCCTATGCCGGACACATCTTAGGGAGAGAGAGCGAGAGGGAGACAAACCCACGCCTACACAAGACATTTTGTCACCCAAGCCAACCCTTGAAAAGGCTGCTTTGCAGAGCAAAAACAAGAAGAATGGTGCATTTTGCAGCCGCCGCCCACTGCAATGAATCTGAATAACTCCTCCTTTAGGGCGCAAGCAACTCCCCTCCCCCTTGCAGTCTTTCCAATTCACGATACAAAAAGACGGACAGGACAGGTTGCCTGACTTTCCGTCACTGCCACCCTTTGCCATCCTTACCCGTAGAAAGCCCTTTCATCATCCCCAAACCCTAATCTTTTCCCTTTCCTTCCCAGCCCCCAAACCCTGCCCTCTGTACCTTTCTCACCACCCGCTTCCCTTCTCCTGTCATCCCCCTACCACCCGGGAAAAAAAGAGATTGCCCCCTCCTTCCACTAGCCCACCCTCCCACCCAAAGAACAACTTCTTCTGCGCAGCTTGTTTTCTAGGCAGCAGCGCTATTGTGATGTCATCGGGGGGCATTGTGACAAGCCGCCAGTGTTCCGTCTCTTCATGTTGTGCACTGTTCAAACCGAAAATACATCAACAGGCAGGCTACAGAAAAGCTTACTAACAAAGGTTAGAGAGGGGCTTTCTCAGAGGGCTTTTTACAGTTTGTCTATTCCCAATTAGCCGGTTTAGTATACTTAATGAAAGTACTAATTCTTTCATAGGCCGCCCATTCTTAGTATTTGACGTTCAGGTAACAACAGGTAACTTTATTTGGAGTGGAAGCAGAGAGATAACACCAGATGCCAATTGTAGATCCTCTCACACCTGTGGTCACTGCAGCATCTGACTCCACTTTGTCCAAAAGGGATCTATTCCATTCAATTACACATGATCTAGATTAGACTGACAACAAGATACTGCACGGGACATAGCAGAGTTGGTGAAGTTGAGTGGTGATGAGTTTGCTATTTGGATGAATAAAGCAAGTAAAAAGTGTGTTAGATAAAAATTCATTTCAATTCGCTAATCGGGCTAATATGAATCAGGTGAATCGAGTTCTGCTTTTGGAAACTGGGTTAAGAAGGGGTGCACCGTTCCTGGAGGTACTGCAATACCAGGTCAATGCGTGGAGTGGACAGAGCAAGCTCTTTTTCCATCTCCCTGTTCTAAAAATCCATTTAATATATGGTCCCCAGATAGGGGACGTATCAGATATTAAACTGATAAGAACAGATACTACACTTGATCTTAGCCAAAAGGCCGAGAAGCGATAACCAGAATTGGTTTGGGCCTCGAGTGGCACCCTGGCCTATGCCGGACACATCTTAGGGAGAGAGAGCGAGAGGGAGACAAACCCACGCCTACACAAGACATTTTGTCACCCAAGCCAACCCTTGAAAAGGCTGCTTTGCAGAGCAAAAACAAGAAGAATGGTGCGTTTTGCAGCCGCCGCCCACTGCAATGAATCTGAATAACTCCTCCTTTAGGGCGCAAGCAACTCCCCTCCCCCTTGCAGTCTTTCCAATTCACGATACAAAAAGACGGACAGGACAGGTTGCCTGACTTTCCGTCACTGCCACCCTTTGCCATCCTTACCCGTAGAAAGCCCTTTCATCATCCCCAAACCCTAATCTTTTCCCTTTCCTTCCCAGCCCCCAAACCCTGCCCTCTGTACCTTTCTCACCACCCGCTTCCCTTCTCCTGTCATCCCCCTACCACCCGGGAAAAAAAGAGATTGCCCCCTCCTTCCACTAGCCCACCCTCCCACCCAAAGAACAACTTCTTCTGCGCAGCTTGTTTTCTAGGCAGCAGCGCTATTGTGATGTCATCGGGGGGCATTGTGACAAGCCGCCAGTGTTCCGTCTCTTCATGTTGTGCACTGTTCAAACCGAAAATACATCAACAGGCAGGCTACAGAAAAGCTTACTAACAAAGGTTAGAGAGGGGCTTTCTCAGAGGGCTTTTTACAGTTTGTCTATTCCCAATTAGCCGGTTTAGTATACTTAATGAAAGTACTAATTCTTTCATAGGCCGCCCATTCTTAGTATTTGACGTTCAGGTAACAACAGGTAACTTTATTTGGAGTGGAAGCAGAGAGATAACACCAGATGCCAATTGTAGATCCTCTCACACCTGTGGTCACTGCAGCATCTGACTCCACTTTGTCCAAAAGGGATCTATTCCATTCAATTACACATGATCTAGATTAGACTGACAACAAGATACTGCACGGGACATAGCAGAGTTGGTGAAGTTGAGTGGTGATGAGTTTGCTATTTGGATGAATAAAGCAAGTAAAAAGTGTGTTAGATAAAAATTCATTTCAATTCGCTAATCGGGCTAATATGAATCAGGTGAATCGAGTTCTGCTTTTGGAAACTGGGTTAAGAAGGGGTGCACCGTTCCTGGAGGTACTGCAATACCAGGTCAATGCGTGGAGTGGACAGAGCAAGCTCTTTTTCCATCTCCCTGTTCTAAAAATCCATTTAATATATGGTCCCCAGATAGGGGACGTATCAGATATTAAACTGATAAGAACAGATGAGACTTCATCCGCAATTTTCAGAATCAAGGTAGCCCCGAAGGCCAGCAGGCCACCACACAAAAGCGCAGTGCCTGGGTGATCGCCTCCCGAGCCCAGGAACCACCAGCCACAAGGGGACGTAAGCACCAAAAGGCGCAACAATCCCCGAGGCCGGCGGTTGTGCAAGCCCGGGCCCCTCCCAGCCAAGACCAAGGCAAACCCAATGAAGGGACTACACTTGATCTTAGCCAAAAGGCCGAGAAGCGATAACCAGAATTGGTTTGGGCCTCGAGTGGCACCCTGGCCTATGCCGGACACATCTTAGGGAGAGAGAGCGAGAGGGAGACAAACCCACGCCTACACAAGACATTTTGTCACCCAAGCCAACCCTTGAAAAGGCTGCTTTGCAGAGCAAAAACAAGAAGAATGGTGCGTTTTGCAGCCGCCGCCCACTGCAATGAA
This sequence comes from Anomaloglossus baeobatrachus, assembly GCF_048569485.1. Lineage (NCBI taxonomy): Eukaryota > Metazoa > Chordata > Amphibia > Anura > Aromobatidae > Anomaloglossus > Anomaloglossus baeobatrachus. Next base: position 214,053 of record NW_027441983.1, on the reverse strand, counting down.
TCTGAATAACTCCTCCTTTAGGGCGCAAGCAACTCCCCTCCCCCTTGCAGTCTTTCCAATTCACGATACAAAAAGACGGACAGGACAGGTTGCCTGACTTTCCGTCACTGCCACCCTTTGCCATCCTTACCCGTAGAAAGCCCTTTCATCATCCCCAAACCCTAATCTTTTCCCTTTCCTTCCCAGCCCCCAAACCCTGCCCTCTGTACCTTTCTCACCACCCGCTTCCCTTCTCCTGTCATCCCCCTACCACCCGGGAAAAAAAGAGATTGCCCCCTCCTTCCACTAGCCCACCCTCCCACCCAAAGAACAACTTCTTCTGCGCAGCTTGTTTTCTAGGCAGCAGCGCTATTGTGATGTCATCGGGGGGCATTGTGACAAGCCGCCAGTGTTCCGTCTCTTCATGTTGTGCACTGTTCAAACCGAAAATACATCAACAGGCAGGCTACAGAAAAGCTTACTAACAAAGGTTAGAGAGGGGCTTTCTCAGAGGGCTTTTTACAGTTTGTCTATTCCCAATTAGCCGGTTTAGTATACTTAATGAAAGTACTAATTCTTTCATAGGCCGCCCATTCTTAGTATTTGACGTTCAGGTAACAACAGGTAACTTTATTTGGAGTGGAAGCAGAGAGATAACACCAGATGCCAATTGTAGATCCTCTCACACCTGTGGTCACTGCAGCATCTGACTCCACTTTGTCCAAAAGGGATCTATTCCATTCAATTACACATGATCTAGATTAGACTGACAACAAGATACTGCACGGGACATAGCAGAGTTGGTGAAGTTGAGTGGTGATGAGTTTGCTATTTGGATGAATAAAGCAAGTAAAAAGTGTGTTAGATAAAAATTCATTTCAATTCGCTAATCGGGCTAATATGAATCAGGTGAATCGAGTTCTGCTTTTGGAAACTGGGTTAAGAAGGGGTGCACCGTTCCTGGAGGTACTGCAATACCAGGTCAATGCGTGGAGTGGACAGAGCAAGCTCTTTTTCCATCTCCCTGTTCTAAAAATCCATTTAATATATGGTCCCCAGATAGGGGACGTATCAGATATTAAACTGATAAGAACAGATACTACACTTGATCTTAGCCAAAAGGCCGAGAAGCGATAACCAGAATTGGTTTGGGCCTCGAGTGGCACCCTGGCCTATGCCGGACACATCTTAGGGAGAGAGAGCGAGAGGGAGACAAACCCACGCCTACACAAGACATTTTGTCACCCAAGCCAACCCTTGAAAAGGCTGCTTTGCAGAGCAAAAACAAGAAGAATGGTGCGTTTTGCAGCCGCCGCCCACTGCAATGAATCTGAATAACTCCTCCTTTAGGGCGCAAGCAACTCCCCTCCCCCTTGCAGTCTTTCCAATTCACGATACAAAAAGACGGACAGGACAGGTTGCCTGACTTTCCGTCACTGCCACCCTTTGCCATCCTTACCCGTAGAAAGCCCTTTCATCATCCCCAAACCCTAATCTTTTCCCTTTCCTTCCCAGCCCCCAAACCCTGCCCTCTGTACCTTTCTCACCACCCGCTTCCCTTCTCCTGTCATCCCCCTACCACCCGGGAAAAAAAGAGATTGCCCCCTCCTTCCACTAGCCCACCCTCCCACCCAAAGAACAACTTCTTCTGCGCAGCTTGTTTTCTAGGCAGCAGCGCTATTGTGATGTCATCGGGGGGCATTGTGACAAGCCGCCAGTGTTCCGTCTCTTCATGTTGTGCACTGTTCAAACCGAAAATACATCAACAGGCAGGCTACAGAAAAGCTTACTAACAAAGGTTAGAGAGGGGCTTTCTCAGAGGGCTTTTTACAGTTTGTCTATTCCCAATTAGCCGGTTTAGTATACTTAATGAAAGTACTAATTCTTTCATAGGCCGCCCATTCTTAGTATTTGACGTTCAGGTAACAACAGGTAACTTTATTTGGAGTGGAAGCAGAGAGATAACACCAGATGCCAATTGTAGATCCTCTCACACCTGTGGTCACTGCAGCATCTGACTCCACTTTGTCCAAAAGGGATCTATTCCATTCAATTACACATGATCTAGATTAGACTGACAACAAGATACTGCACGGGACATAGCAGAGTTGGTGAAGTTGAGTGGTGATGAGTTTGCTATTTGGATGAATAAAGCAAGTAAAAAGTGTGTTAGATAAAAATTCATTTCAATTCGCTAATCGGGCTAATATGAATCAGGTGAATCGAGTTCTGCTTTTGGAAACTGGGTTAAGAAGGGGTGCACCGTTCCTGGAGGTACTGCAATACCAGGTCAATGCGTGGAGTGGACAGAGCAAGCTCTTTTTCCATCTCCCTGTTCTAAAAATCCATTTAATATATAGTCCCCAGATAGGGGACGTATCAGATATTAAACTGATAAGAACAGATACTACACTTGATCTTAGCCAAAAGGCCGAGAAGCGATAACCAGAATTGGTTTGGGCCTCGAGTGGCACCCTGGCCTATGCCGGACACATCTTAGGGAGAGAGAGCGAGAGGGAGACAAACCCACGCCTACACAAGACATTTTGTCACCCAAGCCAACCCTTGAAAAGGCTGCTTTGCAGAGCAAAAACAAGAAGAATGGTGCGTTTTGCAGCCGCCGCCCACTGCAATGAATCTGAATAACTCCTCCTTTAGGGCGCAAGCAACTCCCCTCCCCCTTGCAGTCTTTCCAATTCACGATACAAAAAGACGGACAGGACAGGTTGCCTGACTTTCCGTCACTGCCACCCTTTGCCATCCTTACCCGTAGAAAGCCCTTTCATCATCCCCAAACCCTAATCTTTTCCCTTTCCTTCCCAGCCCCCAAACCCTGCCCTCTGTACCTTTCTCACCACCCGCTTCCCTTCTCCTGTCATCCCCCTACCACCCGGGAAAAAAAGAGATTGCCCCCTCCTTCCACTAGCCCACCCTCCCACCCAAAGAACAACTTCTTCTGCGCAGCTTGTTTTCTAGGCAGCAGCGCTATTGTGATGTCATCGGGGGGCATTGTGACAAGCCGCCAGTGTTCCGTCTCTTCATGTTGTGCACTGTTCAAACCGAAAATACATCAACAGGCAGGCTACAGAAAAGCTTACTAACAAAGGTTAGAGAGGGGCTTTCTCAGAGGGCTTTTTACAGTTTGTCTATTCCCAATTAGCCGGTTTAGTATACTTAATGAAAGTACTAATTCTTTCATAGGCCGCCCATTCTTAGTATTTGACGTTCAGGTAACAACAGGTAACTTTATTTGGAGTGGAAGCAGAGAGATAACACCAGATGCCAATTGTAGATCCTCTCACACCTGTGGTCACTGCAGCATCTGACTCCACTTTGTCCAAAAGGGATCTATTCCATTCAATTACACATGATCTAGATTAGACTGACAACAAGATACTGCACGGGACATAGCAGAGTTGGTGAAGTTGAGTGGTGATGAGTTTGCTATTTGGATGAATAAAGCAAGTAAAAAGTGTGTTAGATAAAAATTCATTTCAATTCGCTAATCGGGCTAATATGAATCAGGTGAATCGAGTTCTGCTTTTGGAAACTGGGTTAAGAAGGGGTGCACCGTTCCTGGAGGTACTGCAATACCAGGTCAATGCGTGGAGTGGACAGAGCAAGCTCTTTTTCCATCTCCCTGTTCTAAAAATCCATTTAATATATGGTCCCCAGATAGGGGACGTATCAGATATTAAACTGATAAGAACAGATACTACACTTGATCTTAGCCAAAAGGCCGAGAAGCGATAACCAGAATTGGTTTGGGCCTCGAGTGGCACCCTGGCCTATGCCGGACACATCTTAGGGAGAGAGAGCGAGAGGGAGACAAACCCACGCCTACACAAGACATTTTGTCACCCAAGCCAACCCTTGAAAAGGCTGCTTTGCAGAGCAAAAACAAGAAGAATGGTGCGTTTTGCAGCCGCCGCCCACTGCAATGAATCTGAATAACTCCTCCTTTAGGGCGCAAGCAACTCCCCTCCCCCTTGCAGTCTTTCCAATTCACGATACAAAAAGACGGACAGGACAGGTTGCCTGACTTTCCGTCACTGCCACCCTTTGCCATCCTTACCCGTAGAAAGCCCTTTCATCATCCCCAAACCCTAATCTTTTCCCTTTCCTTCCCAGCCCCCAAACCCTGCCCTCTGTACCTTTCTCACCACCCGCTTCCCTTCTCCTGTCATCCCCCTACCACCCGGGAAAAAAAGAGATTGCCCCCTCCTTCCACTAGCCCACCCTCCCACCCAAAGAACAACTTCTTCTGCGCAGCTTGTTTTCTAGGCAGCAGCGCTATTGTGATGTCATCGGGGGGCATTGTGACAAGCCGCCAGTGTTCCGTCTCTTCATGTTGTGCACTGTTCAAACCGAAAATACATCAACAGGCAGGCTACAGAAAAGCTTACTAACAAAGGTTAGAGAGGGGCTTTCTCAGAGGGCTTTTTACAGTTTGTCTATTCCCAATTAGCCGGTTTAGTATACTTAATGAAAGTACTAATTCTTTCATAGGCCGCCCATTCTTAGTATTTGACGTTCAGGTAACAACAGGTAACTTTATTTGGAGTGGAAGCAGAGAGATAACACCAGATGCCAATTGTAGATCCTCTCACACCTGTGGTCACTGCAGCATCTGACTCCACTTTGTCCAAAAGGGATCTATTCCATTCAATTACACATGATCTAGATTAGACTGACAACAAGATACTGCACGGGACATAGCAGAGTTGGTGAAGTTGAGTGGTGATGAGTTTGCTATTTGGATGAATAAAGCAAGTAAAAAGTGTGTTAGATAAAAATTCATTTCAATTCGCTAATCGGGCTAATATGAATCAGGTGAATCGAGTTCTGCTTTTGGAAACTGGGTTAAAAAGGGGTGCACCGTTCCGGGAGGTACTGCAATACCAGGTCAATGCGTGGAGTGGACAGAGCAAGCTCTTTTTCCATCTCCCTGTTCTAAAAATCCATTTAATATATGGTCCCCAGATAGGGGACGTATCAGATATTAAACTGATAAGAACAGATACTACACTTGATCTTAGCCAAAAGGCCGAGAAGCGATAACCAGAATTGGTTTGGGCCTCGAGTGGCACCCTGGCCTATGCCGGACACATCTTAGGGAGAGAGAGCGAGAGGGAGACAAACCCACGCCTACACAAGACATTTTGTCACCCAAGCCAACCCTTGAAAAGGCTGCTTTGCAGAGCAAAAACAAGAAGAATGGTGCGTTTTGCAGCCGCCGCCCACTGCAATGAATCTGAATAACTCCTCCTTTAGGGCGCAAGCAACTCCCCTCCCCCTTGCAGTCTTTCCAATTCACGATACAAAAAGACGGACAGGACAGGTTGCCTGACTTTCCGTCACTGCCACCCTTTGCCATCCTTACCCGTAGAAAGCCCTTTCATCATCCCCAAACCCTAATCTTTTCCCTTTCCTTCCCAGCCCCCAAATCCTGCCCTCTGTACCTTTCTCACCACCCGCTTCCCTTCTCCTGTCATCCCCCTACCACCCGGGAAAAAAAGAGATTGCCCCCTCCTTCCACTAGCCCACCCTCCCACCCAAAGAACAACTTCTTCTGCGCAGCTTGTTTTCTAGGCAGCAGCGCTATTGTGATGTCATCGGGGGGCATTGTGACAAGCCGCCAGTGTTCCGTCTCTTCATGTTGTGCACTGTTCAAACCGAAAATACATCAACAGGCAGGCTACAGAAAAGCTTACTAACAAAGGTTAGAGAGGGGCTTTCTCAGAGGGCTTTTTACAGTTTGTCTATTCCCAATTTGCCGGTTTAGTATACTTAATGAAAGTACTAATTCTTTCATAGGCCGCCCATTCTTAGTATTTGACGTTCAGGTAACAACAGGTAACTTTATTTGGAGTGGAAGCAGAGAGATAACACCAGATGCCAATTGTAGATCCTCTCACACCTGTGGTCACTGCAGCATCTGACTCCACTTTGTCCAAAAGGGATCTATTCCATTCAATTACACATGATCTAGATTAGACTGACAACAAGATACTGCACGGGACATAGCAGAGTTGGTGAAGTTGAGTGGTGATGAGTTTGCTATTTGGATGAATAAAGCAAGTAAAAAGTGTGTTAGATAAAAATTCATTTCAATTCGCTAATCGGGCTAATATGAATCAGGTGAATCGAGTTCTGCTTTTGGAAACTGGTTTAAGAAGGGGTGCACCGTTCCTGGAGGTACTGCAATACCAGGTCAATGCGTGGAGTGGACAGAGCAAGCTCTTTTTCCATCTCCCTGTTCTAAAAATCCATTTAATATATGGTCCCCAGATAGGGGACGTATCAGATATTAAACTGATAAGAACAGATACTACACTTGATCTTAGCCAAAAGGCCGAGAAGCGATAACCAGAATTGGTTTGGGCCTCGAGTGGCACCCTGGCCTATGCCGGACACATCTTAGGGAGAGAGAGCGAGAGGGAGACAAACCCACGCCTACACAAGACATTTTGTCACCCAAGCCAACCCTTGACAAGGCTGCTTTGCAGAGCAAAAACAAGAAGAATGGTGCGTTTTGCAGCCGCCGCCCACTGCAATGAATCTGAATAACTCCTCCTTTAGGGCGCAAGCAACTCCCCTCCCCCTTGCAGTCTTTCCAATTCACGATACAAAAAGACGGACAGGACAGGTTGCCTGACTTTCCGTCACTGCCACCCTTTGCCATCCTTACCCGTAGAAAGCCCTTTCATCATCCCCAAACCCTAATCTTTTCCCTTTCCTTCCCAGCCCCCAAACCCTGCCCTCTGTACCTTTCTCACCACCCGCTTCCCTTCTCCTGTCATCCCCCTACCACCCGGGAAAAAAAGAGATTGCCCCCTCCTTCCACTAGCCCACCCTCCCACCCAAAGAACAACTTCTTCTGCGCAGCTTGTTTTCTAGGCAGCAGCGCTATTGTGATGTCATCGGGGGGCATTGTGACAAGCCGCCAGTGTTCCGTCTCTTCATGTTGTGCACTGTTCAAACCGAAAATACATCAACAGGCAGGCTACAGAAAAGCTTACTAACAAAGGTTAGAGAGGGGCTTTCTCAGAGGGCTTTTTACAGTTTGTCTATTCCCAATTAGCCGGTTTAGTATACTTAATGAAAGTACTAATTCTTTCATAGGCCGCCCATTCTTAGTATTTGACGTTCAGGTAACAACAGGTAACTTTATTTGGAGTGGAAGCAGAGAGATAACACCAGATGCCAATTGTAGATCCTCTCACACCTGTGGTCACTGCAGCATCTGACTCCACTTTGTCCAAAAGGGATCTATTCCATTCAATTACACATGATCTAGATTAGACTGACAACAAGATACTGCACGGGACATAGCAGAGTTGGTGAAGTTGAGTGGTGATGAGTTTGCTATTTGGATGAATAAAGCAAGTAAAAAGTGTGTTAGATAAAAATTCATTTCAATTCGCTAATCGGGCTAATATGAATCAGGTGAATCGAGTTCTGCTTTTGGAAACTGGGTTAAGAAGGGGTGCACCGTTCCTGGAGGTACTGCAATACCAGGTCAATGCGTGGAGTGGACAGAGCAAGCTCTTTTTCCATCTCCCTGTTCTAAAAATCCATTTAATATATGGTCCCCAGATAGGGGACGTATCAGATATTAAACTGATAAGAACAGATACTACACTTGATCTTAGCCAAAAGGCCGAGAAGCGATAACCAGAATTGGTTTGGGCCTCGAGTGGCACCCTGGCCTATGCCGGACACATCTTAGGGAGAGAGAGCGAGAGGGAGACAAACCCACGCCTACACAAGACATTTTGTCACCCAAGCCAACCCTTGAAAAGGCTGCTTTGCAGAGCAAAAACAAGAAGAATGGTGCGTTTTGCAGCCGCCGCCCACTGCAATGAATCTGAATAACTCCTCCTTTAGGGCGCAAGCAACTCCCCTCCCCCTTGCAGTCTTTCCAATTCACGATACAAAAAGACGGACAGGACAGGTTGCCTGACTTTCCGTCACTGCCACCCTTTGCCATCCTTACCCGTAGAAAGCCCTTTCATCATCCCCAAACCCTAATCTTTTCCCTTTCCTTCCCAGCCCCCAAACCCTGCCCTCTGTACCTTTCTCACCACCCGCTTCCCTTCTCCTGTCATCCCCCTACCACCCGGGAAAAAAAGAGATTGCCCCCTCCTTCCACTAGCCCACCCTCCCACCCAAAGAACAACTTCTTCTGCGCAGCTTGTTTTCTAGGCAGCAGCGCTATTGTGATGTCATCGGGGGGCATTGTGACAAGCCGCCAGTGTTCCGTCTCTTCATGTTGTGCACTGTTCAAACCGAAAATACATCAACAGGCAGGCTACAGAAAAGCTTACTAACAAAGGTTATAGAGGGGCTTTCTCAGAGGGCTTTTTACAGTTTGTCTATTCCCAATTAGCCGGTTTAGTATACTTAATGAAAGTACTAATTCTTTCATAGGCCGCCCATTCTTAGTATTTGACGTTCAGGTAACAACAGGTAACTTTATTTGGAGTGGAAGCAGAGAGATAACACCAGATGCCAATTGTAGATCCTCTCACACCTGTGGTCACTGCAGCATCTGACTCCACTTTGTCCAAAAGGGATCTATTCCATTCAATTACACATGATCTAGATTAGACTGACAACAAGATACTGCACGGGACATAGCAGAGTTGGTGAAGTTGAGTGGTGATGAGTTTGCTATTTGGATGAATAAAGCAAGTAAAAAGTGTGTTAGATAAAAATTCATTTCAATTCGCTAATCGGGCTAATATGAATCAGGTGAATCGAGTTCTGCTTTTGGAAACTGGGTTAAGAAGGGGTGCACCGTTCCTGGAGGTACTGCAATACCAGGTCAATGCGTGGAGTGGACAGAGCAAGCTCTTTTTCCATCTCCCTGTTCTAAAAATCCATTTAATATATGGTCCCCAGATAGGGGACGTATCAGATATTAAACTGATAAGAACAGATACTACACTTGATCTTAGCCAAAAGGCCGAGAAGCGATAACCAGAATTGGTTTGGGCCTCGAGTGGCACCCTGGCCTATGCCGGACACATCTTAGGGAGAGAGAGCGAGATGGAGACAAACCCACGCCTACACAAGACATTTTGTCACCCAAGCCAACCCTTGAAAAGGCTGCTTTGCAGAGCAAAAACAAGAAGAATGGTGCGTTTTGCAGCCGCCGCCCACTGCAATGAATCTGAATAACTCCTCCTTTAGGGCGCAAGCAACTCCCCTCCCCCTTGCAGTCTTTCCAATTCACGATACAAAAAGACGGACAGGACAGGTTGCCTGACTTTCCGTCACTGCCACCCTTTGCCATCCTTACCCGTAGAAAGCCCTTTCATCATCCCCAAACCCTAATCTTTTCCCTTTCCTTCCCAGCCCCCAAACCCTGCCCTCTGTACCTTTCTCACCACCCGCTTCCCTTCTCCTGTCATCCCCCTACCACCCGGGAAAAAAAGAGATTGCCCCCTCCTTCCACTAGCCCACCCTCCCACCCAAAGAACAACTTCTTCTGCGCAGCTTGTTTTCTAGGCAGCAGCGCTATTGTGATGTCATCGGGGGGCATTGTGACAAGCCGCCAGTGTTCCGTCTCTTCATGTTGTGCACTGTTCAAACCGAAAATACATCAACAGGCAGGCTACAGAAAAGCTTACTAACAAAGGTTAGAGAGGGGCTTTCTCAGAGGGCTTTTTACAGTTTGTCTATTCCCAATTAGCCGGTTTAGTATACTTAATGAAAGTACTAATTCTTTCATAGGCCGCCCATTCTTAGTATTTGACGTTCAGGTAACAACAGGTAACTTTATTTGGAGTGGAAGCAGAGAGATAACACCAGATGCCAATTGTAGATCCTCTCACACCTGTGGTCACTGCAGCATCTGACTCCACTTTGTCCAAAAGGGATCTATTCCATTCAATTACACATGATCTAGATTAGACTGACAACAAGATACTGCACGGGACATAGCAGAGTTGGTGAAGTTGAGTGGTGATGAGTTTGCTATTTGGATGAATAAAGCAAGTAAAAAGTGTGTTAGATAAAAATTCATTTCAATTCGCTAATCGGGCTAATATGAATCAGGTGAATCGAGTTCTGCTTTTGGAAACTGGGTTAAGAAGGGGTGCACCGTTCCTGGAGGTACTGCAATACCAGGTCAATGCGTGGAGTGGACAGAGCAAGCTCTTTTTCCATCTCCCTGTTCTAAAAATCCATTTAATATATGGTCCCCAGATAGGGGACGTATCAGATATTAAACTGATAAGAACAGATACTACACTTGATCTTAGCCAAAAGGCCGAGAAGCGATAACCAGAATTGGTTTGGGCCTCGAGTGGCACCCTGGCCTATGCCGGACACATCTTAGGGAGAGAGAGCGAGAGGGAGACAAACCCACGCCTACACAAGACATTTTGTCACCCAAGCCAACCCTTGAAAAGGCTGCTTTGCAGAGCAAAAACAAGAAGAATGGTGCGTTTTGCAGCCGCCGCCCACTGCAATGAATCTGAATAACTCCTCCTTTAGGGCGCAAGCAACTCCCCTCCCCCTTGCAGTCTTTCCAATTCACGATACAAAAAGACGGACAGGACAGGTTGCCTGACTTTCCGTCACTGCCACCCTTTGCCATCCTTACCCGTAGAAAGCCCTTTCATCATCCCCAAACCCTAATCTTTTCCCTTTCCTTCCCAGCCCCCAAACCCTGCCCTCTGTACCTTTCTCACCACCCGCTTCCCTTCTCCTGTCATCCCCCTACCACCCGGGAAAAAAAGAGATTGCCCCCTCCTTCCACTAGCCCACCCTCCCACCCAAAGAACAACTTCTTCTGCGCAGCTTGTTTTCTAGGCAGCAGCGCTATTGTGATGTCATCGGGGGGCATTGTGACAAGCCGCCAGTGTTCCGTCTCTTCATGTTGTGCACTGTTCAAACCGAAAATACATCAACAGGCAGGCTACAGAAAAGCTTACTAACAAAGGTTAGAGAGGGGCTTTCTCAGAGGGCTTTTTACAGTTTGTCTATTCCCAATTAGCCGGTTTAGTATACTTAATGAAAGTACTAATTCTTTCATAGGCCGCCCATTCTTAGTATTTGACGTTCAGGTAACAACAGGTAACTTTATTTGGAGTGGAAGCAGAGAGATAACACCAGATGCCAATTGTAGATCCTCTCACACCTGTGGTCACTGCAGCATCTGACTCCACTTTGTCCAAAAGGGATCTATTCCATTCAATTACACATGATCTAGATTAGACTGACAACAAGATACTGCACGGGACATAGCAGAGTTGGTGAAGTTGAGTGGTGATGAGTTTGCTATTTGGATGAATAAAGCAAGTAAAAAGTGTGTTAGATAAAAATTCATTTCAATTCGCTAATCGGGCTAATATGAATCAGGTGAATCGAGTTCTGCTTTTGGAAACTGGGTTAAGAAGGGGTGCACCGTTCCTGGAGGTACTGCAATACCAGGTCAATGCGTGGAGTGGACAGAGCAAGCTCTTTTTCCATCTCCCTGTTCTAAAAATCCATTTAATATATGGTCCCCAGATAGGGGACGTATCAGATATTAAACTGATAAGAACAGATACTACACTTGATCTTAGCCAAAAGGCCGAGAAGCGATAACCAGAATTGGTTTGGGCCTCGAGTGGCACCCTGGCCTATGCCGGACACATCTTAGGGAGAGAGAGCGAGAGGGAGACAAACCCACGCCTACACAAGACATTTTGTCACCCAAGCCAACCCTTGAAAAGGCTGCTTTGCAGAGCAAAAACAAGAAGAATGGTGCGTTTTGCAGCCGCCGCCCACTGCAATGAATCTGAATAACTCCTCCTTTAGGGCGCAAGCAACTCCCCTCCCCCTTGCAGTCTTTCCAATTCACGATACAAAAAGACGGACAGGACAGGTTGCCTGACTTTCCGTCACTGCCACCCTTTGCCATCCTTACCCGTAGAAAGCCCTTTCATCATCCCCAAACCCTAATCTTTTCCCTTTCCTTCCCAGCCCCCAAACCCTGCCCTCTGTACCTTTCTCACCACCCGCTTCCCTTCTCCTGTCATCCCCCTACCACCCGGGAAAAAAAGAGATTGCCCCCTCCTTCCACTAGCCCACCCTCCCACCCAAAGAACAACTTCTTCTGCGCAGCTTGTTTTCTAGGCAGCAGCGCTATTGTGATGTCATCGGGGGGCATTGTGACAAGCCGCCAGTGTTCCGTCTCTTCATGTTGTGCACTGTTCAAACCGAAAATACATCAACAGGCAGGCTACAGAAAAGCTTACTAACAAAGGTTAGAGAGGGGCTTTCTCAGAGGGCTTTTTACAGTTTGTCTATTCCCAATTAGCCGGTTTAGTATACTTAATGAAAGTACTAATTCTTTCATAGGCCGCCCATTCTTAGTATTTGACGTTCAGGTAACAACAGGTAACTTTATTTGGAGTGGAAGCAGAGAGATAACACCAGATGCCAATTGTAGATCCTCTCACACCTGTGGTCACTGCAGCATCTGACTCCACTTTGTCCAAAAGGGATCTATTCCATTCAATTACACATGATCTAGATTAGACTGACAACAAGATACTGCACGGGACATAGCAGAGTTGGTGAAGTTGAGTGGTGATGAGTTTGCTATTTGGATGAATAAAGCAAGTAAAAAGTGTGTTAGATAAAAATTCATTTCAATTCGCTAATCGGGCTAATATGAATCAGGTGAATCGAGTTCTGCTTTTGGAAACTGGGTTAAAAAGGGGTGCACCGTTCCGGGAGGTACTGCAATACCAGGTCAATGCGTGGAGTGGACAGAGCAAGCTCTTTTTCCATCTCCCTGTTCTAAAAATCCATTTAATATATGGTCCCCAGATAGGGGACGTATCAGATATTAAACTGATAAGAACAGATACTACACTTGATCTTAGCCAAAAGGCCGAGAAGCGATAACCAGAATTGGTTTGGGCCTCGAGTGGCACCCTGGCCTATGCCGGACACATCTTAGGGAGAGAGAGCGAGAGGGAGACAAACCCACGCCTACACAAGACATTTTGTCACCCAAGCCAACCCTTGAAAAGGCTGCTTTGCAGAGCAAAAACAAGAAGAATGGTGCGTTTTGCAGCCGCCGCCCACTGCAATGAATCTGAATAACTCCTCCTTTAGGGCGCAAGCAACTCCCCTCCCCCTTGCAGTCTTTCCAATTCATGATACAAAAAGACGGACAGGACAGGTTGCCTGACTTTCCGTCACTGCCACCCTTTGCCATCCTTACCCGTAGAAAGCCCTTTCATCATCCCCAAACCCTAATCTTTTCCCTTTCCTTCCCAGCCCCCAAACCCTGCCCTCTGTACCTTTCTCACCACCCGCTTCCCTTCTCTTGTCATCCCCCTACCACCCGGGAAAAAAAGAGATTGCCCCCTCCTTCCACTAGCCCACCCTCCCACCCAAAGAACAACTTCTTCTGCGCAGCTTGTTTTCTAGGCAGCAGCGCTATTGTGATGTCATCGGGGGGCATTGTGACAAGCCGCCAGTGTTCCGTCTCTTCATGTTGTGCACTGTTCAAACCGAAAATACATCAACAGGCAGGCTACAGAAAAGCTTACTAACAAAGGTTAGAGAGGGGCTTTCTCAGAGGGCTTTTTACAGTTTGTCTATTCCCAATTAGCCGGTTTAGTATACTTAATGAAAGTACTAATTCTTTCATAGGCCGCCCATTCTTAGTATTTGACGTTCAGGTAACAACAGGTAACTTTATTTGGAGTGGAAGCAGAGAGATAACACCAGATGCCAATTGTAGATCCTCTCACACCTGTGGTCACTGCAGCATCTGACTCCACTTTGTCCAAAAGGGATCTATTCCATTCAATTACACATGATCTAGATTAGACTGACAACAAGATACTGCACGGGACATAGCAGAGTTGGTGAAGTTGAGTGGTGATGAGTTTGCTATTTGGATGAATAAAGCAAGTAAAAAGTGTGTTAGATAAAAATTCATTTCAATTCGCTAATCGGGCTAATATGAATCAGGTGAATCGAGTTCTGCTTTTGGAAACTGGGTTAAGAAGGGGTGCACCGTTCCTGGAGGTACTGCAATACCAGGTCAATGCGTGGAGTGGACAGAGCAAGCTCTTTTTCCATCTCCCTGTTCTAAAAATCCATTTAATATATGGTCCCCAGATAGGGGACGTATCAGATATTAAACTGATAAGAACAGATACTACACTTGATCTTAGCCAAAAGGCCGAGAAGCGATAACCAGAATTGGTTTGGGCCTCGAGTGGCACCCTGGCCTATGCCGGACACATCTTAGGGAGAGAGAGCGAGAGGGAGACAAACCCACGCCTACACAAGACATTTTGTCACCCAAGCCAACCCTTGAAAAGGCTGCTTTGCAGAGCAAAAACAAGAAGAATGGTGCGTTTTGCAGCCGCCGCCCACTGCAATGAATCTGAATAACTCCTCCTTTAGGGCGCAAGCAACTCCCCTCCCCCTTGCAGTCTTTCCAATTCACGATACAAAAAGACGGACAGGACAGGTTGCCTGACTTTCCGTCACTGCCACCCTTTGCCATCCTTACCCGTAGAAAGCCCTTTCATCATCCCCAAACCCTAATCTTTTCCCTTTCCTTCCCAGCCCCCAAACCCTGCCCTCTGTACCTTTCTCACCACCCGCTTCCCTTCTCCTGTCATCCCCCTACCACCCGGGAAAAAAAGAGATTGCCCCCTCCTTCCACTAGCCCACCCTCCCACCCAAAGAACAACTTCTTCTGCGCAGCTTGTTTTCTAGGCAGCAGCGCTATTGTGATGTCATCGGGGGGCATTGTGACAAGCCGCCAGTGTTCCGTCTCTTCATGTTGTGCACTGTTCAAACCGAAAATACATCAACAGGCAGGCTACAGAAAAGCTTACTAACAAAGGTTAGAGAGGGGCTTTCTCAGAGGGCTTTTTACAGTTTGTCTATTCCCAATTAGCCGGTTTAGTATACTTAATGAAAGTACTAATTCTTTCATAGGCCGCCCATTCTTAGTATTTGACGTTCAGGTAACAACAGGTAACTTTATTTGGAGTGGAAGCAGAGAGATAACACCAGATGCCAATTGTAGATCCTCTCACACCTGTGGTCACTGCAGCATCTGACTCCACTTTGTCCAAAAGGGATCTATTCCATTCAATTACACATGATCTAGATTAGACTGACAACAAGATACTGCACGGGACATAGCAGAGTTGGTGAAGTTGAGTGGTGATGAGTTTGCTATTTGGATGAATAAAGCAAGTAAAAAGTGTGTTAGATAAAAATTCATTTCAATTCGCTAATCGGGCTAATATGAATCAGGTGAATCGAGTTCTGCTTTTGGAAACTGGGTTAAGAAGGGGTGCACCGTTTCTGGAGGTACTGCAATACCAGGTCAATGCGTGGAGTGGACAGAGCAAGCTCTTTTTCCATCTCCCTGTTCTAAAAATCCATTTAATATATGGTCCCCAGATAGGGGACGTATCAGATATTAAACTGATAAGAACAGATACTACACTTGATCTTAGCCAAAAGGCCGAGAAGCGATAACCAGAATTGGTTTGGGCCTCGAGTGGCACCCTGGCCTATGCCGGACACATCTTAGGGAGAGAGAGCGAGAGGGAGACAAACCCACGCCTACACAAGACATTTTGTCACCCAAGCCAACCCTTGAAAAGGCTGCTTTGCAGAGCAAAAACAAGAAGAATGGTGCGTTTTGCAGCCGCCGCCCACTGCAATGAATCTGAATAACTCCTCCTTTAGGGCGCAAGCAACTCCCCTCCCCCTTGCAGTCTTTCCAATTCACGATACAAAAAGACGGACAGGACAGGTTGCCTGACTTTCCGTCACTGCCACCCTTTGCCATCCTTACCCGTAGAAAGCCCTTTCATCATCCCCAAACCCTAATCTTTTCCCTTTCCTTCCCAGCCCCCAAACCCTGCCCTCTGTACCTTTCTCACCACCCGCTTCCCTTCTCCTGTCATCCCCCTACCACCCGGGAAAAAAAGAGATTGCCCCCTCCTTCCACTAGCCCACCCTCCCACCCAAAGAACAACTTCTTCTGCGCAGCTTGTTTTCTAGGCAGCAGCGCTATTGTGATGTCATCGGGGGGCATTGTGACAAGCCGCCAGTGTTCCGTCTCTTCATGTTGTGCACTGTTCAAACCGAAAATACATCAACAGGCAGGCTACAGAAAAGCTTACTAACAAAGGTTAGAGAGGGGCTTTCTCAGAGGGCTTTTTACAGTTTGTCTATTCCCAATTAGCCGGTTTAGTATACTTAATGAAAGTACTAATTCTTTCATAGGCCGCCCATTCTTAGTATTTGACGTTCAGGTAACAACAGGTAACTTTATTTGGAGTGGAAGCAGAGAGATAACACCAGATGCCAATTGTAGATCCTCTCACACCTGTGGTCACTGCAGCATCTGACTCCACTTTGTCCAAAAGGGATCTATTCCATTCAATTACACATGATCTAGATTAGACTGACAACAAGATACTGCACGGGACATAGCAGAGTTGGTGAAGTTGAGTGGTGATGAGTTTGCTATTTGGATGAATAAAGCAAGTAAAAAGTGTGTTAGATAAAAATTCATTTCAATTCGCTAATCGGGCTAATATGAATCAGGTGAATCGAGTTCTGCTTTTGGAAACTGGGTTAAGAAGGGGTGCACCGTTCCTGGAGGTACTGCAATACCAGGTCAATGCGTGGAGTGGACAGAGCAAGCTCTTTTTCCATCTCCCTGTTCTAAAAATCCATTTAATATATGGTCCCCAGATAGGGGACGTATCAGATATTAAACTGATAAGAACAGATACTACACTTGATCTTAGCCAAAAGGCCGAGAAGCGATAACCAGAATTGGTTTGGGCCTCGAGTGGCACCCTGGCCTATGCCGGACACATCTTAGGGAGAGAGAGCGAGAGGGAGACAAACCCACGCCTACACAAGACATTTTGTCACCCAAGCCAACCCTTGAAAAGGCTGCTTTGCAGAGCAAAAACAAGAAGAATGGTGCGTTTTGCAGCCGCCGCCCACTGCAATGAATCTGAATAACTCCTCCTTTAGGGCGCAAGCAACTCCCCTCCCCCTTGCAGTCTTTCCAATTCACGATACAAAAAGACGGACAGGACAGGTTGCCTGACTTTCCGTCACTGCCACCCTTTGCCATCCTTACCCGTAGAAAGCCCTTTCATCATCCCCAAACCCTAATCTTTTCCCTTTCCTTCCCAGCCCCCAAACCCTGCCCTCTGTACCTTTCTCACCACCCGCTTCCCTTCTCCTGTCATCCCCCTACCACCCGGGAAAAAAAGAGATTGCCCCCTCCTTCCACTAGCCCACCCTCCCACCCAAAGAACAACTTCTTCTGCGCAGCTTGTTTTCTAGGCAGCAGCGCTATTGTGATGTCATCGGGGGGCATTGTGACAAGCCGCCAGTGTTCCGTCTCTTCATGTTGTGCACTGTTCAAACCGAAAATACATCAACAGGCAGGCTACAGAAAAGCTTACTAACAAAGGTTAGAGAGGGGCTTTCTCAGAGGGCTTTTTACAGTTTGTCTATTCCCAATTAGCCGGTTTAGTATACTTAATGAAAGTACTAATTCTTTCATAGGCCGCCCATTCTTAGTATTTGACATTCAGGTAACAACAGGTAACTTTATTTGGAGTGGAAGCAGAGAGATAACACCAGATGCCAATTGTAGATCCTCTCACACCTGTGGTCACTGCAGCATCTGACTCCACTTTGTCCAAAAGGGATCTATTCCATTCAATTACACATGATCTAGATTAGACTGACAACAAGATACTGCACGGGACATAGCAGAGTTGGTGAAGTTGAGTGGTGATGAGTTTGCTATTTGGATGAATAAAGCAAGTAAAAAGTGTGTTAGATAAAAATTCATTTCAATTCGCTAATCGGGCTAATATGAATCAGGTGAATCGAGTTCTGCTTTTGGAAACTGGGTTAAGAAGGGGTGCACCGTTCCTGGAGGTACTGCAATACCAGGTCAATGCGTGGAGTGGACAGAGCAAGCTCTTTTTCCATCTCCCTGTTCTAAAAATCCATTTAATATATGGTCCCCAGATAGGGGACGTATCAGATATTAAACTGATAAGAACAGATACTACACTTGATCTTAGCCAAAAGGCCGAGAAGCGATAACCAGAATTGGTTTGGGCCTCGAGTGGCACCCTGGCCTATGCCGGACACATCTTAGGGAGAGAGAGCGAGAGGGAGACAAACCCACGCCTACACAAGACATTTTGTCACCCAAGCCAACCCTTGAAAAGGCTGCTTTGCAGAGCAAAAACAAGAAGAATGGTGCGTTTTGCAGCCGCCGCCCACTGCAATGAATCTGAATAACTCCTCCTTTAGGGCGCAAGCAACTCCCCTCCCCCTTGCAGTCTTTCCAATTCACGATACAAAAAGACGGACAGGACAGGTTGCCTGACTTTCCGTCACTGCCACCCTTTGCCATCCTTACCCGTAGAAAGCCCTTTCATCATCCCCAAACCCTAATCTTTTCCCTTTCCTTCCCAGCCCCCAAACCCTGCCCTCTGTACCTTTCTCACCACCCGCTTCCCTTCTCCTGTCATCCCCCTACCACCCGGGAAAAAAAGAGATTGCCCCCTCCTTCCACTAGCCCACCCTCCCTCCCAAAGAACAACTTCTTCTGCGCAGCTTGTTTTCTAGGCAGCAGCGCTATTGTGATGTCATCGGGGGGCATTGTGACAAGCCGCCAGTGTTCCGTCTCTTCATGTTGTGCACTGTTCAAACCGAAAATACATCAACAGGCAGGCTACAGAAAAGCTTACTAACAAAGGTTAGAGAGGGGCTTTCTCAGAGGGCTTTTTACAGTTTGTCTATTCCCAATTAGCCGGTTTAGTATACTTAATGAAAGTACTAATTCTTTCATAGGCCGCCCATTCTTAGTATTTGACGTTCAGGTAACAACAGGTAACTTTATTTGGAGTGGAAGCAGAGAGATAACACCAGATGCCAATTGTAGATCCTCTCACACCTGTGGTCACTGCAGCATCTGACTCCACTTTGTCCAAAAGGGATCTATTCCATTCAATTACACATGATCTAGATTAGACTGACAACAAGATACTGCACGGGACATAGCAGAGTTGGTGAAGTTGAGTGGTGATGAGTTTGCTATTTGGATGAATAAAGCAAGTAAAAAGTGTGTTAGATAAAAATTCATTTCAATTCGCTAATCGGGCTAATATGAATCAGGTGAATCGAGTTCTGCTTTTGGAAACTGGGTTAAGAAGGGGTGCACCGTTCCTGGAGGTACTGCAATACCAGGTCAATGCGTGGAGTGGACAGAGCAAGCTCTTTTTCCATCTCCCTGTTCTAAAAATCCATTTAATATATGGTCCCCAGATAGGGGACGTATCAGATATTAAACTGATAAGAACAGATACTACACTTGATCTTAGCCAAAAGGCCGAGAAGCGATAACCAGAATTGGTTTGGGCCTCGAGTGGCACCCTGGCCTATGCCGGACACATCTTAGGGAGAGAGAGCGAGAGGGAGACAAACCCACGCCTACACAAGACATTTTGTCACCCAAGCCAACCCTTGAAAAGGCTGCTTTGCAGAGCAAAAACAAGAGGAATGGTGCGTTTTGCAGCCGCCGCCCACTGCAATGAATCTGAATAACTCCTCCTTTAGGGCGCAAGCAACTCCCCTCCCCCTTGCAGTCTTTCCAATTCACGATACAAAAAGACGGACAGGACAGGTTGCCTGACTTTCCGTCACTGCCACCCTTTGCCATCCTTACCCGTAGAAAGCCCTTTCATCATCCCCAAACCCTAATCTTTTCCCTTTCCTTCCCAGCCCCCAAACCCTGCCCTCTGTACCTTTCTCACCACCCGCTTCCCTTCTCCTGTCATCCCCCTACCACCCGGGAAAAAAAGAGATTGCCCCCTCCTTCCACTAGCCCACCCTCCCACCCAAAGAACAACTTCTTCTGCGCAGCTTGTTTTCTAGGCAGCAGCGCTATTGTGATGTCATCGGGGGGCATTGTGACAAGCCGCCAGTGTTCCGTCTCTTCATGTTGTGCACTGTTCAAACCGAAAATACATCAACAGGCAGGCTACAGAAAAGCTTACTAACAAAGGTTAGAGAGGGGCTTTCTCAGAGGGCTTTTTACAGTTTGTCTATTCCCAATTAGCCGGTTTAGTATACTTAATGAAAGTACTAATTCTTTCATAGGCCGCCCATTCTTAGTATTTGACGTTCAGGTAACAACAGGTAACTTTATTTGGAGTGGAAGCAGAGAGATAACACCAGATGCCAATTGTAGATCCTCTCACACCTGTGGTCACTGCAGCATCTGACTCCACTTTGTCCAAAAGGGATCTATTCCATTCAATTACACATGATCTAGATTAGACTGACAACAAGATACTGCACGGGACATAGCAGAGTTGGTGAAGTTGAGTGGTGATGAGTTTGCTATTTGGATGAATAAAGCAAGTAAAAAGTGTGTTAGATAAAAATTCATTTCAATTCGCTAATCGGGCTAATATGAATCAGGTGAATCGAGTTCTGCTTTTGGAAACTGGGTTAAGAAGGGGTGCACCGTTCCTGGAGGTACTGCAATACCAGGTCAATGCGTGGAGTGGACAGAGCAAGCTCTTTTTCCATCTCCCTGTTCTAAAAATCCATTTAATATATGGTCCCCAGATAGGGGACGTATCAGATATTAAACTGATAAGAACAGATACTACACTTGATCTTAGCCAAAAGGCCGAGAAGCGATAACCAGAATTGGTTTGGGCCTCGAGTGGCACCCTGGCCTATGCCGGACACATCTTAGGGAGAGAGAGCGAGAGGGAGACAAACCCACGCCTACACAAGACATTTTGTCACCCAAGCCAACCCTTGAAAAGGCTGCTTTGCAGAGCAAAAACAAGAAGAATGGTGCGTTTTGCAGCCGCCGCCCACTGCAATGAATCTGAATAACTCCTCCTTTAGGGCGCAAGCAACTCCCCTCCCCCTTGCAGTCTTTCCAATTCACGATACAAAAAGACGGACAGGACAGGTTGCCTGACTTTCCGTCACTGCCACCCTTTGCCATCCTTACCCGTAGAAAGCCCTTTCATCATCCCCAAACCCTAATCTTTTCCCTTTCCTTCCCAGCCCCCAAACCCTGCCCTCTGTACCTTTCTCACCACCCGCTTCCCTTCTCCTGTCATCCCCCTACCACCCGGGAAAAAAAGAGATTGCCCCCTCCTTCCACTAGCCCACCCTCCCACCCAAAGAACAACTTCTTCTGCGCAGCTTGTTTTCTAGGCAGCAGCGCTATTGTGATGTCATCGGGGGGCATTGTGACAAGCCGCCAGTGTTCCGTCTCTTCATGTTGTGCACTGTTCAAACCGAAAATACATCAACAGGCAGGCTACAGAAAAGCTTACTAACAAAGGTTAGAGAGGGGCTTTCTCAGAGGGCTTTTTACAGTTTGTCTATTCCCAATTAGCCGGTTTAGTATACTTAATGAAAGTACTAATTCTTTCATAGGCCGCCCATTCTTAGTATTTGACGTTCAGGTAACAACAGGTAACTTTATTTGGAGTGGAAGCAGAGAGATAACACCAGATGCCAATTGTAGATCCTCTCACACCTGTGGTCACTGCAGCATCTGACTCCACTTTGTCCAAAAGGGATCTATTCCATTCAATTACACATGATCTAGATTAGACTGACAACAAGATACTGCACGGGACATAGCAGAGTTGGTGAAGTTGAGTGGTGATGAGTTTGCTATTTGGATGAATAAAGCAAGTAAAAAGTGTGTTAGATAAAAATTCATTTCAATTCGCTAATCGGGCTAATATGAATCAGGTGAATCGAGTTCTGCTTTTGGAAACTGGGTTAAGAAGGGGTGCACCGTTCCTGGAGGTACTGCAATACCAGGTCAATGCGTGGAGTGGACAGAGCAAGCTCTTTTTCCATCTCCCTGTTCTAAAAATCCATTTAATATATGGTCCCCAGATGGGGGACGTATCAGATATTAAACTGATAAGAACAGATACTACACTTGATCTTAGCCAAAAGGCCGAGAAGCGATAACCAGAATTGGTTTGGGCCTCGAGTGGCACCCTGGCCTATGCCGGACACATCTTAGGGAGAGAGAGCGAGAGGGAGACAAACCCACGCCTACACAAGACATTTTGTCACCCAAGCCAACCCTTGAAAAGGCTGCTTTGCAGAGCAAAAACAAGAAGAATGGTGCGTTTTGCAGCCGCCGCCCACTGCAATGAATCTGAATAACTCCTCCTTTAGGGCGCAAGCAACTCCCCTCCCCCTTGCAGTCTTTCCAATTCACGATACAAAAAGACGGACAGGACAGGTTGCCTGACTTTCCGTCACTGCCACCCTTTGCCATCCTTACCCGTAGAAAGCCCTTTCATCATCCCCAAACCCTAATCTTTTCCCTTTCCTTCCCAGCCCCCAAACCCTGCCCTCTGTACCTTTCTCACCACCCGCTTCCCTTCTCCTGTCATCCCCCTACCACCCGGGAAAAAAAGAGATTGCCCCCTCCTTCCACTAGCCCACCCTCCCACCCAAAGAACAACTTCTTCTGCGCAGCTTGTTTTCTAGGCAGCAGCGCTATTGTGATGTCATCGGGGGGCATTGTGACAAGCCGCCAGTGTTCCGTCTCTTCATGTTGTGCACTGTTCAAACCGAAAATACATCAACAGGCAGGCTACAGAAAAGCTTACTAACAAAGGTTAGAGAGGGGCTTTCTCAGAGGGCTTTTTACAGTTTGTCTATTCCCAATTAGCCGGTTTAGTATACTTAATGAAAGTACTAATTCTTTCATAGGCCGCCCATTCTTAGTATTTGACGTTCAGGTAACAACAGGTAACTTTATTTGGAGTGGAAGCAGAGAGATAACACCAGATGCCAATTGTAGATCCTCTCACACCTGTGGTCACTGCAGCATCTGACTCCACTTTGTCCAAAAGGGATCTATTCCATTCAATTACACATGATCTAGATTAGACTGACAACAAGATACTGCACGGGACATAGCAGAGTTGGTGAAGTTGAGTGGTGATGAGTTTGCTATTTGGATGAATAAAGCAAGTAAAAAGTGTGTTAGATAAAAATTCATTTCAATTCGCTAATCGGGCTAATATGAATCAGGTGAATCGAGTTCTGCTTTTGGAAACTGGGTTAAGAAGGGGTGCACCGTTCCTGGAGGTACTGCAATACCAGGTCAATGCGTGGAGTGGACAGAGCAAGCTCTTTTTCCATCTCCCTGTTCTAAAAATCCATTTAATATATGGTCCCCAGATAGGGGACGTATCAGATATTAAACTGATAAGAACAGATACTACACTTGATCTTAGCCAAAAGGCCGAGAAGCGATAACCAGAATTGGTTTGGGCCTCGAGTGGCACCCTGGCCTATGCCGGACACATCTTAGGGAGAGAGAGCGAGAGGGAGACAAACCCACGCCTACACAAGACATTTTGTCACCCAAGCCAACCCTTGAAAAGGCTGCTTTGCAGAGCAAAAACAAGAAGAATGGTGCGTTTTGCAGCCGCCGCCCACTGCAATGAATCTGAATAACTCCTCCTTTAGGGCGCAAGCAACTCCCCTCCCCCTTGCAGTCTTTCCAATTCACGATACAAAAAGACGGACAGGACAGGTTGCCTGACTTTCCGTCACTGCCACCCTTTGCCATCCTTACCCGTAGAAAGCCCTTTCATCATCCCCAAACCCTAATCTTTTCCCTTTCCTTCCCAGCCCCCAAACCCTGCCCTCTGTACCTTTCTCACCACCCGCTTCCCTTCTCCTGTCATCCCCCTACCACCCGGGAAAAAAAGAGATTGCCCCCTCCTTCCACTAGCCCACCCTCCCACCCAAAGAACAACTTCTTCTGCGCAGCTTGTTTTCTAGGCAGCAGCGCTATTGTGATGTCATCGGGGGGCATTGTGACAAGCCGCCAGTGTTCCGTCTCTTCATGTTGTGCACTGTTCAAACCGAAAATACATCAACAGGCAGGCTACAGAAAAGCTTACTAACAAAGGTTAGAGAGGGGCTTTCTCAGAGGGCTTTTTACAGTTTGTCTATTCCCAATTAGCCGGTTTAGTATACTTAATGAAAGTACTAATTCTTTCATAGGCCGCCCATTCTTAGTATTTGACGTTCAGGTAACAACAGGTAACTTTATTTGGAGTGGAAGCAGAGAGATAACACCAGATGCCAATTGTAGATCCTCTCACACCTGTGGTCACTGCAGCATCTGACTCCACTTTGTCCAAAAGGGATCTATTCCATTCAATTACACATGATCTAGATTAGACTGACAACAAGATACTGCACGGGACATAGCAGAGTTGGTGAAGTTGAGTGGTGATGAGTTTGCTATTTGGATGAATAAAGCAAGTAAAAAGTGTGTTAGATAAAAATTCATTTCAATTCGCTAATCGGGCTAATATGAATCAGGTGAATCGAGTTCTGCTTTTGGAAACTGGGTTAAGAAGGGGTGCACCGTTCCTGGAGGTACTGCAATACCAGGTCAATGCGTGGAGTGGACAGAGCAAGCTCTTTTTCCATCTCCCTGTTCTAAAAATCCATTTAATATATGGTCCCCAGATAGGGGACGTATCAGATATTAAACTGATAAGAACAGATACTACACTTGATCTTAGCCAAAAGGCCGAGAAGCGATAACCAGAATTGGTTTGGGCCTCGAGTGGCACCCTGGCCTATGCCGGACACATCTTAGGGAGAGAGAGCGAGAGGGAGACAAACCCACGCCTACACAAGACATTTTGTCACCCAAGCCAACCCTTGAAAAGGCTGCTTTGCAGAGCAAAAACAAGAAGAATGGTGCGTTTTGCAGCCGCCGCCCACTGCAATGAATCTGAATAACTCCTCCTTTAGGGCGCAAGCAACTCCCCTCCCCCTTGCAGTCTTTCCAATTCACGATACAAAAAGACGGACAGGACAGGTTGCCTGACTTTCCGTCACTGCCACCCTTTGCCATCCTTACCCGTAGAAAGCCCTTTCATCATCCCCAAACCCTAATCTTTTCCCTTTCCTTCCCAGCCCCCAAACCCTGCCCTCTGTACCTTTCTCACCACCCGCTTCCCTTCTCCTGTCATCCCCCTACCACCCGGGAAAAAAAGAGATTGCCCCCTCCTTCCACTAGCCCACCCTCCCACCCAAAGAACAACTTCTTCTGCGCAGCTTGTTTTCTAGGCAGCAGCGCTATTGTGATGTCATCGGGGGGGCATTGTGACAAGCCGCCAGTGTTCCGTCTCTTCATGTTGTGCACTGTTCAAACCGAAAATACATCAACAGGCAGGCTACAGAAAAGCTTACTAACAAAGGTTAGAGAGGGGCTTTCTCAGAGGGCTTTTTACAGTTTGTCTATTCCCAATTAGCCGGTTTAGTATACTTAATGAAAGTACTAATTCTTTCATAGGCCGCCCATTCTTAGTATTTGACGTTCAGGTAACAACAGGTAACTTTATTTGGAGTGGAAGCAGAGAGATAACACCAGATGCCAATTGTAGATCCTCTCACACCTGTGGTCACTGCAGCATCTGACTCCACTTTGTCCAAAAGGGATCTATTCCATTCAATTACACATGATCTAGATTAGACTGACAACAAGATACTGCACGGGACATAGCAGAGTTGGTGAAGTTGAGTGGTGATGAGTTTGCTATTTGGATGAATAAAGCAAGTAAAAAGTGTGTTAGATAAAAATTCATTTCAATTCGCTAATCGGGCTAATATGAATCAGGTGAATCGAGTTCTGCTTTTGGAAACTGGGTTAAGAAGGGGTGCACCGTTCCTGGAGGTACTGCAATACCAGGTCAATGCGTGGAGTGGACAGAGCAAGCTCTTTTTCCATCTCCCTGTTCTAAAAATCCATTTAATATATGGTCCCCAGATAGGGGACGTATCAGATATTAAACTGATAAGAACAGATACTACACTTGATCTTAGCCAAAAGGCCGAGAAGCGATAACCAGAATTGGTTTGGGCCTCGAGTGGCACCCTGGCCTATGCCGGACACATCTTAGGGAGAGAGAGCGAGAGGGAGACAAACCCACGCCTACACAAGACATTTTGTCACCCAAGCCAACCCTTGAAAAGGCTGCTTTGCAGAGCAAAAACAAGAAGAATGGTGCGTTTTGCAGCCGCCGCCCACTGCAATGAATCTGAATAACTCCTCCTTTAGGGCGCAAGCAACTCCCCTCCCCCTTGCAGTCTTTCCAATTCACGATACAAAAAGACGGACAGGACAGGTTGCCTGACTTTCCGTCACTGCCACCCTTTGCCATCCTTACCCGTAGAAAGCCCTTTCATCATCCCCAAACCCTAATCTTTTCCCTTTCCTTCCCAGCCCCCAAACCCTGCCCTCTGTACCTTTCTCACCACCCGCTTCCCTTCTCCTGTCATCCCCCTACCACCCGGGAAAAAAAGAGATTGCCCCCTCCTTCCACTAGCCCACCCTCCCACCCAAAGAACAACTTCTTCTGCGCAGCTTGTTTTCTAGGCAGCAGCGCTATTGTGATGTCATCGGGGGGCATTGTGACAAGCCGCCAGTGTTCCGTCTCTTCATGTTGTGCACTGTTCAAACCGAAAATACATCAACAGGCAGGCTACAGAAAAGCTTACTAACAAAGGTTAGAGAGGGGCTTTCTCAGAGGGCTTTTTACAGTTTGTCTATTCCCAATTAGCCGGTTTAGTATACTTAATGAAAGTACTAATTCTTTCATAGGCCGCCCATTCTTAGTATTTGACGTTCAGGTAACAACAGGTAACTTTATTTGGAGTGGAAGCAGAGAGATAACACCAGATGCCAATTGTAGATCCTCTCACACCTGTGGTCACTGCAGCATCTGACTCCACTTTGTCCAAAAGGGATCTATTCCATTCAATTACACATGATCTAGATTAGACTGACAACAAGATACTGCACGGGACATAGCAGAGTTGGTGAAGTTGAGTGGTGATGAGTTTGCTATTTGGATGAATAAAGCAAGTAAAAAGTGTGTTAGATAAAAATTCATTTCAATTCGCTAATCGGGCTAATATGAATCAGGTGAATCGAGTTCTGCTTTTGGAAACTGGGTTAAGAAGGGGTGCACCGTTCCTGGAGGTACTGCAATACCAGGTCAATGCGTGGAGTGGACAGAGCAAGCTCTTTTTCCATCTCCCTGTTCTAAAAATCCATTTAATATATGGTCCCCAGATAGGGGACGTATCAGATATTAAACTGATAAGAACAGATACTACACTTGATCTTAGCCAAAAGGCCGAGAAGCGATAACCAGAATTGGTTTGGGCCTCGAGTGGCACCCTGGCCTATGCCGGACACATCTTAGGGAGAGAGAGCGAGAGGGAGACAAACCCACGCCTACACAAGACATTTTGTCACCCAAGCCAACCCTTGAAAAGGCTGCTTTGCAGAGCAAAAACAAGAAGAATGGTGCGTTTTGCAGCCGCCGCCCACTGCAATGAATCTGAATAACTCCTCCTTTAGGGCGCAAGCAACTCCCCTCCCCCTTGCAGTCTTTCCAATTCACGATACAAAAAGACGGACAGGACAGGTTGCCTGACTTTCCGTCACTGCCACCCTTTGCCATCCTTACCCGTAGAAAGCCCTTTCATCATCCCCAAACCCTAATCTTTTCCCTTTCCTTCCCAGCCCCCAAACCCTGCCCTCTGTACCTTTCTCACCACCCGCTTCCCTTCTCCTGTCATCCCCCTACCACCCGGGAAAAAAAGAGATTGCCCCCTCCTTCCACTAGCCCACCCTCCCACCCAAAGAACAACTTCTTCTGCGCAGCTTGTTTTCTAGGCAGCAGCGCTATTGTGATGTCATCGGGGGGCATTGTGACAAGCCGCCAGTGTTCCGTCTCTTCATGTTGTGAACTGTTCAAACCGAAAATACATCAACAGGCAGGCTACAGAAAAGCTTACTAACAAAGGTTAGAGAGGGGCTTTCTCAGAGGGCTTTTTACAGTTTGTCTATTCCCAATTAGCCGGTTTAGTATACTTAATGAAAGTACTAATTCTTTCATAGGCCGCCCATTCTTAGTATTTGACGTTCAGGTAACAACAGGTAACTTTATTTGGAGTGGAAGCAGAGAGATAACACCAGATGCCAATTGTAGATCCTCTCACACCTGTGGTCACTGCAGCATCTGACTCCACTTTGTCCAAAAGGGATCTATTCCATTCAATTACACATGATCTAGATTAGACTGACAACAAGATACTGCACGGGACATAGCAGAGTTGGTGAAGTTGAGTGGTGATGAGTTTGCTATTTGGATGAATAAAGCAAGTAAAAAGTGTGTTAGATAAAAATTCATTTCAATTCGCTAATCGGGCTAATATGAATCAGGTGAATCGAGTTCTGCTTTTGGAAACTGGGTTAAGAAGGGGTGCACCGTTCCTGGAGGTACTGCAATACCAGGTCAATGCGTGGAGTGGACAGAGCAAGCTCTTTTTCCATCTCCCTGTTCTAAAAATCCATTTAATATATGGTCCCCAGATAGGGGACGTATCAGATATTAAACTGATAAGAACAGATACTACACTTGATCTTAGCCAAAAGGCCGAGAAGCGATAACCAGAATTGGTTTGGGCCTCGAGTGGCACCCTGGCCTATGCCGGACACATCTTAGGGAGAGAGAGCGAGAGGGAGACAAACCCACGCCTACACAAGACATTTTGTCACCCAAGCCAACCCTTGAAAAGGCTGCTTTGCAGAGCAAAAACAAGAAGAATGGTGCGTTTTGCAGCCGCCGCCCACTGCAATGAATCTGAATAACTCCTCCTTTAGGGCGCAAGCAACTCCCCTCCCCCTTGCAGTCTTTCCAATTCACGATACAAAAAGACGGACAGGACAGGTTGCCTGACTTTCCGTCACTGCCACCCTTTGCCATCCTTACCCGTAGAAAGCCCTTTTATCATCCCCAAACCCTAATCTTTTCCCTTTCCTTTCCAGCCCCCAAACCCTGCCCTCTGTACCTTTCTCACCACCCGCTTCCCTTCTCCTGTCATCCCCCTACCACCCGGGAAAAAAAGAGATTGCCCCCTCCTTCCACTAGCCCACCCTCCCACCCAAAGAACAACTTCTTCTGCGCAGCTTGTTTTCTAGGCAGCAGCGCTATTGTGATGTCATCGGGGGGCATTGTGACAAGCCGCCAGTGTTCCGTCTCTTCATGTTGTGCACTGTTCAAACCGAAAAATACATCAACAGGCAGGCTACAGAAAAGCTTACTAACAAAGGTTAGAGAGGGGCTTTCTCAGAGGGCTTTTTACAGGTTTGTCTATTCCCAATTAGCCGGTTTAGTATACTTAATGAAAGTACTAATTCTTTCATAGGCCGCCCATTCTTAGTATTTGACGTTCAGGTAACAACAGGTAACTTTATTTGGAGTGGAAGCAGAGAGATAACACCAGATGCCAATTGTAGATCCTCTCACACCTGTGGTCACTGCAGCATCTGACTCCACTTTGTCCAAAAGGGATCTATTCCATTCAATTACACATGATCTAGATTAGACTGACAACAAGATACTGCACGGGACATAGCAGAGTTGGTGAAGTTGAGTGGTGATGAGTTTGCTATTTGGATGAATAAAGCAAGTAAAAAGTGTGTTAGATAAAAATTCATTTCAATTCGCTAATCGGGCTAATATGAATCAGGTGAATCGAGTTCTGCTTTTGGAAACTGGGTTAAGAAGGGGTGCAACCGTTCCTGGAGGTACTGCAATACCAGGTCAATGCGTGGAGTGGACAGAGCAAGCTCTTTTTCCATCTCCCTGTTCTAAAAATCCATTTAATATATGGTCCCCAGATAGGGGACGTATCAGATATTAAACTGATAAGAACAGATACTACACTTGATCTTAGCCAAAAGGCCGAGAAGCGATAACCAGAATTGGTTTGGGCCTCGAGTGGCACCCTGGCCTATGCCGGACACATCTTAGGGAGAGAGAGCGAGAGGGAGACAAACCCACGCCTACACAAGACATTTTGTCACCCAAGCCAACCCTTGAAAAGGCTGCTTTGCAGAGCAAAAACAAGAAGAATGGTGCGTTTTGCAGCCGCCGCCCACT
Organism: Anomaloglossus baeobatrachus; assembly: GCF_048569485.1. Lineage (NCBI taxonomy): Eukaryota > Metazoa > Chordata > Amphibia > Anura > Aromobatidae > Anomaloglossus > Anomaloglossus baeobatrachus. The sequence continues at coordinate 183,973 of NW_027441983.1, read as the reverse complement.
GCAATGAATCTGAATAACTCCTCCTTTAGGGCGCAAGCAACTCCCCTCCCCCTTGCAGTCTTTCCAATTCACGATACAAAAAGACGGACAGGACAGGTTGCCTGACTTTCCGTCACTGCCACCCTTTGCCATCCTTACCCGTAGAAAGCCCTTTCATCATCCCCAAACCCTAATCTTTTCCCTTTCCTTCCCAGCCCCCAAACCCTGCCCTCTGTACCTTTCTCACCACCCGCTTCCCTTCTCCTGTCATCCCCCTACCACCCGGGAAAAAAAGAGATTGCCCCCTCCTTCCACTAGCCCACCCTCCCACCCAAAGAACAACTTCTTCTGCGCAGCTTGTTTTCTAGGCAGCAGCGCTATTGTGATGTCATCGGGGGGCATTGTGACAAGCCGCCAGTGTTCCGTCTCTTCATGTTGTGCACTGTTCAAACCGAAAATACATCAACAGGCAGGCTACAGAAAAGCTTACTAACAAAGGTTAGAGAGGGGCTTTCTCAGAGGGCTTTTTACAGTTTGTCTATTCCCAATTAGCCGGTTTAGTATACTTAATGAAAGTACTAATTCTTTCATAGGCCGCCCATTCTTAGTATTTGACGTTCAGGTAACAACAGGTAACTTTATTTGGAGTGGAAGCAGAGAGATAACACCAGATGCCAATTGTAGATCCTCTCACACCTGTGGTCACTGCAGCATCTGACTCCACTTTGTCCAAAAGGGATCTATTCCATTCAATTACACATGATCTAGATTAGACTGACAACAAGATACTGCACGGGACATAGCAGAGTTGGTGAAGTTGAGTGGTGATGAGTTTGCTATTTGGATGAATAAAGCAAGTAAAAAGTGTGTTAGATAAAAATTCATTTCAATTCGCTAATCGGGCTAATATGAATCAGGTGAATCGAGTTCTGCTTTTGGAAACTGGGTTAAGAAGGGGTGCACCGTTCCTGGAGGTACTGCAATACCAGGTCAATGCGTGGAGTGGACAGAGCAAGCTCTTTTTCCATCTCCCTGTTCTAAAAATCCATTTAATATATGGTCCCCAGATAGGGGACGTATCAGATATTAAACTGATAAGAACAGATACTACACTTGATCTTAGCCAAAAGGCCGAGAAGCGATAACCAGAATTGGTTTGGGCCTCGAGTGGCACCCTGGCCTATGCCGGACACATCTTAGGGAGAGAGAGCGAGAGGGAGACAAACCCACGCCTACACAAGACATTTTGTCACCCAAGCCAACCCTTGAAAAGGCTGCTTTGCAGAGCAAAAACAAGAAGAATGGTGCGTTTTGCAGCCGCCGCCCACTGCAATGAATCTGAATAACTCCTCCTTTAGGGCGCAAGCAACTCCCCTCCCCCTTGCAGTCTTTCCAATTCACGATACAAAAAGACGGACAGGACAGGTTGCCTGACTTTCCGTCACTGCCACCCTTTGCCATCCTTACCCGTAGAAAGCCCTTTCATCATCCCCAAACCCTAATCTTTTCCCTTTCCTTCCCAGCCCCCAAACCCTGCCCTCTGTACCTTTCTCACCACCCGCTTCCCTTCTCCTGTCATCCCCCTACCACCCGGGAAAAAAAGAGATTGCCCCCTCCTTCCACTAGCCCACCCTCCCACCCAAAGAACAACTTCTTCTGCGCAGCTTGTTTTCTAGGCAGCAGCGCTATTGTGATGTCATCGGGGGGCATTGTGACAAGCCGCCAGTGTTCCGTCTCTTCATGTTGTGCACTGTTCAAACCGAAAATACATCAACAGGCAGGCTACAGAAAAGCTTACTAACAAAGGTTAGAGAGGGGCTTTCTCAGAGGGCTTTTTACAGTTTGTCTATTCCCAATTAGCCGGTTTAGTATACTTAATGAAAGTACTAATTCTTTCATAGGCCGCCCATTCTTAGTATTTGACGTTCAGGTAACAACAGGTAACTTTATTTGGAGTGGAAGCAGAGAGATAACACCAGATGCCAATTGTAGATCCTCTCACACCTGTGGTCACTGCAGCATCTGACTCCACTTTGTCCAAAAGGGATCTATTCCATTCAATTACACATGATCTAGATTAGACTGACAACAAGATACTGCACGGGACATAGCAGAGTTGGTGAAGTTGAGTGGTGATGAGTTTGCTATTTGGATGAATAAAGCAAGTAAAAAGTGTGTTAGATAAAAATTCATTTCAATTCGCTAATCGGGCTAATATGAATCAGGTGAATCGAGTTCTGCTTTTGGAAACTGGGTTAAGAAGGGGTGCACCGTTCCTGGAGGTACTGCAATACCAGGTCAATGCGTGGAGTGGACAGAGCAAGCTCTTTTTCCATCTCCCTGTTCTAAAAATCCATTTAATATATGGTCCCCAGATAGGGGACATATCAGATATTAAACTGATAAGAACAGATACTACACTTGATCTTAGCCAAAAGGCCGAGAAGCGATAACCAGAATTGGTTTGGGCCTCGAGTGGCACCCTGGCCTATGCCGGACACATCTTAGGGAGAGAGAGCGAGAGGGAGACAAACCCACGCCTACACAAGACATTTTGTCACCCAAGCCAACCCTTGAAAAGGCTGCTTTGCAGAGCAAAAACAAGAAGAATGGTGCGTTTTGCAGCCGCCGCCCACTGCAATGAATCTGAATAACTCCTCCTTTAGGGCGCAAGCAACTCCCCTCCCCCTTGCAGTCTTTCCAATTCACGATACAAAAAGACGGACAGGACAGGTTGCCTGACTTTCCGTCACTGCCACCCTTTGCCATCCTTACCCGTAGAAAGCCCTTTCATCATCCCCAAACCCTAATCTTTTCCCTTTCCTTCCCAGCCCCCAAACCCTGCCCTCTGTACCTTTCTCACCACCCGCTTCCCTTCTCCTGTCATCCCCCTACCACCCGGGAAAAAAAGAGATTGCCCCCTCCTTCCACTAGCCCACCCTCCCACCCAAAGAACAACTTCTTCTGCGCAGCTTGTTTTCTAGGCAGCAGCGCTATTGTGATGTCATCGGGGGGCATTGTGACAAGCCGCCAGTGTTCCGTCTCTTCATGTTGTGCACTGTTCAAACCGAAAATACATCAACAGGCAGGCTACAGAAAAGCTTACTAACAAAGGTTAGAGAGGGGCTTTCTCAGAGGGCTTTTTACAGTTTGTCTATTCCCAATTAGCCGGTTTAGTATACTTAATGAAAGTACTAATTCTTTCATAGGCCGCCCATTCTTAGTATTTGACGTTCAGGTAACAACAGGTAACTTTATTTGGAGTGGAAGCAGAGAGATAACACCAGATGCCAATTGTAGATCCTCTCACACCTGTGGTCACTGCAGCATCTGACTCCACTTTGTCCAAAAGGGATCTATTCCATTCAATTACACATGATCTAGATTAGACTGACAACAAGATACTGCACGGGACATAGCAGAGTTGGTGAAGTTGAGTGGTGATGAGTTTGCTATTTGGATGAATAAAGCAAGTAAAAAGTGTGTTAGATAAAAATTCATTTCAATTCGCTAATCGGGCTAATATGAATCAGGTGAATCGAGTTCTGCTTTTGGAAACTGGGTTAAGAAGGGGTGCACCGTTCCTGGAGGTACTGCAATACCAGGTCAATGCGTGGAGTGGACAGAGCAAGCTCTTTTTCCATCTCCCTGTTCTAAAAATCCATTTAATATATGGTCCCCAGATAGGGGACGTATCAGATATTAAACTGATAAGAACAGATACTACACTTGATCTTAGCCAAAAGGCCGAGAAGCGATAACCAGAATTGGTTTGGGCCTCGAGTGGCACCCTGGCCTATGCCGGACACATCTTAGGGAGAGAGAGCGAGAGGGAGACAAACCCACGCCTACACAAGACATTTTGTCACCCAAGCCAACCCTTGAAAAGGCTGCTTTGCAGAGCAAAAACAAGAAGAATGGTGCGTTTTGCAGCCGCCGCCCACTGCAATGAATCTGAATAACTCCTCCTTTAGGGCGCAAGCAACTCCCCTCCCCCTTGCAGTCTTTCCAATTCACGATACAAAAAGACGGACAGGACAGGTTGCCTGACTTTCCGTCACTGCCACCCTTTGCCATCCTTACCCGTAGAAAGCCCTTTCATCATCCCCAAACCCTAATCTTTTCCCTTTCCTTCCCAGCCCCCAAACCCTGCCCTCTGTACCTTTCTCACCACCCGCTTCCCTTCTCCTGTCATCCCCCTACCACCCGGGAAAAAAAGAGATTGCCCCCTCCTTCCACTAGCCCACCCTCCCACCCAAAGAACAACTTCTTCTGCGCAGCTTGTTTTCTAGGCAGCAGCGCTATTGTGATGTCATCGGGGGGCATTGTGACAAGCCGCCAGTGTTCCGTCTCTTCATGTTGTGCACTGTTCAAACCGAAAATACATCAACAGGCAGGCTACAGAAAAGCTTACTAACAAAGGTTAGAGAGGGGCTTTCTCAGAGGGCTTTTTACAGTTTGTCTATTCCCAATTAGCCGGTTTAGTATACTTAATGAAAGTACTAATTCTTTCATAGGCCGCCCATTCTTAGTATTTGACGTTCAGGTAACAACAGGTAACTTTATTTGGAGTGGAAGCAGAGAGATAACACCAGATGCCAATTGTAGATCCTCTCACACCTGTGGTCACTGCAGCATCTGACTCCACTTTGTCCAAAAGGGATCTATTCCATTCAATTACACATGATCTAGATTAGACTGACAACAAGATACTGCACGGGACATAGCAGAGTTGGTGAAGTTGAGTGGTGATGAGTTTGCTATTTGGATGAATAAAGCAAGTAAAAAGTGTGTTAGATAAAAATTCATTTCAATTCGCTAATCGGGCTAATATGAATCAGGTGAATCGAGTTCTGCTTTTGGAAACTGGGTTAAGAAGGGGTGCACCGTTCCTGGAGGTACTGCAATACCAGGTCAATGCGTGGAGTGGACAGAGCAAGCTCTTTTTCCATCTCCCTGTTCTAAAAATCCATTTAATATATGGTCCCCAGATAGGGGACGTATCAGATATTAAACTGATAAGAACAGATACTACACTTGATCTTAGCCAAAAGGCCGAGAAGCGATAACCAGAATTGGTTTGGGCCTCGAGTGGCACCCTGGCCTATGCCGGACACATCTTAGGGAGAGAGAGCGAGAGGGAGACAAACCCACGCCTACACAAGACATTTTGTCACCCAAGCCAACCCTTGAAAAGGCTGCTTTGCAGAGCAAAAACAAGAAGAATGGTGCGTTTTGCAGCCGCCGCCCACTGCAATGAATCTGAATAACTCCTCCTTTAGGGCGCAAGCAACTCCCCTCCCCCTTGCAGTCTTTCCAATTCACGATACAAAAAGACGGACAGGACAGGTTGCCTGACTTTCCGTCACTGCCACCCTTTGCCATCCTTACCCGTAGAAAGCCCTTTCATCATCCCCAAACCCTAATCTTTTCCCTTTCCTTCCAGCCCCCAAACCCTGCCCTCTGTACCTTTCTCACCACCCGCTTCCCTTCTCCTGTCATCCCCCTACCACCCGGGAAAAAGAGATTGCCCCCTCCTTCCACTAGCCCACCCCTCCCACCCAAGAACAACTTCTTCTGCGCAGCTTGTTTTCTAGGCAGCAGCGCTATTGTGATGTCATCGGGGGGCATTGTGACAAGCCGCCAGTGTTCCGTCTCTTCATGTTGTGCACTGTTCAAACCGAAAATACATAACAGGCAGGCTACAGAAAAGCTTACTAACAAGGTAGAGAGGGGCTTTCTCAGAGGGCTTTTTACAGTTTGTCTATTCCCAATTAGCCGGTTTCAGTATACTTAATGAAAGTACTAATTCTTTCATAGGCCGCCCATTCTTAGTATTTGACGTTCAGGTAACAACAGGTAACTTTATTTGAGTGGAAGCAGAGAGATAACACCAGATGCCAATTGTAGATCCTCTGCACACCTGTGTCACTGCAGCATCTGACTCCACTTTGTCCAAAGGGATCTATTCCATTCAATTACACATGATCTAGATTAGACTGACAACAAGAATAACTGCACGGGACATAGCAGAGGTGGTGAGTTGAGTGTGATGAGTTTGCTATTTGGATGAATAAAGCAAGTAAAAAGTGTGTTAGATAAAAATTCATTTCAATTCGCTAATCGGGCTATATGAATCAGGTGAATCGAGTTCTGCTTTTGGAAACTGGGTTAAGAAGGGGTGCACCGTTCCTGGAGGTACTGCAATACAGGTCAATGCGTGGAGTGGACAGAGCAAGCTCTTTTTCCATCTCCCTGTTCTAAAAATCATTTAATATATGGTCCCCCAGATAGGGGACGTATCAGATATTAAACTGATAAGAACGATACTGACACTTGATCTTAGCCAAAAGGCCGAGAAGCGATAACCAGAATTGGTTTGGGCCTCGAGTGGCACCCTGCCTATGCCGGACACATCTTAGGAGAGAGAGCGAGAGGGAGACAAACCACGCCTACACAAGACATTTTGTCACCCAAGCCAACCCTTGAAAAGGCTGCTTTGCAGAGCAAAAACAAGAAGAATGGTGCGTTTTGCAGCCGCCGCCCACTGCAATGAATCTGAATAACTCCTCCTTTAGGCGCAAGCAACTCCCCTCCCCCTTGCAGTCTTTCCAATTCACGCTACAAAAAGACGGACAGGACAGGTTGCCTGACTTTCCGTCACTGCCACCCTTTGCCATCCTTACCCGTAGAAAGCCCTTTCATCATCCCCAAACCCTAATCTTTTCCCTTTCCTTCCCAGCCCCCAAACCCTGCCCTCTGTACCTTTCTCACCACCCGCTTCCCTTCTCCTGTCATCCCCCTACCACCCGGGAAAAAAAGAGATTGCCCCCTCCTTCCACTAGCCCACCCTCCCACCCAAAGAACAACTTCTTCTGCGCAGCTTGTTTTCTAGGCAGCAGCGCTATTGTGATGTCATCGGGGGGCATTGTGACAAGCCGCCAGTGTTCCGTCTCTTCATGTTGTGCACTGTTCAAACCGAAAATACATCAACAGGCAGGCTACAGAAAAGCTTACTAACAAAGGTTAGAGAGGGGCTTTCTCAGAGGGCTTTTTACAGTTTGTCTATTCCCAATTAGCCGGTTTAGTATACTTAATGAAAGTACTAATTCTTTCATAGGCCGCCCATTCTTAGTATTTGACGTTCAGGTAACAACAGGTAACTTTATTTGGAGTGGAAGCAGAGAGATAACACCAGATGCCAATTGTAGATCCTCTCACACCTGTGGTCACTGCAGCATCTGACTCCACTTTGTCCAAAAGGGATCTATTCCATTCAATTACACATGATCTAGATTAGACTGACAACAAGATACTGCACGGGACATAGCAGAGTTGGTGAAGTTGAGTGGTGATGAGTTTGCTATTTGGATGAATAAAGCAAGTAAAAAGTGTGTTAGATAAAAATTCATTTCAATTCGCTAATCGGGCTAATATGAATCAGGTGAATCGAGTTCTGCTTTTGGAAACTGGGTTAAGAAGGGGTGCACCGTTCCTGGAGGTACTGCAATACCAGGTCAATGCGTGGAGTGGACAGAGCAAGCTCTTTTTCCATCTCCCTGTTCTAAAAATCCATTTAATATATGGTCCCCAGATAGGGGACATATCAGATATTAAACTGATAAGAACAGATTTTTGATTTAATGAAGCTTTCCAAAGCACCGCAAAAATGCATGACCGAAGTCACACCAAAAACAGTGCAAAGGCTAGGATTCGTGTGGACCCCTCCGTGAGAAGAGGATCCCCAAAAATCAACCCCGTCCCTCCGAGCCAGAAGGCCACAGCGAGGGTCAGGGATCTTCGGTGCTCCCCCAAGCCGAAGCCTGGTTGAGCCTTGTTGTTGCTCCCAGCGTCCACCGAGGCATCTTACCCAAGTGGAGTAGGGAGCTACTAGTCGTTGGTTTCGCAGCCGAGACTGCCCGGACCGTCAACCGGTGTTGGTTTCTCAGCCCAAGGCTGACCGGACCTCCAACCGGGTGTTGGTTTCTCAGCCCAAGGCTGACCGGACCTCCAACCGGGTGTTGGTTTCTCAGCCCAAGGCTAACCGGACCTCCAACCGGGTGTTGGTTTCTCAGCCAAAGCTGACCCGGACCTCCAACCGGGTGTTGGTTTCTCAGCCCAAAGCTGACCGGACTTCCGACCGGGATTATAAAAATTTCCCTTCTTAGCCAGAAGGCCGGGATAGGGCAATATGCTTGGAAAGTATGAATAGGCAAGGCGCGGCGTGCGACAGAGTCTGAGGCTTACCAGGGTCCCAACCTAGCAAGTTCAGACTCCCTCCAGGGTGTCCATTCCTGGGGCACATTGCACCATAACCCCCACACTTACTCAGTCTAATAGCCTCGATCCTGGTAGGGCCATGGTTTCCTCTAGATGGATATACTATCCTCCCAAAGTACTAACAAGCGCAACCTTCCAGTGTGCATTGCATCATTGTACTAAGGTGGCCGGAGCCTTAAACCACCTTTTCGAACGATACTACACTTGATCTTAGCCAAAAGGCCGAGAAGCGATAACCAGAATTGGTTTGGGCCTCGAGTGGCACCCTGGCCTATGCCGGACACATCTTAGGGAGAGAGAGCGAGAGGGAGACAAACCCACGCCTACACAAGACATTTTGTCACCCAAGCCAACCCTTGAAAAGGCTGCTTTGCAGAGCAAAAACAAGAAGAATGGTGCGTTTTGCAGCCGCCGCCCACTGCAATGAATCTGAATAACTCCTCCTTTAGGGCGCAAGCAACTCCCCTCCCCCTTGCAGTCTTTCCAATTCACGATACAAAAAGACGGACAGGACAGGTTGCCTGACTTTCCGTCACTGCCACCCTTTGCCATCCTTACCCGTAGAAAGCCCTTTCATCATCCCCAAACCCTAATCTTTTCCCTTTCCTTCCCAGCCCCCAAACCCTGCCCTCTGTACCTTTCTCACCACCCGCTTCCCTTCTCCTGTCATCCCCCTACCACCCGGGAAAAAAAGAGATTGCCCCCTCCTTCCACTAGCCCACCCTCCCACCCAAAGAACAACTTCTTCTGCGCAGCTTGTTTTCTAGGCAGCAGCGCTATTGTGATGTCATCGGGGGGCATTGTGACAAGCCGCCAGTGTTCCGTCTCTTCATGTTGTGCACTGTTCAAACCGAAAATACATCAACAGGCAGGCTACAGAAAAGCTTACTAACAAAGGTTAGAGAGGGGCTTTCTCAGAGGGCTTTTTACAGTTTGTCTATTCCCAATTAGCCGGTTTAGTATACTTAATGAAAGTACTAATTCTTTCATAGGCCGCCCATTCTTAGTATTTGACGTTCAGGTAACAACAGGTAACTTTATTTGGAGTGGAAGCAGAGAGATAACACCAGATGCCAATTGTAGATCCTCTCACACCTGTGGTCACTGCAGCATCTGACTCCACTTTGTCCAAAAGGGATCTATTCCATTCAATTACACATGATCTAGATTAGACTGACAACAAGATACTGCACGGGACATAGCAGAGTTGGTGAAGTTGAGTGGTGATGAGTTTGCTATTTGGATGAATAAAGCAAGTAAAAAGTGTGTTAGATAAAAATTCATTTCAATTCGCTAATCGGGCTAATATGAATCAGGTGAATCGAGATCTGCTTTTGGAAACTGGGTTAAGAAGGGGTGCACCGTTCCTGGAGGTACTGCAATACCAGGTCAATGCGTGGAGTGGACAGAGCAAGCTCTTTTTCCATCTCCCTGTTCTAAAAATCCATTTAATATATGGTCCCCAGATAGGGGACGTATCAGATATTAAACTGATAAGAACAGATGAGATTTCATCCGCAATTGTCAGAATCAAGGTAGCCCCGAAGGCCAGCAGGCCACCACACAAAAGCGCAGTGCCTGGGTGATCGCCTCCCGAGCCCAGGAACCACCAGCCACAAGGGGACGTAAGCACCAAAAGGCGCAACAATCCCCGAGGCCGGCGGTTGTGCAAGCCCGGGCCCCTCCCAGCCAAGACCAAGGCAAACCCAATGAAGGGACTACACTTGATCTTAGCCAAAAGGCCGAGAAGCGATAACCAGAATTGGTTTGGGCCTCGAGTGGCACCCTGGCCTATGCCGGACACATCTTAGGGAGAGAGAGCGAGAGGGAGACAAACCCACGCCTACACAAGACATTTTGTCACCCAAGCCAACCCTTGAAAAGGCTGCTTTGCAGAGCAAAAACAAGAAGAATGGTGCGTTTTGCAGCCGCCGCCCACTGCAATGAATCTGAATAACTCCTCCTTTAGGGCGCAAGCAACTCCCCTCCCCCTTGCAGTCTTTCCAATTCACGATACAAAAAGACGGACAGGACAGGTTGCCTGACTTTCCGTCACTGCCACCCTTTGCCATCCTTACCCGTAGAAAGCCCTTTCATCATCCCCAAACCCTAATCTTTTCCCTTTCCTTCCCAGCCCCCAAACCCTGCCCTCTGTACCTTTCTCACCACCCGCTTCCCTTCTCCTGTCATCCCCCTACCACCCGGGAAAAAAAGAGATTGCCCCCTCCTTCCACTAGCCCACCCTCCCACCCAAAGAACAACTTCTTCTGCGCAGCTTGTTTTCTAGGCAGCAGCGCTATTGTGATGTCATCGGGGGGCATTGTGACAAGCCGCCAGTGTTCCGTCTCTTCATGTTGTGCACTGTTCAAACCGAAAATACATCAACAGGCAGGCTACAGAAAAGCTTACTAACAAAGGTTAGAGAGGGGCTTTCTCAGAGGGCTTTTTACAGTTTGTCTATTCCCAATTAGCCGGTTTAGTATACTTAATGAAAGTACTAATTCTTTCATAGGCCGCCCATTCTTAGTATTTGACGTTCAGGTAACAACAGGTAACTTTATTTGGAGTGGAAGCAGAGAGATAACACCAGATGCCAATTGTAGATCCTCTCACACCTGTGGTCACTGCAGCATCTGACTCCACTTTGTCCAAAAGGGATCTATTCCATTCAATTACACATGATCTAGATTAGACTGACAACAAGATACTGCACGGGACATAGCAGAGTTGGTGAAGTTGAGTGGTGATGAGTTTGCTATTTGGATGAATAAAGCAAGTAAAAAGTGTGTTAGATAAAAATTCATTTCAATTCGCTAATCGGGCTAATATGAATCAGGTGAATCGAGTTCTGCTTTTGGAAACTGGGTTAAGAAGGGGTGCACCGTTCCTGGAGGTACTGCAATACCAGGTCAATGCGTGGAGTGGAGAGAGCAAGCTCTTTTTCCATCTCCCTGTTCTAAAAATCCATTTAATATATGGTCCCCAGATAGGGGACGTATCAGATATTAAACTGATAAGAACAGATACTACACTTGATCTTAGCCAAAAGGCCGAGAAGCGATAACCAGAATTGGTTTGGGCCTCGAGTGGCACCCTGGCCTATGCCGGACACATCTTAGGGAGAGAGAGCGAGAGGGAGACAAACCCACGCCTACACAAGACATTTTGTCACCCAAGCCAACCCTTGAAAAGGCTGCTTTGCAGAGCAAAAACAAGAAGAATGGTGCGTTTTGCAGCCGCCGCCCACTGCAATGAATCTGAATAACTCCTCCTTTAGGGCGCAAGCAACTCCCCTCCCCCTTGCAGTCTTTCCAATTCACGATACAAAAAGACGGACAGGACAGGTTGCCTGACTTTCCGTCACTGCCACCCTTTGCCATCCTTACCCGTAGAAAGCCCTTTCATCATCCCCAAACCCTAATCTTTTCCCTTTCCTTCCCAGCCCCCAAACCCTGCCCTCTGTACCTTTCTCACCACCCGCTTCCCTTCTCCTGTCATCCCCCTACCACCCGGGAAAAAAAGAGATTGCCCCCTCCTTCCACTAGCCCACCCTCCCACCCAAAGAACAACTTCTTCTGCGCAGCTTGTTTTCTAGGCAGCAGCGCTATTGTGATGTCATCGGGGGGCATTGTGACAAGCCGCCAGTGTTCCGTCTCTTCATGTTGTGCACTGTTCAAACCGAAAATACATCAACAGGCAGGCTACAGAAAAGCTTACTAACAAAGGTTAGAGAGGGGCTTTCTCAGAGGGCTTTTTACAGTTTGTCTATTCCCAATTAGCCGGTTTAGTATACTTAATGAAAGTACTAATTCTTTCATAGGCCGCCCATTCTTAGTATTTGACGTTCAGGTAACAACAGGTAACTTTATTTGGAGTGGAAGCAGAGAGATAACACCAGATGCCAATTGTAGATCCTCTCACACCTGTGGTCACTGCAGCATCTGACTCCACTTTGTCCAAAAGGGATCTATTCCATTCAATTACACATGATCTAGATTAGACTGACAACAAGATACTGCACGGGACATAGCAGAGTTGGTGAAGTTGAGTGGTGATGAGTTTGCTATTTGGATGAATAAAGCAAGTAAAAAGTGTGTTAGATAAAAATTCATTTCAATTCGCTAATCGGGCTAATATGAATCAGGTGAATCGAGTTCTGCTTTTGGAAACTGGGTTAAGAAGGGGTGCACCGTTCCTGGAGGTACTGCAATACCAGGTCAATGCGTGGAGTGGACAGAGCAAGCTCTTTTTCCATCTCCCTGTTCTAAAAATCCATTTAATATATGGTCCCCAGATAGGGGACGTATCAGATATTAAACTGATAAGAACAGATACTACACTTGATCTTAGCCAAAAGGCCGAGAAGCGATAACCAGAATTGGTTTGGGCCTCGAGTGGCACCCTGGCCTATGCCGGACACATCTTAGGGAGAGAGAGCGAGAGGGAGACAAACCCACGCCTACACAAGACATTTTGTCACCCAAGCCAACCCTTGAAAAGGCTGCTTTGCAGAGCAAAAACAAGAAGAATGGTGCGTTTTGCAGCCGCCGCCCACTGCAATGAATCTGAATAACTCCTCCTTTAGGGCGCAAGCAACTCCCCTCCCCCTTGCAGTCTTTCCAATTCACGATACAAAAAGACGGACAGGACAGGTTGCCTGACTTTCCGTCACTGCCACCCTTTGCCATCCTTACCCGTAGAAAGCCCTTTCATCATCCCCAAACCCTAATCTTTTCCCTTTCCTTCCCAGCCCCCAAACCCTGCCCTCTGTACCTTTCTCACCACCCGCTTCCCTTCTCCTGTCATCCCCCTACCACCCGGGAAAAAAAGAGATTGCCCCCTCCTTCCACTAGCCCACCCTCCCACCCAAAGAACAACTTCTTCTGCGCAGCTTGTTTTCTAGGCAGCAGCGCTATTGTGATGTCATCGGGGGGCATTGTGACAAGCCGCCAGTGTTCCGTCTCTTCATGTTGTGCACTGTTCAAACCGAAAATACATCAACAGGCAGGCTACAGAAAAGCTTACTAACAAAGGTTAGAGAGGGGCTTTCTCAGAGGGCTTTTTACAGTTTGTCTATTCCCAATTAGCCGGTTTAGTATACTTAATGAAAGTACTAATTCTTTCATAGGCCGCCCATTCTTAGTATTTGACGTTCAGGTAACAACAGGTAACTTTATTTGGAGTGGAAGCAGAGAGATAACACCAGATGCCAATTGTAGATCCTCTCACACCTGTGGTCACTGCAGCATCTGACTCCACTTTGTCCAAAAGGGATCTATTCCATTCAATTACACATGATCTAGATTAGACTGACAACAAGATACTGCACGGGACATAGCAGAGTTGGTGAAGTTGAGTGGTGATGAGTTTGCTATTTGGATGAATAAAGCAAGTAAAAAGTGTGTTAGATAAAAATTCATTTCAATTCGCTAATCGGGCTAATATGAATCAGGTGAATCGAGTTCTGCTTTTGGAAACTGGGTTAAGAAGGGGTGCACCGTTCCTGGAGGTACTGCAATACCAGGTCAATGCGTGGAGTGGACAGAGCAAGCTCTTTTTCCATCTCCCTGTTCTAAAAATCCATTTAATATATGGTCCCCAGATAGGGGACGTATCAGATATTAAACTGATAAGAACAGATACTACACTTGATCTTAGCCAAAAGGCCGAGAAGCGATAACCAGAATTGGTTTGGGCCTCGAGTGGCACCCTGGCCTATGCCGGACACATCTTAGGGAGAGAGAGCGAGAGGGAGACAAACCCACGCCTACACAAGACATTTTGTCACCCAAGCCAACCCTTGAAAAGGCTGCTTTGCAGAGCAAAAACAAGAAGAATGGTGCGTTTTGCAGCCGCCGCCCACTGCAATGAATCTGAATAACTCCTCCTTTAGGGCGCAAGCAACTCCCCTCCCCCTTGCAGTCTTTCCAATTCACGATACAAAAAGACGGACAGGACAGGTTGCCTGACTTTCCGTCACTGCCACCCTTTGCCATCCTTACCCGTAGAAAGCCCTTTCATCATCCCCAAACCCTAATCTTTTCCCTTTCCTTCCCAGCCCCCAAACCCTGCCCTCTGTACCTTTCTCACCACCCGCTTCCCTTCTCCTGTCATCCCCCTACCACCCGGGAAAAAAAGAGATTGCCCCCTCCTTCCACTAGCCCACCCTCCCACCCAAAGAACAACTTCTTCTGCGCAGCTTGTTTTCTAGGCAGCAGCGCTATTGTGATGTCATCGGGGGGCATTGTGACAAGCCGCCAGTGTTCCGTCTCTTCATGTTGTGCACTGTTCAAACCGAAAATACATCAACAGGCAGGCTACAGAAAAGCTTACTAACAAAGGTTAGAGAGGGGCTTTCTCAGAGGGCTTTTTACAGTTTGTCTATTCCCAATTAGCCGGTTTAGTATACTTAATGAAAGTACTAATTCTTTCATAGGCCGCCCATTCTTAGTATTTGACGTTCAGGTAACAACAGGTAACTTTATTTGGAGTGGAAGCAGAGAGATAACACCAGATGCCAATTGTAGATCCTCTCACACCTGTGGTCACTGCAGCATCTGACTCCACTTTGTCCAAAAGGGATCTATTCCATTCAATTACACATGATCTAGATTAGACTGACAACAAGATACTGCACGGGACATAGCAGAGTTGGTGAAGTTGAGTGGTGATGAGTTTGCTATTTGGATGAATAAAGCAAGTAAAAAGTGTGTTAGATAAAAATTCATTTCAATTCGCTAATCGGGCTAATATGAATCAGGTGAATCGAGTTCTGCTTTTGGAAACTGGGTTAAGAAGGGGTGCACCGTTCCTGGAGGTACTGCAATACCAGGTCAATGCGTGGAGTGGACAGAGCAAGCTCTTTTTCCATCTCCCTGTTCTAAAAATCCATTTAATATATGGTCCCCAGATAGGGGACGTATCAGATATTAAACTGATAAGAATAGATACTACACTTGATCTTAGCCAAAAGGCCGAGAAGCGATAACCAGAATTGGTTTGGGCCTCGAGTGGCACCCTGGCCTATGCCGGACACATCTTAGGGAGAGAGAGCGAGAGGGAGACAAACCCACGCCTACACAAGACATTTTGTCACCCAAGCCAACCCTTGAAAAGGCTGCTTTGCAGAGCAAAAACAAGAAGAATGGTGCGTTTTGCAGCCGCCGCCCACTGCAATGAATCTGAATAACTCCTCCTTTAGGGCGCAAGCAACTCCCCTCCCCCTTGCAGTCTTTCCAATTCACGATACAAAAAGACGGACAGGACAGGTTGCCTGACTTTCCGTCACTGCCACCCTTTGCCATCCTTACCCGTAGAAAGCCCTTTCATCATCCCCAAACCCTAATCTTTTCCCTTTCCTTCCCAGCCCCCAAACCCTGCCCTCTGTACCTTTCTCACCACCCGCTTCCCTTCTCCTGTCATCCCCCTACCACCCGGGAAAAAAAGAGATTGCCCCCTCCTTCCACTAGCCCACCCTCCCACCCAAAGAACAACTTCTTCTGCGCAGCTTGTTTTCTAGGCAGCAGCGCTATTGTGATGTCATCGGGGGGCATTGTGACAAGCCGCCAGTGTTCCGTCTCTTCATGTTGTGCACTGTTCAAACCGAAAATACATCAACAGGCAGGCTACAGAAAAGCTTACTAACAAAGGTTAGAGAGGGGCTTTCTCAGAGGGCTTTTTACAGTTTGTCTATTCCCAATTAGCCGGTTTAGTATACTTAATGAAAGTACTAATTCTTTCATAGGCCGCCCATTCTTAGTATTTGACGTTCAGGTAACAACAGGTAACTTTATTTGGAGTGGAAGCAGAGAGATAACACCAGATGCCAATTGTAGATCCTCTCACACCTGTGGTCACTGCAGCATCTGACTCCACTTTGTCCAAAAGGGATCTATTCCATTCAATTACACATGATCTAGATTAGACTGACAACAAGATACTGCACGGGACATAGCAGAGTTGGTGAAGTTGAGTGGTGATGAGTTTGCTATTTGGATGAATAAAGCAAGTAAAAAGTGTGTTAGATAAAAATTCATTTCAATTCGCTAATCGGGCTAATATGAATCAGGTGAATCGAGTTCTGCTTTTGGAAACTGGGTTAAGAAGGGGTGCACCGTTCCTGGAGGTACTGCAATACCAGGTCAATGCGTGGAGTGGACAGAGCAAGCTCTTTTTCCATCTCCCTGTTCTAAAAATCCATTTAATATATGGTCCCCAGATAGGGGACGTATCAGATATTAAACTGATAAGAACAGATACTACACTTGATCTTAGCCAAAAGGCCGAGAAGCGATAACCAGAATTGGTTTGGGCCTCGAGTGGCACCCTGGCCTATGCCGGACACATCTTAGGGAGAGAGAGCGAGAGGGAGACAAACCCACGCCTACACAAGACATTTTGTCACCCAAGCCAACCCTTGAAAAGGCTGCTTTGCAGAGCAAAAACAAGAAGAATGGTGCGTTTTGCAGCCGCCGCCCACTGCAATGAATCTGAATAACTCCTCCTTTAGGGCGCAAGCAACTCCCCTCCCCCTTGCAGTCTTTCCAATTCACGATACAAAAAGACGGACAGGACAGGTTGCCTGACTTTCCGTCACTGCCACCCTTTGCCATCCTTACCCGTAGAAAGCCCTTTCATCATCCCCAAACCCTAATCTTTTCCCTTTCCTTCCCAGCCCCCAAACCCTGCCCTCTGTACCTTTCTCACCACCCGCTTCCCTTCTCCTGTCATCCCCCTACCACCCGGGAAAAAAAGAGATTGCCCCCTCCTTCCACTAGCCCACCCTCCCACCCAAAGAACAACTTCTTCTGCGCAGCTTGTTTTCTAGGCAGCAGCGCTATTGTGATGTCATCGGGGGGCATTGTGACAAGCCGCCAGTGTTCCGTCTCTTCATGTTGTGCACTGTTCAAACCGAAAATACATCAACAGGCAGGCTACAGAAAAGCTTACTAACAAAGGTTAGAGAGGGGCTTTCTCAGAGGGCTTTTTACAGTTTGTCTATTCCCAATTAGCCGGTTTAGTATACTTAATGAAAGTACTAATTCTTTCATAGGCCGCCCATTCTTAGTATTTGACGTTCAGGTAACAACAGGTAACTTTATTTGGAGTGGAAGCAGAGAGATAACACCAGATGCCAATTGTAGATCCTCTCACACCTGTGGTCACTGCAGCATCTGACTCCACTTTGTCCAAAAGGGATCTATTCCATTCAATTACACATGATCTAGATTAGACTGACAACAAGATACTGCACGGGACATAGCAGAGTTGGTGAAGTTGAGTGGTGATGAGTTTGCTATTTGGATGAATAAAGCAAGTAAAAAGTGTGTTAGATAAAAATTCATTTCAATTCGCTAATCGGGCTAATATGAATCAGGTGAATCGAGTTCTGCTTTTGGAAACTGGGTTAAGAAGGGGTGCACCGTTCCTGGAGGTACTGCAATACCAGGTCAATGCGTGGAGTGGACAGAGCAAGCTCTTTTTCCATCTCCCTGTTCTAAAAATCCATTTAATATATGGTCCCCAGATAGGGGACGTATCAGATATTAAACTGATAAGAACAGATACTACACTTGATCTTAGCCAAAAGGCCGAGAAGCGATAACCAGAATTGGTTTGGGCCTCGAGTGGCACCCTGGCCTATGCCGGACACATCTTAGGGAGAGAGAGCGAGAGGGAGACAAACCCACGCCTACACAAGACATTTTGTCACCCAAGCCAACCCTTGAAAAGGCTGCTTTGCAGAGCAAAAACAAGAAGAATGGTGCGTTTTGCAGCCGCCGCCCACTGCAATGAATCTGAATAACTCCTCCTTTAGGGCGCAAGCAACTCCCCTCCCCCTTGCAGTCTTTCCAATTCACGATACAAAAAGACGGACAGGACAGGTTGCCTGACTTTCCGTCACTGCCACCCTTTGCCATCCTTACCCGTAGAAAGCCCTTTCATCATCCCCAAACCCTAATCTTTTCCCTTTCCTTCCCAGCCCCCAAACCCTGCCCTCTGTACCTTTCTCACCACCCGCTTCCCTTCTCCTGTCATCCCCCTACCACCCGGGAAAAAAAGAGATTGCCCCCTCCTTCCACTAGCCCACCCTCCCACCCAAAGAACAACTTCTTCTGCGCAGCTTGTTTTCTAGGCAGCAGCGCTATTGTGATGTCATCGGGGGGCATTGTGACAAGCCGCCAGTGTTCCGTCTCTTCATGTTGTGCACTGTTCAAACCGAAAATACATCAACAGGCAGGCTACAGAAAAGCTTACTAACAAAGGTTAGAGAGGGGCTTTCTCAGAGGGCTTTTTACAGTTTGTCTATTCCCAATTAGCCGGTTTAGTATACTTAATGAAAGTACTAATTCTTTCATAGGCCGCCCATTCTTAGTATTTGACGTTCAGGTAACAACAGGTAACTTTATTTGGAGTGGAAGCAGAGAGATAACACCAGATGCCAATTGTAGATCCTCTCACACCTGTGGTCACTGCAGCATCTGACTCCACTTTGTCCAAAAGGGATCTATTCCATTCAATTACACATGATCTAGATTAGACTGACAACAAGATACTGCACGGGACATAGCAGAGTTGGTGAAGTTGAGTGGTGATGAGTTTGCTATTTGGATGAATAAAGCAAGTAAAAAGTGTGTTAGATAAAAATTCATTTCAATTCGCTAATCGGGCTAATATGAATCAGGTGAATCGAGTTCTGCTTTTGGAAACTGGGTTAAGAAGGGGTGCACCGTTCCTGGAGGTACTGCAATACCAGGTCAATGCGTGGAGTGGACAGAGCAAGCTCTTTTTCCATCTCCCTGTTCTAAAAATCCATTTAATATATGGTCCCCAGATAGGGGACGTATCAGATATTAAACTGATAAGAACAGATACTACACTTGATCTTAGCCAAAAGGCCGAGAAGCGATAACCAGAATTGGTTTGGGCCTCGAGTGGCACCCTGGCCTATGCCGGACACATCTTAGGGAGAGAGAGCGAGAGGGAGACAAACCCACGCCTACACAAGACATTTTGTCACCCAAGCCAACCCTTGAAAAGGCTGCTTTGCAGAGCAAAAACAAGAAGAATGGTGCGTTTTGCAGCCGCCGCCCACTGCAATGAATCTGAATAACTCCTCCTTTAGGGCGCAAGCAACTCCCCTCCCCCTTGCAGTCTTTCCAATTCACGATACAAAAAGACGGACAGGACAGGTTGCCTGACTTTCCGTCACTGCCACCCTTTGCCATCCTTACCCGTAGAAAGCCCTTTCATCATCCCCAAACCCTAATCTTTTCCCTTTCCTTCCCAGCCCCCAAACCCTGCCCTCTGTACCTTTCTCACCACCCGCTTCCCTTCTCCTGTCATCCCCCTACCACCCGGGAAAAAAAGAGATTGCCCCCTCCTTCCACTAGCCCACCCTCCCACCCAAAGAACAACTTCTTCTGCGCAGCTTGTTTTCTAGGCAGCAGCGCTATTGTGATGTCATCGGGGGGCATTGTGACAAGCCGCGAGTGTTCCGTCTCTTCATGTTGTGCACTGTTCAAACCGAAAATACATCAACAGGCAGGCTACAGAAAAGCTTACTAACAAAGGTTAGAGAGGGGCTTTCTCAGAGGGCTTTTTACAGTTTGTCTATTCCCAATTAGCCGGTTTAGTATACTTAATGAAAGTACTAATTCTTTCATAGGCCGCCCATTCTTAGTATTTGACGTTCAGGTAACAACAGGTAACTTTATTTGGAGTGGAAGCAGAGAGATAACACCAGATGCCAATTGTAGATCCTCTCACACCTGTGGTCACTGCAGCATCTGACTCCACTTTGTCCAAAAGGGATCTATTCCATTCAATTACACATGATCTAGATTAGACTGACAACAAGATACTGCACGGGACATAGCAGAGTTGGTGAAGTTGAGTGGTGATGAGTTTGCTATTTGGATGAATAAAGCAAGTAAAAAGTGTGTTAGATAAAAATTCATTTCAATTCGCTAATCGGGCTAATATGAATCAGGTGAATCGAGTTCTGCTTTTGGAAACTGGGTTAAGAAGGGGTGCACCGTTCCTGGAGGTACTGCAATACCAGGTCAATGCGTGGAGTGGACAGAGCAAGCTCTTTTTCCATCTCCCTGTTCTAAAAATCCATTTAATATATGGTCCCCAGATAGGGGACGTATCAGATATTAAACTGATAAGAACAGATTTTTTGATTTAATGAAGCTTTCCAAAGCACCACAAAAAATGCATGACCGAAGTCACACCAAAAACAGTGCAAAGGCTAGGATTCGTGTGGACCCCACCGTGAGGAGAGGGTCCCCAAAAATCAACCCCGTCCCTCCGAGCCAGAAGGCCACAGCAAGGGTCAGGGATCTTCGGTGCTCCCCCAAGCCGAAGCCTGGTTGAGCCTTGTCGTTGCTCCCAGCGTCCACCCAGGCATCTTACCCAAGTGGAGTAGAGAGCTACTAGTTGTTGGTTTCGCAGCCGAAACTGCCCGGACCGTCAACCGGTGTTGGTTTCTCAGCCCAAGGCTAACCGGACCTCCAACCGGGTGTTGGTTTCTCAGCCGAAGCTGACCCAGACCTCCAACCGGGTGTTGGTTTCTCAGCCGAAGCTGACCCAGACCTCCAACCGGGTGTTAGTTTCTCAGCCCAAAGCTGACCAGACCTCCGACCGGGATTATAAAAATTTCCCTTCCTAGCCAGAAGGCCGGGATAGGGTAATATGCTCAAAAAGTATGAAAAGGCAAGGTACGGTGTGCTACAGAGCCCAAGGCTTGCCGGGGTCCCAAGCCAGCAAGCTCAGACTCACTCCAGGGTCGTCAGTCCTGGGGCACGTTGTACCATAGCTCCCCACCCTTACTCAGTCTAATAGCCTCGATCCTGGTAGGGCCATGTTTTCCTCTAGATGAATATACTATCCACCCAGAGTACTAGCAAGCGCAACCTTCCAGTGTGCATTGTATCATTGTACTAAGGTGGCCTGGAGCTTAAACCACCTCTTCGAACAACACTACACTTGATCTTAGCCAAAAGGCCGAGAAGCGATAACCAGAATTGGTTTGGGCCTCGAGTGGCACCCTGGCCTATGCCGGACACATCTTAGGGAGAGAGAGCGAGAGGGAGACAAACCCACGCCTACACAAGACATTTTGTCACCCAAGCCAACCCTTGAAAAGGCTGCTTTGCAGAGCAAAAACAAGAAGAATGGTGCGTTTTGCAGCCGCCGCCCACTGCAATGAATCTGAATAACTCCTCCTTTAGGGCGCAAGCAACTCCCCTCCCCCTTGCAGTCTTTCCAATTCACGATACAAAAAGACGGACAGGACAGGTTGCCTGACTTTCCGTCACTGCCACCCTTTGCCATCCTTACCCGTAGAAAGCCCTTTCATCATCCCCAAACCCTAATCTTTTCCCTTTCCTTCCCAGCCCCCAAACCCTGCCCTCTGTACCTTTCTCACCACCCGCTTCCCTTCTCCTGTCATCCCCCTACCACCCGGGAAAAAAAGAGATTGCCCCCTCCTTCCACTAGCCCACCCTCCCACCCAAAGAACAACTTCTTCTGCGCAGCTTGTTTTCTAGGCAGCAGCGCTATTGTGATGTCATCGGGGGGCATTGTGACAAGCCGCCAGTGTTCCGTCTCTTCATGTTGTGCACTGTTCAAACCGAAAATACATCAACAGGCAGGCTACAGAAAAGCTTACTAACAAAGGTTAGAGAGGGGCTTTCTCAGAGGGCTTTTTACAGTTTGTCTATTCCCAATTAGCCGGTTTAGTATACTTAATGAAAGTACTAATTCTTTCATAGGCCGCCCATTCTTAGTATTTGACGTTCAGGTAACAACAGGTAACTTTATTTGGAGTGGAAGCAGAGAGATAACACCAGATGCCAATTGTAGATCCTCTCACACCTGTGGTCACTGCAGCATCTGACTCCACTTTGTCCAAAAGGGATCTATTCCATTCAATTACACATGATCTAGATTAGACTGACAACAAGATACTGCACGGGACATAGCAGAGTTGGTGAAGTTGAGTGGTGATGAGTTTGCTATTTGGATGAATAAAGCAAGTAAAAAGTGTGTTAGATAAAAATTCATTTCAATTCGCTAATCGGGCTAATATGAATCAGGTGAATTGAGTTCTGCTTTTGGAAACTGGGTTAAGAAGGGGTGCACCGTTCCTGGAGGTACTGCAATACCAGGTCAATGCGTGGAGTGGACAGAGCAAGCTCTTTTTCCATCTCCCTGTTCTAAAAATCCATTTAATATATGGTCCCCAGATAGGGGACGTATCAGATATTAAACTGATAAGAACAGATACTACACTTGATCTTAGCCAAAAGGCCGAGAAGCGATAACCAGAATTGGTTTGGGCCTCGAGTGGCACCCTGGCCTATGCCGGACACATCTTAGGGAGAGAGAGCGAGAGGGAGACAAACCCACGCCTACACAAGACATTTTGTCACCCAAGCCAACCCTTGAAAAGGCTGCTTTGCAGAGCAAAAACAAGAAGAATGGTGCGTTTTGCAGCCGCCGCCCACTGCAATGAATCTGAATAACTCCTCCTTTAGGGCGCAAGCAACTCCCCTCCCCCTTGCAGTCTTTCCAATTCACGATACAAAAAGACGGACAGGACAGGTTGCCTGACTTTCCGTCACTGCCACCCTTTGCCATCCTTACCCGTAGAAAGCCCTTTCATCATCCCCAAACCCTAATCTTTTCCCTTTCCTTCCCAGCCCCCAAACCCTGCCCTCTGTACCTTTCTCACCACCCGCTTCCCTTCTCCTGTCATCCCCCTACCACCCGGGAAAAAAAGAGATTGCCCCCTCCTTCCACTAGCCCACCCTCCCACCCAAAGAACAACTTCTTCTGCGCAGCTTGTTTTCTAGGCAGCAGCGCTATTGTGATGTCATCGGGGGGCATTGTGACAAGCCGCCAGTGTTCCGTCTCTTCATGTTGTGCACTGTTCAAACCGAAAATACATCAACAGGCAGGCTACAGAAAAGCTTACTAACAAAGGTTAGAGAGGGGCTTTCTCAGAGGGCTTTTTACAGTTTGTCTATTCCCAATTAGCCGGTTTAGTATACTTAATGAAAGTACTAATTCTTTCATAGGCCGCCCATTCTTAGTATTTGACGTTCAGGTAACAACAGGTAACTTTATTTGGAGTGGAAGCAGAGAGATAACACCAGATGCCAATTGTAGATCCTCTCACACCTGTGGTCACTGCAGCATCTGACTCCACTTTGTCCAAAAGGGATCTATTCCATTCAATTACACATGATCTAGATTAGACTGACAACAAGATACTGCACGGGACATAGCAGAGTTGGTGAAGTTGAGTGGTGATGAGTTTGCTATTTGGATGAATAAAGCAAGTAAAAAGTGTGTTAGATAAAAATTCATTTCAATTCGCTAATCGGGCTAATATGAATCAGGTGAATCGAGTTCTGCTTTTGGAAACTGGGTTAAGAAGGGGTGCACCGTTCCTGGAGGTACTGCAATACCAGGTCAATGCGTGGAGTGGACAGAGCAAGCTCTTTTTCCATCTCCCTGTTCTAAAAATCCATTTAATATATGGTCCCCAGATAGGGGACGTATCAGATATTAAACTGATAAGAACAGATTTTTTGATTTAATGAAGCTTTCCAAAGCACCGCAAAAAATGCATGACCAAAGTCACACCAAAAACAGTGCAAAGGCTAGGATTCGTGTGGACCCCTCCGTGAGGAGAGGGTCCCCAAAAATCAACCCCGTCCCTCCGAGCCAGAAGGCCACAGCAAGGGTCAGGGATCTTCGGTGCTCCCCCAAGCCGAAGCCTGGTTGAGCCTTGTCGTTGCTCCCAGCGTCCACCCAGGCATCTTACCCAAGTGGAGTAGAGAGCTACTAGTTGTTGGTTTCGCAGCCGAAACTGCCCGGACCGTCAACCGGTGTTGGTTTCTCAGCCCAAGGCTAACCGGACCTCCAACCGGGTGTTGGTTTCTCAGCCGAAGCTGACCCGGACCTCCAACCGGGTGTTGGTTTCTCAGCCGAAGCTGACCCGGACCTCCAACCGGGTGTTGGTTTCTCAGCCGAAGCTGACCCGGACCTCCAACCGGGTGTTGGTTTCTCAGCGAAAGCTGACCCAGACCTCCAACCGGGTGTTGGTTTCTCAGCCCAAAGCTGAACGGACCTCCGACCATGATTATAAAAATTTCTTTTCCTAGCCAGAAGGCCGGGATAGAGCAATATGCTCAGAAAGTATGAAAAGGCAAGGTACGGTGTGCTACAGAGCCCAAGGCTCGCCGGGGTCCCAAGCCAGCAAGCTCAGACTCACTCCAGGGTCGTCAATCCTGGGGCACATTGCACCATAGCCCCCACACTTACTCAGTCTAATAGCCTCGATCCTGGTAGGGCCATGGTTTCCTCTAGATGGATATACTATCCTCCCAAAGTACTAACAAGCGCAACCTTCCAGTGTGCATTGCATCATTGTACTAAGGTGGCCGGAGCCTTAAACCACCTTTTCGAACGATACTACACTTGATCTTAGCCAAAAGGCCGAGAAGCGATAACCAGAATTGGTTTGGGCCTCGAGTGGCACCCTGGCCTATGCCGGACACATCTTAGGGAGAGAGAGCGAGAGGGAGACAAACCCACGCCTACACAAGACATTTTGTCACCCAAGCCAACCCTTGAAAAGGCTGCTTTGCAGAGCAAAAACAAGAAGAATGGTGCGTTTTGCAGCCGCCGCCCACTGCAATGAATCTGAATAACTCCTCCTTTAAGGCGCAAGCAACTCCCCTCCCCCTTGCAGTCTTTCCAATTCACGATACAAAAAGACGGACAGGACAGGTTGCCTGACTTTCCGTCACTGCCACCCTTTGCCATCCTTACCCGTAGAAAGCCCTTTCATCATCCCCAAACCCTAATCTTTTCCCTTTCCTTCCCAGCCCCCAAACCCTGCCCTCTGTACCTTTCTCACCACCCGCTTCCCTTCTCCTGTCATCCCCCTACCACCCGGGAAAAAAAGAGATTGCCCCCTCCTTCCACTAGCCCACCCTCCCACCCAAAGAACAACTTCTTCTGCGCAGCTTGTTTTCTAGGCAGCAGCGCTATTGTGATGTCATCGGGGGGCATTGTGACAAGCCGCCAGTGTTCCGTCTCTTCATGTTGTGCACTGTTCAAACCGAAAATACATCAACAGGCAGGCTACAGAAAAGCTTACTAACAAAGGTTAGAGAGGGGCTTTCTCAGAGGGCTTTTTACAGTTTGTCTATTCCCAATTAGCCGGTTTAGTATACTTAATGAAAGTACTAATTCTTTCATAGGCCGCCCATTCTTAGTATTTGACGTTCAGGTAACAACAGGTAACTTTATTTGGAGTGGAAGCAGAGAGATAACACCAGATGCCAATTGTAGATCCTCTCACACCTGTGGTCACTGCAGCATCTGACTCCACTTTGTCCAAAAGGGATCTATTCCATTCAATTACACATGATCTAGATTAGACTGACAACAAGATACTGCACGGGACATAGCAGAGTTGGTGAAGTTGAGTGGTGATGAGTTTGCTATTTGGATGAATAAAGCAAGTAAAAAGTGTGTTAGATAAAAATTCATTTCAATTCGCTAATCGGGCTAATATGAATCAGGTGAATCGAGTTCTGCTTTTGGAAACTGGGTTAAGAAGGGGTGCACCGTTCCTGGAGGTACTGCAATACCAGGTCAATGCGTGGAGTGGACAGAGCAAGCTCTTTTTCCATCTCCCTGTTCTAAAAATCCATTTAATATATGGTCCCCAGATAGGGGACGTATCAGATATTAAACTGATAAGAACAGATACTACACTTGATCTTAGCCAAAAGGCCGAGAAGCGATAACCAGAATTGGTTTGGGCCTCGAGTGGCACCCTGGCCTATGCCGGACACATCTTAGGGAGAGAGAGCGAGAGGGAGACAAACCCACGCCTACACAAGACATTTTGTCACCCAAGCCAACCCTTGAAAAGGCTGCTTTGCAGAGCAAAAACAAGAAGAATGGTGCGTTTTGCAGCCGCCGCCCACTGCAATGAATCTGAATAACTCCTCCTTTAGGGCGCAAGCAACTCCCCTCCCCCTTGCAGTCTTTCCAATTCACGATACAAAAAGACGGACAGGACAGGTTGCCTGACTTTCCGTCACTGCCACCCTTTGCCATCCTTACCCGTAGAAAGCCCTTTCATCATCCCCAAACCCTAATCTTTTCCCTTTCCTTCCCAGCCCCCAAACCCTGCCCTCTGTACCTTTCTCACCACCCGCTTCCCTTCTCCTGTCATCCCCCTACCACCCGGGAAAAAAAGAGATTGCCCCCTCCTTCCACTAGCCCACCCTCCCACCCAAAGAACAACTTCTTCTGCGCAGCTTGTTTTCTAGGCAGCAGCGCTATTGTGATGTCATCGGGGGGCATTGTGACAAGCCGCCAGTGTTCCGTCTCTTCATGTTGTGCACTGTTCAAACCGAAAATACATCAACAGGCAGGCTACAGAAAAGCTTACTAACAAAGGTTAGAGAGGGGCTTTCTCAGAGGGCTTTTTACAGTTTGTCTATTCCCAATTAGCCGGTTTAGTATACTTAATGAAAGTACTAATTCTTTCATAGGCCGCCCATTCTTAGTATTTGACGTTCAGGTAACAACAGGTAACTTTATTTGGAGTGGAAGCAGAGAGATAACACCAGATGCCAATTGTAGATCCTCTCACACCTGTGGTCACTGCAGCATCTGACTCCACTTTGTCCAAAAGGGATCTATTCCATTCAATTACACATGATCTAGATTAGACTGACAACAAGATACTGCACGGGACATAGCAGAGTTGGTGAAGTTGAGTGGTGATGAGTTTGCTATTTGGATGAATAAAGCAAGTAAAAAGTGTGTTAGATAAAAATTCATTTCAATTCGCTAATCGGGCTAATATGAATCAGGTGAATCGAGTTCTGCTTTTGGAAACTGGGTTAAGAAGGGGTGCACCGTTCCTGGAGGTACTGCAATACCAGGTCAATGCGTGGAGTGGACAGAGCAAGCTCTTTTTCCATCTCCCTGTTCTAAAAATCCATTTAATATATGGTCCCCAGATAGGGGACGTATCAGATATTAAACTGATAAGAACAGATGAGATTTCATCCGCAATTTTCTGAATCAAGGTAGCCCCGAAGGCCAGCAGGCCACCACACAAAAGCGCAGTGCCTGGGTGATCGCCTCCCGAGCCCAGGAACCACCAGCCAAAAGGGGACGTAAGCACCAAAAGGCGCAACAATCCCCAAGGCCGGCGGTTGTGCAAGCCCGGGCCCCTCCCAGCCAAGACCAAGGCAAACCCAATGAAGGGACTACACTTGATCTTAGCCAAAAGGCCGAGAAGCGATAACCAGAATTGGTTTGGGCCTCGAGTGGCACCCTGGCCTATGCCGGACACATCTTAGGGAGAGAGAGCGAGAGGGAGACAAACCCACGCCTACACAAGACATTTTGTCACCCAAGCCAACCCTTGAAAAGGCTGCTTTGCAGAGCAAAAACAAGAAGAATGGTGCGTTTTGCAGCCGCCGCCCACTGCAATGAATCTGAATAACTCCTCCTTTAGGGCGCAAGCAACTCCCCTCCCCCTTGCAGTCTTTCCAATTCACGATACAAAAAGACGGACAGGACAGGTTGCCTGACTTTCCGTCACTGCCACCCTTTGCCATCCTTACCCGTAGAAAGCCCTTTCATCATCCCCAAACCCTAATCTTTTCCCTTTCCTTCCCAGCCCCCAAACCCTGCCCTCTGTACCTTTCTCACCACCCGCTTCCCTTCTCCTGTTATCCCCCTACCACCCGGGAAAAAAAGAGATTGCCCCCTCCTTCCACTAGCCCACCCTCCCACCCAAAGAACAACTTCTTCTGCGCAGCTTGTTTTCTAGGCAGCAGCGCTATTGTGATGTCATCGGGGGGCATTGTGACAAGCCGCCAGTGTTCCGTCTCTTCATGTTGTGCACAGTTCAAACGGAAAATACATCAACAGGCAGACTACAGAAAAGCTTACTATCAAAGGTTAGAGGGGGGCTTTCTCAGAGGGCTTTTTACAGTTTTTCTATTCCCAATTAGCCGTTTAAGTGTACTTATTGAAAGTAGTAATTCTTTCATAGGCCGCCCTTTCTTAGTATTTGACGTTCCTTATATTGCGGTATGAGGCTTCGCAGTAGGTTGCAAACATTCATCACCCATGACTGTCCCCAATTGAGCTCAGAAGCTCAATGTCTATCATGACCTCTCTTTTAGAATGTCCAAGAGCAAGCAAACTATTCCTCCAGGAGAGGGCGCCAACAGACTACTAAAGAGATCATCATTACTCAAAGAAAACCCCAAAAACCAATGCATGATAGGAATAAACAGGTAACTTTCTTTGGAGTGGAAGCGGAGAGATCGCACCAGATGCCAATTCTAGATCTTATCACACCTGTGGTCACTGCAGCAGCAGGTGAATCCACTTTGTCCAAAAGGGATCTATTCCATTCAATTGCAAATGATCTAGATAAGACAGAGAACTGCAGCACGGGGACATAGCCGAGTTGGTCAGGTTGAGTGGTGATGAGTTTGCTATTTGGATGAATAAAGAAAGTCAAAAGTGTGAAAGATAAAAAACAAAAGGAGGAAGTGTGAAAAGTGAATGGGCCAAATTGAGGTGCATATGAAGACGTATGCTTTCTTCCAATTCATTAAATCGGGCTAATATGAATCAGGTGAATTGAGTTCTGCTTTTGGAAACTGGGTTAAGAAGGGGTGCACCGTTCCTGGAGGTACTGCAATACCAGGTCAATGCGTGGAGTGGACAGAGCAAGCTCTTTTTCCATCTCCCTGTTCTAAAAATCCATTTAATATATGGTCCCCAGATAGGGGACGTATCAGATATTAAACTGATAAGAACAGATACTACACTTGATCTTAGCCAAAAGGCCGAGAAGCGATAACCAGAATTGGTTTGGGCCTCGAGTGGCACCCTGGCCTATGCCGGACACATCTTAGGGAGAGAGAGCGAGAGGGAGACAAACCCACGCCTACACAAGACATTTTGTCACCCAAGCCAACCCTTGAAAAGGCTGCTTTGCAGAGCAAAAACAAGAAGAATGGTGCGTTTTGCAGCCGCCGCCCACTGCAATGAATCTGAATAACTCCTCCTTTAGGGCGCAAGCAACTCCCCTCCCCCTTGCAGTCTTTCCAATTCACGATACAAAAAGACGGACAGGACAGGTTGCCTGACTTTCCGTCACTGCCACCCTTTGCCATCCTTACCCGTAGAAAGCCCTTTCATCATCCCCAAACCCTAATCTTTTCCCTTTCCTTCCCAGCCCCCAAACCCTGCCCTCTGTACCTTTCTCACCACCCGCTTCCCTTCTCCTGTCATCCCCCTACCACCCGGGAAAAAAAGAGATTGCCCCCTCCTTCCACTAGCCCACCCTCCCACCCAAAGAACAACTTCTTCTGCGCAGCTTGTTTTCTAGGCAGCAGCGCTATTGTGATGTCATCGGGGGGCATTGTGACAAGCCGCCAGTGTTCCGTCTCTTCATGTTGTGCACAGTTCAAACGGAAAATACATCAACAGGCAGACTACAGAAAAGCTTACTATCAAAGGTTAGAGGGGGGCTTTCTCAGAGGGCTTTTTACAGTTTTTCTATTCCCAATTAGCCGTTTAAGTGTACTTATTGAAAGTAGTAATTCTTTCATAGGCCGCCCTTTCTTAGTATTTGACGTTCCTTATATTGCGGTATGAGGCTTCGCAGTAGGTTGCAAACATTCATCACCCATGACTGTCCCCAATTGAGCTCAGAAGCTCAATGTCTATCATGACCTCTCTTTTAGAATGTCCAAGAGCAAGCAAACTATTCCTCCAGGAGAGGGCGCCAACAGACTACTAAAGAGATCATCATTACTCAAAGAAAACCCCAAAAACCAATGCATGATAGGAATAAACAGGTAACTTTCTTTGGAGTGGAAGCGGAGAGATCGCACCAGATGCCAATTCTAGATCTTATCACACCTGTGGTCACTGCAGCAGCAGGTGAATCCACTTTGTCCAAAAGGGATCTATTCCATTCAATTGCAAATGATCTAGATAAGACAGAGAACTGCAGCACGGGGACATAGCCGAGTTGGTCAGGTTGAGTGGTGATGAGTTTGCTATTTGGATGAATAAAGAAAGTCAAAAGTGTGAAAGATAAAAAACAAAAGGAGGAAGTGTGAAAAGTGAATGGGCCAAATTGAGGTGCATATGAAGACGTATGCTTTCTTCCAATTCATTAAATCGGGCTAATATGAATCAGGTGAATTGAGTTCTGCTTTTGGAAACTGGGTTAAGAAGGGGTGCACCGTTCCTGGAGGTACTGCAATACCAGGTCAATGCGTGGAGTGGACAGAGCAAGCTCTTTTTCCATCTCCCTGTTCTAAAAATCCATTTAATATATGGTCCCCAGATAGGGGACTTATCAGATATTAAACTGATAAGAACAGATTTTGATTTAATGAAGCTTTCCAAAGCACCACAAAAAATGCATGACCGAAGTCACACCAAAAACAGTGCAAAGGCTAGGATTCGTGTGGACCCCTCCGTGAGGAGAGGGTCCCCAAAAATCAACCCCGTCCCTCCGAGCCAGAAGGCCACAGCAAGGGTCAGGGATCTTCGGTGCTCCCCCAAGCCGAAGCCTGGTTGAGCCTTGTCGTTGCTCCCAGCGTCCACCCAGGCATCTTACCCAAGTGGAGTAGAGAGCTACTAGTTGTTGGTTTCGCAGCCAAAACTGCCCGGACCGTCAACCGGTGTTGGTTTCTCAGCCCAAGGCTAACCGGACCTCCAACCGGGTGTTGGTTTCTCAGCCGAAGCTGACCCAGACCTCCAACCGGGTGTTGGTTTCTCAGCCGAAGCTGACCCGGACCTCCAACCGGGTGTTAGTTTCTCAGCCCAAAGCTGACCAGACCTCCGACCGGGATTATAAAAATTTCCCTTCCTAGCCAGAAGGCCGGGATAGGGTAATATGCTCAAAAAGTATGAAAAGGCAAGGTACGGTGTGCTACAGAGCCCAAGGCTTGCCGGGGTCCCAAGCCAGCAAGCTCAGACTCACTCCAGGGTCGTCAGTCCTGGGGCACGTTGTACCATAGCCCCCCATCCTTACTCAGTCTAATAGCCTCGATCCTGGTAGGGCCATGTTTTCCACTAGATGAATATACTATCCACCCAGAGTACTAGCAAGCGCAACCTTCCAGTGTGCATTGTATCATTGTACTAAGGTGGCCTGGAGCTTAAACCACCTCTTCGAACAACACTACACTTGATCTTAGCCAAAAGGCCGAGAAGCGATAACCAGAATTGGTTTGGGCCTCGAGTGGCACCCTGGCCTATGCCGGACACATCTTAGGGAGAGAGAGCGAGAGGGAGACAAACCCACGCCTACACAAGACATTTTGTCACCCAAGCCAACCCTTGAAAAGGCTGCTTTGCAGAGCAAAAACAAGAAGAATGGTGCGTTTTGCAGCCGCCGCCCACTGCAATGAATCTGAATAACTCCTCCTTTAGGGCGCAAGCAACTCCCCTCCCCCTTGCAGTCTTTCCAATTCACGATACAAAAAGACGGACAGGACAGGTTGCCTGACTTTCCGTCACTGCCACCCTTTGCCATCCTTACCCGTAGAAAGCCCTTTCATCATCCCCAAACCCTAATCTTTTCCCTTTCCTTCCCAGCCCCCAAACCCTGCCCTCTGTACCTTTCTCACCACCCGCTTCCCTTCTCCTGTCATCCCCCTACCACCCGGGAAAAAAAGAGATTGCCCCCTCCTTCCACTAGCCCACCCTCCCACCCAAAGAACAACTTCTTCTGCGCAGCTTGTTTTCTAGGCAGCAGCGCTATTGTGATGTCATCGGGGGGCATTGTGACAAGCCGCCAGTGTTCCGTCTCTTCATGTTGTGCACAGTTCAAACGGAAAATACATCAACAGGCAGACTACAGAAAAGCTTACTATCAAAGGTTAGAGGGGGGCTTTCTCAGAGGGCTTTTTACAGTTTTTCTATTCCCAATTAGCCGTTTAAGTGTACTTATTGAAAGTAGTAATTCTTTCATAGGCCGCCCTTTCTTAGTATTTGACGTTCCTTATATTGCGGTATGAGGCTTCGCAGTAGGTTGCAAACATTCATCACCCATGACTGTCCCCAATTGAGCTCAGAAGCTCAATGTCTATCATGACCTCTCTTTTAGAATGTCCAAGAGCAAGCAAACTATTCCTCCAGGAGAGGGCGCCAACAGACTACTAAAGAGATCATCATTACTCAAAGAAAACCCCAAAAACCAATGCATGATAGGAATAAACAGGTAACTTTCTTTGGAGTGGAAGCGGAGAGATCGCACCAGATGCCAATTCTAGATCTTATCACACCTGTGGTCACTGCAGCAGCAGGTGAATCCACTTTGTCCAAAAGGGATCTATTCCATTCAATTGCAAATGATCTAGATAAGACAGAGAACTGCAGCACGGGGACATAGCCGAGTTGGTCAGGTTGAGTGGTGATGAGTTTGCTATTTGGATGAATAAAGAAAGTCAAAAGTGTGAAAGATAAAAAACAAAAGGAGGAAGTGTGAAAAGTGAATGGGCCAAATTGAGGTGCATATGAAGACGTATGCTTTCTTCCAATTCATTAAATCGGGCTAATATGAATCAGGTGAATTGAGTTCTGCTTTTGGAAACTGGGTTAAGAAGGGGTGCACCGTTCCTGGAGGTACTGCAATACCAGGTCAATGCGTGGAGTGGACAGAGCAAGCTCTTTTTCCATCTCCCTGTTCTAAAAATCCATTTAATATATGGTCCCCAGATAGGGGACGTATCAGATATTAAACTGATAAGAACAGATACTACACTTGATCTTAGCCAAAAGGCCGAGAAGCGATAACCAGAATTGGTTTGGGCCTCGAGTGGCACCCTGGCCTATGCCGGACACATCTTAGGGAGAGAGAGCGAGAGGGAGACAAACCCACGCCTACACAAGACATTTTGTCACCCAAGCCAACCCTTGAAAAGGCTGCTTTGCAGAGCAAAAACAAGAAGAATGGTGCGTTTTGCAGCCGCCGCCCACTGCAATGAATCTGAATAACTCCTCCTTTAGGGCGCAAGCAACTCCCCTCCCCCTTGCAGTCTTTCCAATTCACGATACAAAAAGACGGACAGGACAGGTTGCCTGACTTTCCGTCACTGCCACCCTTTGCCATCTTTACCCGTAGAAAGCCCTTTCATCATCCCCAAACCCTAATCTTTTCCCTTTCCTTCCCAGCCCCCAAACCCTGCCCTCTGTACCTTTCTCACCACCCGCTTCCCTTCTCCTGTCATCCCCCTACCACCCGGGAAAAAAAGAGATTGCCCCCTCCTTCCACTAGCCCACCCTCCCACCCAAAGAACAACTTCTTCTGCGCAGCTTGTTTTCTAGGCAGCAGCGCTATTGTGATGTCAGCGGGGGCATTGTGACAAGCCGCCAGTGTTCCGTCTCTTCATGTTGTGCACAGTTCAAACGGAAAATACATCAACAGGCAGACTACAGAAAAGCTTACTATCAAAGGTTAGAGGGGGGCTTTCTCAGAGGGCTTTTTACAGTTTTTCTATTCCCAATTAGCCGTTTAAGTGTACTTATTGAAAGTAGTAATTCTTTCATAGGCCGCCCTTTCTTAGTATTTGACGTTCCTTATATTGCGGTATGAGGCTTCGCAGTAGGTTGCAAACATTCATCACCCATGACTGTCCCCAATTGAGCTCAGAAGCTCAATGTCTATCATGACCTCTCTTTTAGAATGTCCAAGAGCAAGCAAACTATTCCTCCAGGAGAGGGCGCCAACAGACTACTAAAGAGATCATCATTACTCAAAGAAAACCCCAAAAACCAATGCATGATAGGAATAAACAGGTAACTTTCTTTGGAGTGGAAGCGGAGAGATCGCACCAGATGCCAATTCTAGATCTTATCACACCTGTGGTCACTGCAGCAGCAGGTGAATCCACTTTGTCCAAAAGGGATCTATTCCATTCAATTGCAAATGATCTAGATAAGACAGAGAACTGCAGCACGGGGACATAGCCGAGTTGGTCAGGTTGAGTGGTGATGAGTTTGCTATTTGGATGAATAAAGAAAGTCAAAAGTGTGAAAGATAAAAAACAAAAGGAGGAAGTGTGAAAAGTGAATGGGCCAAATTGAGGTGCATATGAAGACGTATGCTTTCTTCCAATTCATTAAATCGGGCTAATATGAATCAGGTGAATTGAGTTCTGCTTTTGGAAACTGGGTTAAGAAGGGGTGCACCGTTCCTGGAGGTACTGCAATACCAGGTCAATGCGTGGAGTGGACAGAGCAAGCTCTTTTTCCATCTCCCTGTTCTAAAAATCCATTTAATATATGGTCCCCAGATAGGGGACGTATCAGATATTAAACTGATAAGAACAGATACTACACTTGATCTTAGCCAAAAGGCCGAGAAGCGATAACCAGAATTGGTTTGGGCCTCGAGTGGCACCCTGGCCTATGCCGGACACATCTTAGGGAGAGAGAGCGAGAGGGAGACAAACCCACGCCTACACAAGACATTTTGTCACCCAAGCCAACCCTTGAAAAGGCTGCTTTGCAGAGCAAAAACAAGAAGAATGGTGCGTTTTGCAGCCGCCGCCCACTGCAATGAATCTGAATAACTCCTCCTTTAGGGCGCAAGCAACTCCCCTCCCCCTTGCAGTCTTTCCAATTCACGATACAAAAAGACGGACAGGACAGGTTGCCTGACTTTCCGTCACTGCCACCCTTTGCCATCCTTACCCGTAGAAAGCCCTTTCATCATCCCCAAACCCTAATCTTTTCCCTTTCCTTCCCAGCCCCCAAACCCTGCCCTCTGTACCTTTCTCACCACCCGCTTCCCTTCTCCTGTCATCCCCCTACCACCCGGGAAAAAAAGAGATTGCCCCCTCCTTCCACTAGCCCACCCTCCCACCCAAAGAACAACTTCTTCTGCGCAGCTTGTTTTCTAGGCAGCAGCGCTATTGTGATGTCATCGGGGGGCATTGTGACAAGCCGCCAGTGTTCCGTCTCTTCATGTTGTGCACAGTTCAAACGGAAAATACATCAACAGGCAGACTACAGAAAAGCTTACTATCAAAGGTTAGAGGGGGGCTTTCTCAGAGGGCTTTTTACAGTTTTTCTATTCCCAATTAGCCGTTTAAGTGTACTTATTGAAAGTAGTAATTCTTTCATAGGCCGCCCTTTCTTAGTATTTGACGTTCCTTATATTGCGGTATGAGGCTTCGCAGTAGGTTGCAAACATTCATCACCCATGACTGTCCCCAATTGAGCTCAGAAGCTCAATGTCTATCATGACCTCTCTTTTAGAATGTCCAAGAGCAAGCAAACTATTCCTCCAGGAGAGGGCGCCAACAGACTACTAAAGAGATCATCATTACTCAAAGAAAACCCCAAAAACCAATGCATGATAGGAATAAACAGGTAACTTTCTTTGGAGTGGAAGCGGAGAGATCGCACCAGATGCCAATTCTAGATCTTATCACACCTGTGGTCACTGCAGCAGCAGGTGAATCCACTTTGTCCAAAAGGGATCTATTCCATTCAATTGCAAATGATCTAGATAAGACAGAGAACTGCAGCACGGGGACATAGCCGAGTTGGTCAGGTTGAGTGGTGATGAGTTTGCTATTTGGATGAATAAAGAAAGTCAAAAGTGTGAAAGATAAAAAACAAAAGGAGGAAGTGTGAAAAGTGAATGGGCCAAATTGAGGTGCATATGAAGACGTATGCTTTCTTCCAATTCATTAAATCGGGCTAATATGAATCAGGTGAATTGAGTTCTGCTTTTGGAAACTGGGTTAAGAAGGGGTGCACCGTTCCTGGAGGTACTGCAATACCAGGTCAATGCGTGGAGTGGACAGAGCAAGCTCTTTTTCCATCTCCCTGTTCTAAAAATCCATTTAATATATGGTCCCCAGATAGGGGACGTATCAGATATTAAACTGATAAGAACAGATTTTTGATTTAATGAAGCTTTCCAAAGCACCACAAAAAATGCATGACCGAAGTCACACCAAAAACAGTGCAAAGGCTAGGATTCGTGTGGACCCCACCGTGAGGAGAGGGTCCCCAAAAATCAACCCCGTCCCTCCGAGCCAGAAGGCCACAGCAAGGGTCAGGGATCTTCGGTGCTCCCCCAAGCCGAAGCCTGGTTGAGCCTTGTCGTTGCTCCCAGCGTCCACCCAGGCATCTTACCCAAGTGGAGTAGAGAGCTACTAGTTATTGGTTTCGCAGCCGAAACTGCCCGGACCGTCAACCGGTGTTGGTTTCTCAGCCCAAGGCTAACCGGACCTCCAACCGGGTGTTGGTTTCTCAGCCGAAGCTGACCCAGACCTCCAACCGGGTGTTGGTTTCTCAGCCGAAGCTGACCCGGACCTCCAACCGGGTGTTAGTTTCTCAGCCCAAAGCTGACCAGACCTCCGACCGGGATTATAAAAATTTCCCTTCCTAGCCAGAAGGCCGGGATAGGGTAATATGCTCAAAAAGTATGAAAAGGCAAGGTACGGTGTGCTACAGAGCCCAAGGCTTGCCGGGGTCCCAAGCCAGCAAGCTCAGACTCACTCCAGGGTCGTCAGTCCTGGGGCACGTTGTACTATAGCCCCCCACCCTTACTCAGTCTAATAGCCTTGATCCTGGTAGGGCCATGTTTTCCTCTAGATGAATATACTATCCACCCAGAGTACTAGCAAGCGCAACCTTCCAGTGTGCAGTGTATCATTGTACTAAGGTGGCCTGGAGCTTAAACCACCTCTTCGAACAACACTACACATGATCTTAGCCAAAAGGCCGAGAAGCGATAACCAGAATTGGTTTGGGCCTCGAGTGGCACCCTGGCCTATGCCGGACACATCTTAGGGAGAGAGAGCGAGAGGGAGACAAACCCACGCCTACACAAGACATTTTGTCACCCAAGCCAACCCTTGAAAAGGCTGCTTTGCAGAGCAAAAACAAGAAGAATGGTGCGTTTTGCAGCCGCCGCCCACTGCAATGAATCTGAATAACTCCTCCTTTAGGGCGCAAGCAACTCCCCTCCCCCTTGCAGTCTTTCCAATTCACGATACAAAAAGACGGACAGGACAGGTTGCCTGACTTTCCGTCACTGCCACCCTTTGCCATCCTTACCCGTAGAAAGCCCTTTCATCATCCCCAAACCCTAATCTTTTCCCTTTCCTTCCCAGCCCCCAAACCCTGCCCTCTGTACCTTTCTCACCACCCGCTTCCCTTCTCCTGTCATCCCCCTACCACCCGGGAAAAAAAGAGATTGCCCCCTCCTTCCACTAGCCCACCCTCCCACCCAAAGAACAACTTCTTCTGCGCAGCTTGTTTTCTAGGCAGCAGCGCTATTGTGATGTCATCGGGGGGCATTGTGACAAGCCGCCAGTGTTCCGTCTCTTCATGTTGTGCACAGTTCAAACGGAAAATACATCAACAGGCAGACTACAGAAAAGCTTACTATCAAAGGTTAGAGGGGGGCTTTCTCAGAGGGCTTTTTACAGTTTTTCTATTCCCAATTAGCCGTTTAAGTGTACTTATTGAAAGTAGTAATTCTTTCATAGGCCGCCCTTTCTTAGTATTTGACGTTCCTTATATTGCGGTATGAGGCTTCGCAGTAGGTTGCAAACATTCATCACCCATGACTGTCCCCAATTGAGCTCAGAAGCTCAATGTCTATCATGACCTCTCTTTTAGAATGTCCAAGAGCAAGCAAACTATTCCTCCAGGAGAGGGCGCCAACAGACTACTAAAGAGATCATCATTACTCAAAGAAAACCCCAAAAACCAATGCATGATAGGAATAAACAGGTAACTTTCTTTGGAGTGGAAGCGGAGAGATCGCACCAGATGCCAATTCTAGATCTTATCACACCTGTGGTCACTGCAGCAGCAGGTGAATCCACTTTGTCCAAAAGGGATCTATTCCATTCAATTGCAAATGATCTAGATAAGACAGAGAACTGCAGCACGGGGACATAGCCGAGTTGGTCAGGTTGAGTGGTGATGAGTTTGCTATTTGGATGAATAAAGAAAGTCAAAAGTGTGAAAGATAAAAAACAAAAGGAGGAAGTGTGAAAAGTGAATGGGCCAAATTGAGGTGCATATGAAGACGTATGCTTTCTTCCAATTCATTAAATCGGGCTAATATGAATCAGGTGAATTGAGTTCTGCTTTTGGAAACTGGGTTAAGAAGGGGTGCACCGTTCCTGGAGGTACTGCAATACCAGGTCAATGCGTGGAGTGGACAGAGCAAGCTCTTTTTCCATCTCCCTGTTCTAAAAATCCATTTAATATATGGTCCCCAGATAGGGGACGTATCAGATATTAAACTGATAAGAACAGATACTACACTTGATCTTAGCCAAAAGGCCGAGAAGCGATAACCAGAATTGGTTTGGGCCTCGAGTGGCACCCTGGCCTATGCCGGACACATCTTAGGGAGAGAGAGCGAGAGGGAGACAAACCCATGCCTACACAAGACATTTTGTCACCCAAGCCAACCCTTGAAAAGGCTGCTTTGCAGAGCAAAAACAAGAAGAATGGTGCGTTTTGCAGCCGCCGCCCACTGCAATGAATCTGAATAACTCCTCCTTTAGGGCGCAAGCAACTCCCCTCCCCCTTGCAGTCTTTCCAATTCACGATACAAAAAGACGGACAGGACAGGTTGCCTGACTTTCCGTCACTGCCACCCTTTGCCATCCTTACCCGTAGAAAGCCCTTTCATCATCCCCAAACCCTAATCTTTTCCCTTTCCTTCCCAGCCCCCAAACCCTGCACTATGTACCTTTCTCACCACCCGCTTCCCTTCTCCTGTCATCCCCCTACCACCCGGGAAAAAAAGAGATTGCCCCCTCCTTCCACTAGCCCACCCTCCCACCCAAAGAACAACTTCTTCTGCGCAGCTTGTTTTCTAGGCAGCAGCGCTATTGTGATGTCATCGGGGGGCATTGTGACAAGCCGCCAGTGTTCCGTCTCTTCATGTTGTGCACAGTTCAAACGGAAAATACATCAACAGGCAGACTACAGAAAAGCTTACTATCAAAGGTTAGAGGGGGGCTTTCTCAGAGGGCTTTTTACAGTTTTTCTATTCCCAATTAGCCGTTTAAGTGTACTTATTGAAAGTAGTAATTCTTTCATAGGCCGCCCTTTCTTAGTATTTGACGTTCCTTATATTGCGGTATGAGGCTTCGCAGTAGGTTGCAAACATTCATCACCCATGACTGTCCCCAATTGAGCTCAGAAGCTCAATGTCTATCATGACCTCTCTTTTAGAATGTCCAAGAGCAAGCAAACTATTCCTCCAGGAGAGGGCGCCAACAGACTACTAAAGAGATCATCATTACTCAAAGAAAACCCCAAAAACCAATGCATGATAGGAATAAACAGGTAACTTTCTTTGGAGTGGAAGCGGAGAGATCGCACCAGATGCCAATTCTAGATCTTATCACACCTGTGGTCACTGCAGCAGCAGGTGAATCCACTTTGTCCAAAAGGGATCTATTCCATTCAATTGCAAATGATCTAGATAAGACAGAGAACTGCAGCACGGGGACATAGCCGAGTTGGT
Source organism: Anomaloglossus baeobatrachus (assembly GCF_048569485.1). Lineage (NCBI taxonomy): Eukaryota > Metazoa > Chordata > Amphibia > Anura > Aromobatidae > Anomaloglossus > Anomaloglossus baeobatrachus. The sequence continues at coordinate 144,099 of NW_027441983.1, read as the reverse complement.
CAGGTTGAGTGGTGATGAGTTTGCTATTTGGATGAATAAAGAAAGTCAAAAGTGTGAAAGATAAAAAACAAAAGGAGGAAGTGTGAAAAGTGAATGGGCCAAATTGAGGTGCATATGAAGACGTATGCTTTCTTCCAATTCATTAAATCGGGCTAATATGAATCAGGTGAATTGAGTTCTGCTTTTGGAAACTGGGTTAAGAAGGGGTGCACCGTTCCTGGAGGTACTGCAATACCAGGTCAATGCGTGGAGTGGACAGAGCAAGCTCTTTTTCCATCTCCCTGTTCTAAAAATCCATTTAATATATGGTCCCCAGATAGGGGACGTATCAGATATTAAACTGATAAGAACAGATACTACACTTGATCTTAGCCAAAAGGCCGAGAAGCGATAACCAGAATTGGTTTGGGCCTCGAGTGGCACCCTGGCCTATGCCGGACACATCTTAGGGAGAGAGAGCGAGAGGGAGACAAACCCACGCCTACACAAGACATTTTGTCACCCAAGCCAACCCTTGAAAAGGCTGCTTTGCAGAGCAAAAACAAAAAGAATGGTGCGTTTTGCAGCCGCCGCCCACTGCAATGAATCTGAATAACTCCTCCTTTAGGGCGCAAGCAACTCCCCTCCCCCTTGCAGTCTTTCCAATTCACGATACAAAAAGACGGACAGGACAGGTTGCCTGACTTTCCGTCACTGCCACCCTTTGCCATCCTTACCCGTAGAAAGCCCTTTCATCATCCCCAAACCCTAATCTTTTCCCTTTCCTTCCCAGCCCCCAAACCCTGCCCTCTGTACCTTTCTCACCACCCGCTTCCCTTCTCCTGTCATCCCCCTACCACCCGGGAAAAAAAGAGATTGCCCCCTCCTTCCACTAGCCCACCCTCCCACCCAAAGAACAACTTCTTCTGCGCAGCTTGTTTTCTAGGCAGCAGCGCTATTGTGATGTCATCGGGGGGCATTGTGACAAGCCGCCAGTGTTCCGTCTCTTCATGTTGTGCACAGTTCAAACGGAAAATACATCAACAGGCAGACTACAGAAAAGCTTACTATCAAAGGTTAGAGGGGGGCTTTCTCAGAGGGCTTTTTACAGTTTTTCTATTCCCAATTAGCCGTTTAAGTGTACTTATTGAAAGTAGTAATTCTTTCATAGGCCGCCCTTTCTTAGTATTTGACGTTCCTTATATTGCGGTATGAGGCTTCGCAGTAGGTTGCAAACATTCATCACCCATGACTGTCCCCAATTGAGCTCAGAAGCTCAATGTCTATCATGACCTCTCTTTTAGAATGTCCAAGAGCAAGCAAACTATTCCTCCAGGAGAGGGCGCCAACAGACTACTAAAGAGATCATCATTACTCAAAGAAAACCCCAAAAACCAATGCATGATAGGAATAAACAGGTAACTTTCTTTGGAGTGGAAGCGGAGAGATCGCACCAGATGCCAATTCTAGATCTTATCACACCTGTGGTCACTGCAGCAGCAGGTGAATCCACTTTGTCCAAAAGGGATCTATTCCATTCAATTGCAAATGATCTAGATAAGACAGAGAACTGCAGCACGGGGACATAGCCGAGTTGGTCAGGTTGAGTGGTGATGAGTTTGCTATTTGGATGAATAAAGAAAGTCAAAAGTGTGAAAGATAAAAAACAAAAGGAGGAAGTGTGAAAAGTGAATGGGCCAAATTGAGGTGCATATGAAGACGTATGCTTTCTTCCAATTCATTAAATCGGGCTAATATGAATCAGGTGAATTGAGTTCTGCTTTTGGAAACTGGGTTAAGAAGGGGTGCACCGTTCCTGGAGGTACTGCAATACCAGGTCAATGCGTGGAGTGGACAGAGCAAGCTCTTTTTCCATCTCCCTGTTCTAAAAATCCATTTAATATATGGTCCCCAGATAGGGGACGTATCAGATATTAAACTGATAAGAACAGATACTACACTTGATCTTAGCCAAAAGGCCGAGAAGCGATAACCAGAATTGGTTTGGGCCTCGAGTGGCACCCTGGCCTATGCCGGACACATCTTAGGGAGAGAGAGCGAGAGGGAGACAAACCCACGCCTACACAAGACATTTTGTCACCCAAGCCAACCCTTGAAAAGGCTGCTTTGCAGAGCAAAAACAAGAAGAATGGTGCGTTTTGCAGCCGCCGCCCACTGCAATGAATCTGAATAACTCCTCCTTTAGGGCGCAAGCAACTCCCCTCCCCCTTGCAGTCTTTCCAATTCACGATACAAAAAGACGGACAGGACAGGTTGCCTGACTTTCCGTCACTGCCACCCTTTGCCATCCTTACCCGTAGAAAGCCCTTTCATCATCCCCAAACCCTAATCTTTTCCCTTTCCTTCCCAGCCCCCAAACCCTGCCCTCTGTACCTTTCTCACCACCCGCTTCCCTTCTCCTGTCATCCCCCTACCACCCGGGAGAAAAAGAGATTGCCCCCTCCTTCCACTAGCCCACCCTCCCACCCAAAGAACAACTTCTTCTGCGCAGCTTGTTTTCTAGGCAGCAGCGCTATTGTGATGTCATCGGGGGGCATTGTGACAAGCCGCCAGTGTTCCGTCTCTTCATGTTGTGCACAGTTCAAACGGAAAATACATCAACAGGCAGACTACAGAAAAGCTTACTATCAAAGGTTAGAGGGGGGCTTTCTCAGAGGGCTTTTTACAGTTTTTCTATTCCCAATTAGCCGTTTAAGTGTACTTATTGAAAGTAGTAATTCTTTCATAGGCCGCCCTTTCTTAGTATTTGACGTTCCTTATATTGCGGTATGAGGCTTCGCAGTAGGTTGCAAACATTCATCACCCATGACTGTCCCCAATTGAGCTCAGAAGCTCAATGTCTATCATGACCTCTCTTTTAGAATGTCCAAGAGCAAGCAAACTATTCCTCCAGGAGAGGGCGCCAACAGACTACTAAAGAGATCATCATTACTCAAAGAAAACCCCAAAAACCAATGCATGATAGGAATAAACAGGTAACTTTCTTTGGAGTGGAAGCGGAGAGATCGCACCAGATGCCAATTCTAGATCTTATCACACCTGTGGTCACTGCAGCAGCAGGTGAATCCACTTTGTCCAAAAGGGATCTATTCCATTCAATTGCAAATGATCTAGATAAGACAGAGAACTGCAGCACGGGGACATAGCCGAGTTGGTCAGGTTGAGTGGTGATGAGTTTGCTATTTGGATGAATAAAGAAAGTCAAAAGTGTGAAAGATAAAAAACAAAAGGAGGAAGTGTGAAAAGTGAATGGGCCAAATTGAGGTGCATATGAAGACGTATGCTTTCTTCCAATTCATTAAATCGGGCTAATATGAATCAGGTGAATTGAGTTCTGCTTTTGGAAACTGGGTTAAGAAGGGGTGCACCGTTCCTGGAGGTACTGCAATACCAGGTCAATGCGTGGAGTGGACAGAGCAAGCTCTTTTTCCATCTCCCTGTTCTAAAAATCCATTTAATATATGGTCCCCAGATAGGGGACGTATCAGATATTAAACTGATAAGAACAGATACTACACTTGATCTTAGCCAAAAGGCCGAGAAGCGATAACCAGAATTGGTTTGGGCCTCGAGTGGCACCCTGGCCTATGCCGGACACATCTTAGGGAGAGAGAGCGAGAGGGAGACAAACCCACGCCTACACAAGACATTTTGTCACCCAAGCCAACCCTTGAAAAGGCTGCTTTGCAGAGCAAAAACAAGAAGAATGGTGCGTTTTGCAGCCGCCGCCCACTGCAATGAATCTGAATAACTCCTCCTTTAGGGCGCAAGCAACTCCCCTCCCCCTTGCAGTCTTTCCAATTCACGATACAAAAAGACGGACAGGACAGGTTGCCTGACTTTCCGTCACTGCCACCCTTTGCCATCCTTACCCGTAGAAAGCCCTTTCATCATCCCCAAACCCTAATCTTTTCCCTTTCCTTCCCAGCCCCCAAACCCTGCCCTCTGTACCTTTCTCACCACCCGCTTCCCTTCTCCTGTCATCCCCCTACCACCCGGGAAAAAAAGAGATTGCCCCCTCCTTCCACTAGCCCACCCTCCCACCCAAAGAACAACTTCTTCTGCGCAGCTTGTTTTCTAGGCAGCAGCGCTATTGTGATGTCATCGGGGGGCATTGTGACAAGCCGCCAGTGTTCCGTCTCTTCATGTTGTGCACAGTTCAAACGGAAAATACATCAACAGGCAGACTACAGAAAAGCTTACTATCAAAGGTTAGAGGGGGGCTTTCTCAGAGGGCTTTTTACAGTTTTTCTATTCCCAATTAGCCGTTTAAGTGTACTTATTGAAAGTAGTAATTCTTTCATAGGCCGCCCTTTCTTAGTATTTGACGTTCCTTATATTGCGGTATGAGGCTTCGCAGTAGGTTGCAAACATTCATCACCCATGACTGTCCCCAATTGAGCTCAGAAGCTCAATGTCTATCATGACCTCTCTTTTAGAATGTCCAAGAGCAAGCAAACTATTCCTCCAGGAGAGGGCGCCAACAGACTACTAAAGAGATCATCATTACTCAAAGAAAACCCCAAAAACCAATGCATGATAGGAATAAACAGGTAACTTTCTTTGGAGTGGAAGCGGAGAGATCGCACCAGATGCCAATTCTAGATCTTATCACACCTGTGGTCACTGCAGCAGCAGGTGAATCCACTTTGTCCAAAAGGGATCTATTCCATTCAATTGCAAATGATCTAGATAAGACAGAGAACTGCAGCACGGGGACATAGCCGAGTTGGTCAGGTTGAGTGGTGATGAGTTTGCTATTTGGATGAATAAAGAAAGTCAAAAGTGTGAAAGATAAAAAACAAAAGGAGGAAGTGTGAAAAGTGAATGGGCCAAATTGAGGTGCATATGAAGACGTATGCTTTCTTCCAATTCATTAAATCGGGCTAATATGAATCAGGTGAATTGAGTTCTGCTTTTGGAAACTGGGTTAAGAAGGGGTGCACCGTTCCTGGAGGTACTGCAATACCAGGTCAATGCGTGGAGTGGACAGAGCAAGCTCTTTTTCCATCTCCCTGTTCTAAAAATCCATTTAATATATGGTCCCCAGATAGGGGACGTATCAGATATTAAACTGATAAGAACAGATACTACACTTGATCTTAGCCAAAAGGCCGAGAAGCGATAACCAGAATTGGTTTGGGCCTCGAGTGGCACCCTGGCCTATGCCGGACACATCTTAGGGAGAGAGAGCGAGAGGGAGACAAACCCACGCCTACACAAGACATTTTGTCACCCAAGCCAACCCTTGAAAAGGCTGCTTTGCAGAGCAAAAACAAGAAGAATGGTGCGTTTTGCAGCCGCCGCCCACTGCAATGAATCTGAATAACTCCTCCTTTAGGGCGCAAGCAACTCCCCTCCCCCTTGCAGTCTTTCCAATTCACGATACAAAAAGACGGACAGGACAGGTTGCCTGACTTTCCGTCACTGCCACCCTTTGCCATCCTTACCCGTAGAAAGCCCTTTCATCATCCCCAAACCCTAATCTTTTCCCTTTCCTTCCCAGCCCCCAAACCCTGCCCTCTGTACCTTTCTCACCACCCGCTTCCCTTCTCCTGTCATCCCCCTACCACCCGGGAAAAAAAGAGATTGCCCCCTCCTTCCACTAGCCCACCCTCCCACCCAAAGAACAACTTCTTCTGCGCAGCTTGTTTTCTAGGCAGCAGCGCTATTGTGATGTCATCGGGGGGCATTGTGACAAGCCGCCAGTGTTCCGTCTCTTCATGTTGTGCACAGTTCAAACGGAAAATACATCAACAGGCAGACTACAGAAAAGCTTACTATCAAAGGTTAGAGGGGGGCTTTCTCAGAGGGCTTTTTACAGTTTTTCTATTCCCAATTAGCCGTTTAAGTGTACTTATTGAAAGTAGTAATTCTTTCATAGGCCGCCCTTTCTTAGTATTTGACGTTCCTTATATTGCGGTATGAGGCTTCGCAGTAGGTTGCAAACATTCATCACCCATGACTGTCCCCAATTGAGCTCAGAAGCTCAATGTCTATCATGACCTCTCTTTTAGAATGTCCAAGAGCAAGCAAACTATTCCTCCAGGAGAGGGCGCCAACAGACTACTAAAGAGATCATCATTACTCAAAGAAAACCCCAAAAACCAATGCATGATAGGAATAAACAGGTAACTTTCTTTGGAGTGGAAGCGGAGAGATCGCACCAGATGCCAATTCTAGATCTTATCACACCTGTGGTCACTGCAGCAGCAGGTGAATCCACTTTGTCCAAAAGGGATCTATTCCATTCAATTGCAAATGATCTAGATAAGACAGAGAACTGCAGCACGGGGACATAGCCGAGTTGGTCAGGTTGAGTGGTGATGAGTTTGCTATTTGGATGAATAAAGAAAGTCAAAAGTGTGAAAGATAAAAAACAAAAGGAGGAAGTGTGAAAAGTGAATGGGCCAAATTGAGGTGCATATGAAGACGTATGCTTTCTTCCAATTCATTAAATCGGGCTAATATGAATCAGGTGAATTGAGTTCTGCTTTTGGAAACTGGGTTAAGAAGGGGTGCACCGTTCCTGGAGGTACTGCAATACCAGGTCAATGCGTGGAGTGGACAGAGCAAGCTCTTTTTCCATCTCCCTGTTCTAAAAATCCATTTAATATATGGTCCCCAGATAGGGGACGTATCAGATATTAAACTGATAAGAACAGATACTACACTTGATCTTAGCCAAAAGGCCGAGAAGCGATAACCAGAATTGGTTTGGGCCTCGAGTGGCACCCTGGCCTATGCCGGACACATCTTAGGGAGAGAGAGCGAGAGGGAGACAAACCCACGCCTACACAAGACATTTTGTCACCCAAGCCAACCCTTGAAAAGGCTGCTTTGCAGAGCAAAAACAAGAAGAATGGTGCGTTTTGCAGCCGCCGCCCACTGCAATGAATCTGAATAACTCCTCCTTTAGGGCGCAAGCAACTCCCCTCCCCCTTGCAGTCTTTCCAATTCACGATACAAAAAGACGGACAGGACAGGTTGCCTGACTTTCCGTCACTGCCACCCTTTGCCATCCTTACCCGTAGAAAGCCCTTTCATCATCCCCAAACCCTAATCTTTTCCCTTTCCTTCCCAGCCCCCAAACCCTGCCCTCTGTACCTTTCTCACCACCCGCTTCCCTTCTCCTGTCATCCCCCTACCACCCGGGAAAAAAAGAGATTGCCCCCTCCTTCCACTAGCCCACCCTCCCACCCAAAGAACAACTTCTTCTGCGCAGCTTGTTTTCTAGGCAGCAGCGCTATTGTGATGTCATCGGGGGGCATTGTGACAAGCCGCCAGTGTTCCGTCTCTTCATGTTGTGCACAGTTCAAACGGAAAATACATCAACAGGCAGACTACAGAAAAGCTTACTATCAAAGGTTAGAGGGGGGCTTTCTCAGAGGGCTTTTTACAGTTTTTCTATTCCCAATTAGCCGTTTAAGTGTACTTATTGAAAGTAGTAATTCTTTCATAGGCCGCCCTTTCTTAGTATTTGACGTTCCTTATATTGCGGTATGAGGCTTCGCAGTAGGTTGCAAACATTCATCACCCATGACTGTCCCCAATTGAGCTCAGAAGCTCAATGTCTATCATGACCTCTCTTTTAGAATGTCCAAGAGCAAGCAAACTATTCCTCCAGGAGAGGGCGCCAACAGACTACTAAAGAGATCATCATTACTCAAAGAAAACCCCAAAAACCAATGCATGATAGGAATAAACAGGTAACTTTCTTTGGAGTGGAAGCGGAGAGATCGCACCAGATGCCAATTCTAGATCTTATCACACCTGTGGTCACTGCAGCAGCAGGTGAATCCACTTTGTCCAAAAGGGATCTATTCCATTCAATTGCAAATGATCTAGATAAGACAGAGAACTGCAGCACGGGGACATAGCCGAGTTGGTCAGGTTGAGTGGTGATGAGTTTGCTATTTGGATGAATAAAGAAAGTCAAAAGTGTGAAAGATAAAAAACAAAAGGAGGAAGTGTGAAAAGTGAATGGGCCAAATTGAGGTGCATATGAAGACGTATGCTTTCTTCCAATTCATTAAATCGGGCTAATATGAATCAGGTGAATTCAGTTCTGCTTTTGGAAACTGGGTTAAGAAGGGGTGCACCGTTCCTGGAGGTACTGCAATACCAGGTCAATGCGTGGAGTGGACAGAGCAAGCTCTTTTTCCATCTCCCTGTTCTAAAAATCCATTTAATATATGGTCCCCAGATAGGGGACGTATCAGATATTAAACTGATAAGAACAGATACTACACTTGATCTTAGCCAAAAGGCCGAGAAGCGATAACCAGAATTGGTTTGGGCCTCGAGTGGCACCCTGGCCTATGCCGGACACATCTTAGGGAGAGAGAGCGAGAGGGAGACAAACCCACGCCTACACAAGACATTTTGTCACCCAAGCCAACCCTTGAAAAGGCTGCTTTGCAGAGCAAAAACAAGAAGAATGGTGCGTTTTGCAGCCGCCGCCCACTGCAATGAATCTGAATAACTCCTCCTTTAGGGCGCAAGCAACTCCCCTCCCCCTTGCAGTCTTTCCAATTCACGATACAAAAAGACGGACAGGACAGGTTGCCTGACTTTCCGTCACTGCCACCCTTTGCCATCCTTACCCGTAGAAAGCCCTTTCATCATCCCCAAACCCTAATCTTTTCCCTTTCCTTCCCAGCCCCCAAACCCTGCCCTCTGTACCTTTCTCACCACCCGCTTCCCTTCTCCTGTCATCCCCCTACCACCCGGGAAAAAAAGAGATTGCCCCCTCCTTCCACTAGCCCACCCTCCCACCCAAAGAACAACTTCTTCTGCGCAGCTTGTTTTCTAGGCAGCAGCGCTATTGTGATGTCATCGGGGGGCATTGTGACAAGCCGCCAGTGTTCCGTCTCTTCATGTTGTGCACAGTTCAAACGGAAAATACATCAACAGGCAGACTACAGAAAAGCTTACTATCAAAGGTTAGAGGGGGGCTTTCTCAGAGGGCTTTTTACAGTTTTTCTATTCCCAATTAGCCGTTTAAGTGTACTTATTGAAAGTAGTAATTCTTTCATAGGCCGCCCTTTCTTAGTATTTGACGTTCCTTATATTGCGGTATGAGGCTTCGCAGTAGGTTGCAAACATTCATCACCCATGACTGTCCCCAATTGAGCTCAGAAGCTCAATGTCTATCATGACCTCTCTTTTAGAATGTCCAAGAGCAAGCAAACTATTCCTCCAGGAGAGGGCGCCAACAGACTACTAAAGAGATCATCATTACTCAAAGAAAACCCCAAAAACCAATGCATGATAGGAATAAACAGGTAACTTTCTTTGGAGTGGAAGCGGAGAGATCGCACCAGATGCCAATTCTAGATCTTATCACACCTGTGGTCACTGCAGCAGCAGGTGAATCCACTTTGTCCAAAAGGGATCTATTCCATTCAATTGCAAATGATCTAGATAAGACAGAGAACTGCAGCACGGGGACATAGCCGAGTTGGTCAGGTTGAGTGGTGATGAGTTTGCTATTTGGATGAATAAAGAAAGTCAAAAGTGTGAAAGATAAAAAACAAAAGGAGGAAGTGTGAAAAGTGAATGGGCCAAATTGAGGTGCATATGAAGACGTATGCTTTCTTCCAATTCATTAAATCGGGCTAATATGAATCAGGTGAATTGAGTTCTGCTTTTGGAAACTGGGTTAAGAAGGGGTGCACCCTTCCTGGAGGTACTGCAATACCAGGTCAATGCGTGGAGTGGACAGAGCAAGCTCTTTTTCCATCTCCCTGTTCTAAAAATCCATTTAATATATGGTCCCCAGATAGGGGACGTATCAGATATTAAACTGATAAGAACAGATACTACACTTGATCTTAGCCAAAAGGCCGAGAAGCGATAACCAGAATTGGTTTGGGCCTCGAGTGGCACCCTGGCCTATGCCGGACACATCTTAGGGAGAGAGAGCGAGAGGGAGACAAACCCACGCCTACACAAGACATTTTGTCACCCAAGCCAACCCTTGAAAAGGCTGCTTTGCAGAGCAAAAACAAGAAGAATGGTGCGTTTTGCAGCCGCCGCCCACTGCAATGAATCTGAATAACTCCTCCTTTAGGGCGCAAGCAACTCCCCTCCCCCTTGCAGTCTTTCCAATTCACGATACAAAAAGACGGACAGGACAGGTTGCCTGACTTTCCGTCACTGCCACCCTTTGCCATCCTTACCCGTAGAAAGCCCTTTCATCATCCCCAAACCCTAATCTTTTCCCTTTCCTTCCCAGCCCCCAAACCCTGCCCTCTGTACCTTTCTCACCACCCGCTTCCCTTCTCCTGTCATCCCCCTACCACCCGGGAAAAAAAGAGATTGCCCCCTCCTTCCACTAGCCCACCCTCCCACCCAAAGAACAACTTCTTCTGCGCAGCTTGTTTTCTAGGCAGCAGCGCTATTGTGATGTCATCGGGGGGCATTGTGACAAGCCGCCAGTGTTCCGTCTCTTCATGTTGTGCACAGTTCAAACGGAAAATACATCAACAGGCAGACTACAGAAAAGCTTACTATCAAAGGTTAGAGGGGGGCTTTCTCAGAGGGCTTTTTACAGTTTTTCTATTCCCAAATAGCCGTTTAAGTGTACTTATTGAAAGTAGTAATTCTTTCATAGGCCGCCCTTTCTTAGTATTTGACGTTCCTTATATTGCGGTATGAGGCTTCGCAGTAGGTTGCAAACATTCATCACCCATGACTGTCCCCAATTGAGCTCAGAAGCTCAATGTCTATCATGACCTCTCTTTTAGAATGTCCAAGAGCAAGCAAACTATTCCTCCAGGAGAGGGCGCCAACAGACTACTAAAGAGATCATCATTACTCAAAGAAAACCCCAAAAACCAATGCATGATAGGAATAAACAGGTAACTTTCTTTGGAGTGGAAGCGGAGAGATCGCACCAGATGCCAATTCTAGATCTTATCACACCTGTGGTCACTGCAGCAGCAGGTGAATCCACTTTGTCCAAAAGGGATCTATTCCATTCAATTGCAAATGATCTAGATAAGACAGAGAACTGCAGCACGGGGACATAGCCGAGTTGGTCAGGTTGAGTGGTGATGAGTTTGCTATTTGGATGAATAAAGAAAGTCAAAAGTGTGAAAGATAAAAAACAAAAGGAGGAAGTGTGAAAAGTGAATGGGCCAAATTGAGGTGCATATGAAGACGTATGCTTTCTTCCAATTCATTAAATCGGGCTAATATGAATCAGGTGAATTGAGTTCTGCTTTTGGAAACTGGGTTAAGAAGGGGTGCACCGTTCCTGGAGGTACTGCAATACCAGGTCAATGCGTGGAGTGGACAGAGCAAGCTCTTTTTCCATCTCCCTGTTCTAAAAATCCATTTAATATATGGTCCCCAGATAGGGGACGTATCAGATATTAAACTGATAAGAACAGATTTTTGATTTAATGAAGCTTTCCAAAGCACCACAAAAAATGCATGACCGAAGTCACACCAAAAACAGTGCAAAGGCTAGGATTCGTGTGGACCCCACCGTGAGGAGAGGGTCCCCAAAAATCAACCCCGTCCCTCCGAGCCAGAAGGCCACAGCAAGGGTCAGGGATCTTCGGTGCTCTCCCAAGCCGAAGCCTGGTTGAGCCTTGTCGTTGCTCCCAGCGTCCACCCAGGCATCTTACCCAAGTGGAGTAGAGAGCTACTAGTTGTTGGTTTCGCAGCCGAAACTGCCCGGACCGTCAACCGGTGTTGGTTTCTCAGCCCAAGGCTAACCGGACCTCCAACCGGGTGTTGGTTTCTCAGCCGAAGCTGACCCAGACCTCCAACCGGGTGTTGGTTTCTCAGCCGAAGCTGACCCAGACCTCCAACCGGGTGTTAGTTTCTCAGCCCAAAGCTGACCAGACCTCCGACCGGGATTATAAAAATTTCCCTTCCTAGCCAGAAGGCCGGGATAGGGTAATATGCTCAAAAAGTATGAAAAGGCAAGGTACGGTGTGCTACAGAGCCCAAGGCTTGCCGGGGTCCCAAGCCAGCAAGCTCAGACTCACTCCAGGGTCGTCAGTCCTGGGGCACGTTGTACCATAGCCCCCCACCCTTACTCAGTCTAATAGCCTCGATCCTGGTAGGGCCATGTTTTCCTCTAGATGAATATACTATCCACCCAGAGTACTAGCAAGCGCAACCTTCCAGTGTGCATTGTATCATTGTACTAAGGTGGCCTGGAGCTTAAACCACCTCTTCGAACAACACTACACTTGATCTTAGCCAAAAGGCCGAGAAGCGATAACCAGAATTGGTTTGGGCCTCGAGTGGCACCCTGGCCTATGCCGGACACATCTTAGGGAGAGAGAGCGAGAGGGAGACAAACCCACGCCTACACAAGACATTTTGTCACCCAAGCCAACCCTTGAAAAGGCTGCTTTGCAGAGCAAAAACAAGAAGAATGGTGCGTTTTGCAGCCGCCGCCCACTGCAATGAATCTGAATAACTCCTCCTTTAGGGCGCAAGCAACTCCCCTCCCCCTTGCAGTCTTTCCAATTCACGATACAAAAAGACGGACAGGACAGGTTGCCTGACTTTCCGTCACTGCCACCCTTTGCCATCCTTACCCGTAGAAAGCCCTTTCATCATCCCCAAACCCTAATCTTTTCCCTTTCCTTCCCAGCCCCCAAACCCTGCCCTCTGTACCTTTCTCACCACCCGCTTCCCTTCTCCTGTCATCCCCCTACCACCCGGGAAAAAAAGAGATTGCCCCCTCCTTCCACTAGCCCACCCTCCCACCCAAAGAACAACTTCTTCTGCGCAGCTTGTTTTCTAGGCAGCAGCGCTATTGTGATGTCATCGGGGGGCATTGTGACAAGCCGCCAGTGTTCCGTCTCTTCATGTTGTGCACAGTTCAAACGGAAAATACATCAACAGGCAGACTACAGAAAAGCTTACTATCAAAGGTTAGAGGGGGGCTTTCTCAGAGGGCTTTTTACAGTTTTTCTATTCCCAATTAGCCGTTTAAGTGTACTTATTGAAAGTAGTAATTCTTTCATAGGCCGCCCTTTCTTAGTATTTGACGTTCCTTATATTGCGGTATGAGGCTTCGCAGTAGGTTGCAAACATTCATCACCCATGACTGTCCCCAATTGAGCTCAGAAGCTCAATGTCTATCATGACCTCTCTTTTAGAATGTCCAAGAGCAAGCAAACTATTCCTCCAGGAGAGGGCGCCAACAGACTACTAAAGAGATCATCATTACTCAAAGAAAACCCCAAAAACCAATGCATGATAGGAATAAACAGGTAACTTTCTTTGGAGTGGAAGCGGAGAGATCGCACCAGATGCCAATTCTAGATCTTATCACACCTGTGGTCACTGCAGCAGCAGGTGAATCCACTTTGTCCAAAAGGGATCTATTCCATTCAATTGCAAATGATCTAGATAAGACAGAGAACTGCAGCACGGGGACATAGCCGAGTTGGTCAGGTTGAGTGGTGATGAGTTTGCTATTTGGATGAATAAAGAAAGTCAAAAGTGTGAAAGATAAAAAACAAAAGGAGGAAGTGTGAAAAGTGAATGGGCCAAATTGAGGTGCATATGAAGACGTATGCTTTCTTCCAATTCATTAAATCGGGCTAATATGAATCAGGTGAATTGAGTTCTGCTTTTGGAAACTGGGTTAAGAAGGGGTGCACCGTTCCTGGAGGTACTGCAATACCAGGTCAATGCGTGGAGTGGACAGAGCAAGCTCTTTTTCCATCTCCCTGTTCTAAAAATCCATTTAATATATGGTCCCCAGATAGGGGACGTATCAGATATTAAACTGATAAGAACAGATACTACACTTGATCTTAGCCAAAAGGCCGAGAAGCGATAACCAGAATTGGTTTGGGCCTCGAGTGGCACCCTGGCCTATGCCGGACACATCTTAGGGAGAGAGAGCGAGAGGGAGACAAACCCACGCCTACACAAGACATTTTGTCACCCAAGCCAACCCTTGAAAAGGCTGCTTTGCAGAGCAAAAACAAGAAGAATGGTGCGTTTTGCAGCCGCCGCCCACTGCAATGAATCTGAATAACTCCTCCTTTAGGGCGCAAGCAACTCCCCTCCCCCTTGCAGTCTTTCCAATTCACGATACAAAAAGACGGACAGGACAGGTTGCCTGACTTTCCGTCACTGCCACCCTTTGCCATCCTTACCCGTAGAAAGCCCTTTCATCATCCCCAAACCCTAATCTTTTCCCTTTCCTTCCCAGCCCCCAAACCCTGCCCTCTGTACCTTTCTCACCACCCGCTTCCCTTCTCCTGTCATCCCCCTACCACCCGGGAAAAAAAGAGATTGCCCCCTCCTTCCACTAGCCCACCCTCCCACCCAAAGAACAACTTCTTCTGCGCAGCTTGTTTTCTAGGCAGCAGCGCTATTGTGATGTCATCGGGGGGCATTGTGACAAGCCGCCAGTGTTCCGTCTCTTCATGTTGTGCACAGTTCAAACGGAAAATACATCAACAGGCAGACTACAGAAAAGCTTACTATCAAAGGTTAGAGGGGGGCTTTCTCAGAGGGCTTTTTACAGTTTTTCTATTCCCAATTAGCCGTTTAAGTGTACTTATTGAAAGTAGTAATTCTTTCATAGGCCGCCCTTTCTTAGTATTTGACGTTCCTTATATTGCGGTATGAGGCTTCGCAGTAGGTTGCAAACATTCATCACCCATGACTGTCCCCAATTGAGCTCAGAAGCTCAATGTCTATCATGACCTCTCTTTTAGAATGTCCAAGAGCAAGCAAACTATTCCTCCAGGAGAGGGCGCCAACAGACTACTAAAGAGATCATCATTACTCAAAGAAAACCCCAAAAACCAATGCATGATAGGAATAAACAGGTAACTTTCTTTGGAGTGGAAGCGGAGAGATCGCACCAGATGCCAATTCTAGATCTTATCACACCTGTGGTCACTGCAGCAGCAGGTGAATCCACTTTGTCCAAAAGGGATCTATTCCATTCAATTGCAAATGATCTAGATAAGACAGAGAACTGCAGCACGGGGACATAGCCGAGTTGGTCAGGTTGAGTGGTGATGAGTTTGCTATTTGGATGAATAAAGAAAGTCAAAAGTGTGAAAGATAAAAAACAAAAGGAGGAAGTGTGAAAAGTGAATGGGCCAAATTGAGGTGCATATGAAGACGTATGCTTTCTTCCAATTCATTAAATCGGGCTAATATGAATCAGGTGAATTGAGTTCTGCTTTTGGAAACTGGGTTAAGAAGGGGTGCACCGTTCCTGGAGGTACTGCAATACCAGGTCAATGCGTGGAGTGGACAGAGCAAGCTCTTTTTCCATCTCCCTGTTCTAAAAATCCATTTAATATATGGTCCCCAGATAGGGGACGTATCAGATATTAAACTGATAAGAACAGATTTTTGATTTAATGAAGCTTTCCAAAGCACCACAAAAAATGCATGACCGAAGTCACACCAAAAACAGTGCAAAGGCTAGGATTCGTGTGGACCCCACCGTGAGGAGAGGGTCCCCAAAAATCAACCCCGTCCCTCCGAGCCAGAAGGCCACAGCAAGGGTCAGGGATCTTCGGTGCTCTCCCAAGCCGAAGCCTGGTTGAGCCTTGTCGTTGCTCCCAGCGTCCACCCAGGCATCTTACCCAAGTGGAGTAGAGAGCTACTAGTTGTTGGTTTCGCAGCCGAAACTGCCCGGACCGTCAACCGGTGTTGGTTTCTCAGCCCAAGGCTAACCGGACCTCCAACCGGGTGTTGGTTTCTCAGCCGAAGCTGACCCAGACCTCCAACCGGGTGTTGGTTTCTCAGCCGAAGCTGACCCAGACCTCCAACCGGGTGTTAGTTTCTCAGCCCAAAGCTGACCAGACCTCCGACCGGGATTATAAAAATTTCCCTTCCTAGCCAGAAGGCCGGGATAGGGTAATATGCTCAAAAAGTATGAAAAGGCAAGGTACGGTGTGCTACAGAGCCCAAGGCTTGCCGGGGTCCCAAGCCAGCAAGCTCAGACTCACTCCAGGGTCGTCAGTCCTGGGGCACGTTGTACCATAGCCCCCCACCCTTACTCAGTCTAATAGCCTCGATCCTGGTAGGGCCATGTTTTCCTCTAGATGAATATACTATCCACCCAGAGTACTAGCAAGCGCAACCTTCCAGTGTGCATTGTATCATTGTACTAAGGTGGCCTGGAGCTTAAACCACCTCTTCGAACAACACTACACTTGATCTTAGCCAAAAGGCCGAGAAGCGATAACCAGAATTGGTTTGGGCCTCGAGTGGCACCCTGGCCTATGCCGGACACATCTTAGGGAGAGAGAGCGAGAGGGAGACAAACCCACGCCTACACAAGACATTTTGTCACCCAAGCCAACCCTTGAAAAGGCTGCTTTGCAGAGCAAAAACAAGAAGAATGGTGCGTTTTGCAGCCGCCGCCCACTGCAATGAATCTGAATAACTCCTCCTTTAGGGCGCAAGCAACTCCCCTCCCCCTTGCAGTCTTTCCAATTCACGATACAAAAAGACGGACAGGACAGGTTGCCTGACTTTCCGTCACTGCCACCCTTTGCCATCCTTACCCGTAGAAAGCCCTTTCATCATCCCCAAACCCTAATCTTTTCCCTTTCCTTCCCAGCCCCCAAACCCTGCCCTCTGTACCTTTCTCACCACCCGCTTCCCTTCTCCTGTCATCCCCCTACCACCCGGGAAAAAAAGAGATTGCCCCCTCCTTCCACTAGCCCACCCTCCCACCCAAAGAACAACTTCTTCTGCGCAGCTTGTTTTCTAGGCAGCAGCGCTATTGTGATGTCATCGGGGGGCATTGTGACAAGCCGCCAGTGTTCCGTCTCTTCATGTTGTGCACAGTTCAAACGGAAAATACATCAACAGGCAGACTACAGAAAAGCTTACTATCAAAGGTTAGAGGGGGGCTTTCTCAGAGGGCTTTTTACAGTTTTTCTATTCCCAATTAGCCGTTTAAGTGTACTTATTGAAAGTAGTAATTCTTTCATAGGCCGCCCTTTCTTAGTATTTGACGTTCCTTATATTGCGGTATGAGGCTTCGCAGTAGGTTGCAAACATTCATCACCCATGACTGTCCCCAATTGAGCTCAGAAGCTCAATGTCTATCATGACCTCTCTTTTAGAATGTCCAAGAGCAAGCAAACTATTCCTCCAGGAGAGGGCGCCAACAGACTACTAAAGAGATCATCATTACTCAAAGAAAACCCCAAAAACCAATGCATGATAGGAATAAACAGGTAACTTTCTTTGGAGTGGAAGCGGAGAGATCGCACCAGATGCCAATTCTAGATCTTATCACACCTGTGGTCACTGCAGCAGCAGGTGAATCCACTTTGTCCAAAAGGGATCTATTCCATTCAATTGCAAATGATCTAGATAAGACAGAGAACTGCAGCACGGGGACATAGCCGAGTTGGTCAGGTTGAGTGGTGATGAGTTTGCTATTTGGATGAATAAAGAAAGTCAAAAGTGTGAAAGATAAAAAACAAAAGGAGGAAGTGTGAAAAGTGAATGGGCCAAATTGAGGTGCATATGAAGACGTATGCTTTCTTCCAATTCATTAAATCGGGCTAATATGAATCAGGTGAATTGAGTTCTGCTTTTGGAAACTGGGTTAAGAAGGGGTGCACCGTTCCTGGAGATACTGCAATACCAGGTCAATGCGTGGAGTGGACAGAGCAAGCTCTTTTTCCATCTCCCTGTTCTAAAAATCCATTTAATATATGGTCCCCAGATAGGGGACGTATCAGATATTAAACTGATAAGAACAGATACTACACTTGATCTTAGCCAAAAGGCCGAGAAGCGATAACCAGAATTGGTTTGGGCCTCGAGTGGCACCCTGGCCTATGCCGGACACATCTTAGGGAGAGAGAGCGAGAGGGAGACAAACCCACGCCTACACAAGACATTTTGTCACCCAAGCCAACCCTTGAAAAGGCTGCTTTGCAGAGCAAAAACAAGAAGAATGGTGCGTTTTGCAGCCGCCGCCCACTGCAATGAATCTGAATAACTCCTCCTTTAGGGCGCAAGCAACTCCCCTCCCCCTTGCAGTCTTTCCAATTCACGATACAAAAAGACGGACAGGACAGGTTGCCTGACTTTCCGTCACTGCCACCCTTTGCCATCCTTACCCGTAGAAAGCCCTTTCATCATCCCCAAACCCTAATCTTTTCCCTTTCCTTCCCAGCCCCCAAACCCTGCCCTCTGTACCTTTCTCACCACCCGCTTCCCTTCTCCTGTCATCCCCCTACCACCCGGGAAAAAAAGAGATTGCCCCCTCCTTCCACTAGCCCACCCTCCCACCCAAAGAACAACTTCTTCTGCGCAGCTTGTTTTCTAGGCAGCAGCGCTATTGTGATGTCATCGGGGGGCATTGTGACAAGCCGCCAGTGTTCCGTCTCTTCATGTTGTGCACAGTTCAAACGGAAAATACATCAACAGGCAGACTACAGAAAAGCTTACTATCAAAGGTTAGAGGGGGGCTTTCTCAGAGGGCTTTTTACAGTTTTTCTATTCCCAATTAGCCGTTTAAGTGTACTTATTGAAAGTAGTAATTCTTTCATAGGCCGCCCTTTCTTAGTATTTGACGTTCCTTATATTGCGGTATGAGGCTTCGCAGTAGGTTGCAAACATTCATCACCCATGACTGTCCCCAATTGAGCTCAGAAGCTCAATGTCTATCATGACCTCTCTTTTAGAATGTCCAAGAGCAAGCAAACTATTCCTCCAGGAGAGGGCGCCAACAGACTACTAAAGAGATCATCATTACTCAAAGAAAACCCCAAAAACCAATGCATGATAGGAATAAACAGGTAACTTTCTTTGGAGTGGAAGCGGAGAGATCGCACCAGATGCCAATTCTAGATCTTATCACACCTGTGGTCACTGCAGCAGCAGGTGAATCCACTTTGTCCAAAAGGGATCTATTCCATTCAATTGCAAATGATCTAGATAAGACAGAGAACTGCAGCACGGGGACATAGCCGAGTTGGTCAGGTTGAGTGGTGATGAGTTTGCTATTTGGATGAATAAAGAAAGTCAAAAGTGTGAAAGATAAAAAACAAAAGGAGGAAGTGTGAAAAGTGAATGGGCCAAATTGAGGTGCATATGAAGACGTATGCTTTCTTCCAATTCATTAAATCGGGCTAATATGAATCAGGTGAATTGAGTTCTGCTTTTGGAAACTGGGTTAAGAAGGGGTGCACCGTTCCTGGAGGTACTGCAATACCAGGTCAATGCGTGGAGTGGACAGAGCAAGCTCTTTTTCCATCTCCCTGTTCTAAAAATCCATTTAATATATGGTCCCCAGATAGGGGACGTATCAGATATTAAACTGATAAGAACAGATTTTTGATTTAATGAAGCTTTCCAAAGCACCACAAAAAATGCATGACCGAAGTCACACCAAAAACAGTGCAAAGGCTAGGATTCGTGTGGACCCCACCGTGAGGAGAGGGTCCCCAAAAATCAACCCCGTCCCTCCGAGCCAGAA
The DNA here is from genome assembly GCF_048569485.1 of Anomaloglossus baeobatrachus. Taxonomy (NCBI): domain Eukaryota; kingdom Metazoa; phylum Chordata; class Amphibia; order Anura; family Aromobatidae; genus Anomaloglossus; species Anomaloglossus baeobatrachus. The sequence goes on along the minus strand of NW_027441983.1, from coordinate 124,634 downwards.
GGCCACAGCAAGGGTCAGGGATCTTCGGTGCTCTCCCAAGCCGAAGCCTGGTTGAGCCTTGTCGTTGCTCCCAGCGTCCACCCAGGCATCTTACCCAAGTGGAGTAGAGAGCTACTAGTTGTTGGTTTCGCAGCCGAAACTGCCCGGACCGTCAACCGGTGTTGGTTTCTCAGCCCAAGGCTAACCGGACCTCCAACCGGGTGTTGGTTTCTCAGCCGAAGCTGACCCAGACCTCCAACCGGGTGTTGGTTTCTCAGCCGAAGCTGACCCAGACCTCCAACCGGGTGTTAGTTTCTCAGCCCAAAGCTGACCAGACCTCCGACCGGGATTATAAAAATTTCCCTTCCTAGCCAGAAGGCCGGGATAGGGTAATATGCTCAAAAAGTATGAAAAGGCAAGGTACGGTGTGCTACAGAGCCCAAGGCTTGCCGGGGTCCCAAGCCAGCAAGCTCAGACTCACTCCAGGGTCGTCAGTCCTGGGGCACGTTGTACCATAGCCCCCCACCCTTACTCAGTCTAATAGCCTCGATCCTGGTAGGGCCATGTTTTCCTCTAGATGAATATACTATCCACCCAGAGTACTAGCAAGCGCAACCTTCCAGTGTGCATTGTATCATTGTACTAAGGTGGCCTGGAGCTTAAACCACCTCTTCGAACAACACTACACTTGATCTTAGCCAAAAGGCCGAGAAGCGATAACCAGAATTGGTTTGGGCCTCGAGTGGCACCCTGGCCTATGCCGGACACATCTTAGGGAGAGAGAGCGAGAGGGAGACAAACCCACGCCTACACAAGACATTTTGTCACCCAAGCCAACCCTTGAAAAGGCTGCTTTGCAGAGCAAAAACAAGAAGAATGGTGCGTTTTGCAGCCGCCGCCCACTGCAATGAATCTGAATAACTCCTCCTTTAGGGCGCAAGCAACTCCCCTCCCCCTTGCAGTCTTTCCAATTCACGATACAAAAAGACGGACAGGACAGGTTGCCTGACTTTCCGTCACTGCCACCCTTTGCCATCCTTACCCGTAGAAAGCCCTTTCATCATCCCCAAACCCTAATCTTTTCCCTTTCCTTCCCAGCCCCCAAACCCTGCCCTCTGTACCTTTCTCACCACCCGCTTCCCTTCTCCTGTCATCCCCCTACCACCCGGGAAAAAAAGAGATTGCCCCCTCCTTCCACTAGCCCACCCTCCCACCCAAAGAACAACTTCTTCTGCGCAGCTTGTTTTCTAGGCAGCAGCGCTATTGTGATGTCATCGGGGGGCATTGTGACAAGCCGCCAGTGTTCCGTCTCTTCATGTTGTGCACAGTTCAAACGGAAAATACATCAACAGGCAGACTACAGAAAAGCTTACTATCAAAGGTTAGAGGGGGGCTTTCTCAGAGGGCTTTTTACAGTTTTTCTATTCCCAATTAGCCGTTTAAGTGTACTTATTGAAAGTAGTAATTCTTTCATAGGCCGCCCTTTCTTAGTATTTGACGTTCCTTATATTGCGGTATGAGGCTTCGCAGTAGGTTGCAAACATTCATCACCCATGACTGTCCCCAATTGAGCTCAGAAGCTCAATGTCTATCATGACCTCTCTTTTAGAATGTCCAAGAGCAAGCAAACTATTCCTCCAGGAGAGGGCGCCAACAGACTACTAAAGAGATCATCATTACTCAAAGAAAACCCCAAAAACCAATGCATGATAGGAATAAACAGGTAACTTTCTTTGGAGTGGAAGCGGAGAGATCGCACCAGATGCCAATTCTAGATCTTATCACACCTGTGGTCACTGCAGCAGCAGGTGAATCCACTTTGTCCAAAAGGGATCTATTCCATTCAATTGCAAATGATCTAGATAAGACAGAGAACTGCAGCACGGGGACATAGCCGAGTTGGTCAGGTTGAGTGGTGATGAGTTTGCTATTTGGATGAATAAAGAAAGTCAAAAGTGTGAAAGATAAAAAACAAAAGGAGGAAGTGTGAAAAGTGAATGGGCCAAATTGAGGTGCATATGAAGACGTATGCTTTCTTCCAATTCATTAAATCGGGCTAATATGAATCAGGTGAATTGAGTTCTGCTTTTGGAAACTGGGTTAAGAAGGGGTGCACCGTTCCTGGAGATACTGCAATACCAGGTCAATGCGTGGAGTGGACAGAGCAAGCTCTTTTTCCATCTCCCTGTTCTAAAAATCCATTTAATATATGGTCCCCAGATAGGGGACGTATCAGATATTAAACTGATAAGAACAGATACTACACTTGATCTTAGCCAAAAGGCCGAGAAGCGATAACCAGAATTGGTTTGGGCCTCGAGTGGCACCCTGGCCTATGCCGGACACATCTTAGGGAGAGAGAGCGAGAGGGAGACAAACCCACGCCTACACAAGACATTTTGTCACCCAAGCCAACCCTTGAAAAGGCTGCTTTGCAGAGCAAAAACAAGAAGAATGGTGCGTTTTGCAGCCGCCGCCCACTGCAATGAATCTGAATAACTCCTCCTTTAGGGCGCAAGCAACTCCCCTCCCCCTTGCAGTCTTTCCAATTCACGATACAAAAAGACGGACAGGACAGGTTGCCTGACTTTCCGTCACTGCCACCCTTTGCCATCCTTACCCGTAGAAAGCCCTTTCATCATCCCCAAACCCTAATCTTTTCCCTTTCCTTCCCAGCCCCCAAACCCTGCCCTCTGTACCTTTCTCACCACCCGCTTCCCTTCTCCTGTCATCCCCCTACCACCCGGGAAAAAAAGAGATTGCCCCCTCCTTCCACTAGCCCACCCTCCCACCCAAAGAACAACTTCTTCTGCGCAGCTTGTTTTCTAGGCAGCAGCGCTATTGTGATGTCATCGGGGGGCATTGTGACAAGCCGCCAGTGTTCCGTCTCTTCATGTTGTGCACAGTTCAAACGGAAAATACATCAACAGGCAGACTACAGAAAAGCTTACTATCAAAGGTTAGAGGGGGGCTTTCTCAGAGGGCTTTTTACAGTTTTTCTATTCCCAATTAGCCGTTTAAGTGTACTTATTGAAAGTAGTAATTCTTTCATAGGCCGCCCTTTCTTAGTATTTGACGTTCCTTATATTGCGGTATGAGGCTTCGCAGTAGGTTGCAAACATTCATCACCCATGACTGTCCCCAATTGAGCTCAGAAGCTCAATGTCTATCATGACCTCTCTTTTAGAATGTCCAAGAGCAAGCAAACTATTCCTCCAGGAGAGGGCGCCAACAGACTACTAAAGAGATCATCATTACTCAAAGAAAACCCCAAAAACCAATGCATGATAGGAATAAACAGGTAACTTTCTTTGGAGTGGAAGCGGAGAGATCGCACCAGATGCCAATTCTAGATCTTATCACACCTGTGGTCACTGCAGCAGCAGGTGAATCCACTTTGTCCAAAAGGGATCTATTCCATTCAATTGCAAATGATCTAGATAAGACAGAGAACTGCAGCACGGGGACATAGCCGAGTTGGTCAGGTTGAGTGGTGATGAGTTTGCTATTTGGATGAATAAAGAAAGTCAAAAGTGTGAAAGATAAAAAACAAAAGGAGGAAGTGTGAAAAGTGAATGGGCCAAATTGAGGTGCATATGAAGACGTATGCTTTCTTCCAATTCATTAAATCGGGCTAATATGAATCAGGTGAATTGAGTTCTGCTTTTGGAAACTGGGTTAAGAAGGGGTGCACCGTTCCTGGAGGTACTGCAATACCAGGTCAATGCGTGGAGTGGACAGAGCAAGCTCTTTTTCCATCTCCCTGTTCTAAAAATCCATTTAATATATGGTCCCCAGATAGGGGACGTATCAGATATTAAACTGATAAGAACAGATTTTTGATTTAATGAAGCTTTCCAAAGCACCACAAAAAATGCATGACCGAAGTCACACCAAAAACAGTGCAAAGGCTAGGATTCGTGTGGACCCCACCGTGAGGAGAGGGTCCCCAAAAATCAACCCCGTCCCTCCGAGCCAGAAGGCCACAGCAAGGGTCAGGGATCTTCGGTGCTCTCCCAAGCCGAAGCCTGGTTGAGCCTTGTCGTTGCTCCCAGCGTCCACCCAGGCATCTTACCCAAGTGGAGTAGAGAGCTACTAGTTGTTGGTTTCGCAGCCGAAACTGCCCGGACCGTCAACCGGTGTTGGTTTCTCAGCCCAAGGCTAACCGGACCTCCAACCGGGTGTTGGTTTCTCAGCCGAAGCTGACCCAGACCTCCAACCGGGTGTTGGTTTCTCAGCCGAAGCTGACCCAGACCTCCAACCGGGTGTTAGTTTCTCAGCCCAAAGCTGACCAGACCTCCGACCGGGATTATAAAAATTTCCCTTCCTAGCCAGAAGGCCGGGATAGGGTAATATGCTCAAAAAGTATGAAAAGGCAAGGTACGGTGTGCTACAGAGCCCAAGGCTTGCCGGGGTCCCAAGCCAGCAAGCTCAGACTCACTCCAGGGTCGTCAGTCCTGGGGCACGTTGTACCATAGCCCCCCACCCTTACTCAGTCTAATAGCCTCGATCCTGGTAGGGCCATGTTTTCCTCTAGATGAATATACTATCCACCCAGAGTACTAGCAAGCGCAACCTTCCAGTGTGCATTGTATCATTGTACTAAGGTGGCCTGGAGCTTAAACCACCTCTTCGAACAACACTACACTTGATCTTAGCCAAAAGGCCGAGAAGCGATAACCAGAATTGGTTTGGGCCTCGAGTGGCACCCTGGCCTATGCCGGACACATCTTAGGGAGAGAGAGCGAGAGGGAGACAAACCCACGCCTACACAAGACATTTTGTCACCCAAGCCAACCCTTGAAAAGGCTGCTTTGCAGAGCAAAAACAAGAAGAATGGTGCGTTTTGCAGCCGCCGCCCACTGCAATGAATCTGAATAACTCCTCCTTTAGGGCGCAAGCAACTCCCCTCCCCCTTGCAGTCTTTCCAATTCACGATACAAAAAGACGGACAGGACAGGTTGCCTGACTTTCCGTCACTGCCACCCTTTGCCATCCTTACCCGTAGAAAGCCCTTTCATCATCCCCAAACCCTAATCTTTTCCCTTTCCTTCCCAGCCCCCAAACCCTGCCCTCTGTACCTTTCTCACCACCCGCTTCCCTTCTCCTGTCATCCCCCTACCACCCGGGAAAAAAAGAGATTGCCCCCTCCTTCCACTAGCCCACCCTCCCACCCAAAGAACAACTTCTTCTGCGCAGCTTGTTTTCTAGGCAGCAGCGCTATTGTGATGTCATCGGGGGGCATTGTGACAAGCCGCCAGTGTTCCGTCTCTTCATGTTGTGCACAGTTCAAACGGAAAATACATCAACAGGCAGACTACAGAAAAGCTTACTATCAAAGGTTAGAGGGGGGCTTTCTCAGAGGGCTTTTTACAGTTTTTCTATTCCCAATTAGCCGTTTAAGTGTACTTATTGAAAGTAGTAATTCTTTCATAGGCCGCCCTTTCTTAGTATTTGACGTTCCTTATATTGCGGTATGAGGCTTCGCAGTAGGTTGCAAACATTCATCACCCATGACTGTCCCCAATTGAGCTCAGAAGCTCAATGTCTATCATGACCTCTCTTTTAGAATGTCCAAGAGCAAGCAAACTATTCCTCCAGGAGAGGGCGCCAACAGACTACTAAAGAGATCATCATTACTCAAAGAAAACCCCAAAAACCAATGCATGATAGGAATAAACAGGTAACTTTCTTTGGAGTGGAAGCGGAGAGATCGCACCAGATGCCAATTCTAGATCTTATCACACCTGTGGTCACTGCAGCAGCAGGTGAATCCACTTTGTCCAAAAGGGATCTATTCCATTCAATTGCAAATGATCTAGATAAGACAGAGAACTGCAGCACGGGGACATAGCCGAGTTGGTCAGGTTGAGTGGTGATGAGTTTGCTATTTGGATGAATAAAGAAAGTCAAAAGTGTGAAAGATAAAAAACAAAAGGAGGAAGTGTGAAAAGTGAATGGGCCAAATTGAGGTGCATATGAAGACGTATGCTTTCTTCCAATTCATTAAATCGGGCTAATATGAATCAGGTGAATTGAGTTCTGCTTTTGGAAACTGGGTTAAGAAGGGGTGCACCGTTCCTGGAGGTACTGCAATACCAGGTCAATGCGTGGAGTGGACAGAGCAAGCTCTTTTTCCATCTCCCTGTTCTAAAAATCCATTTAATATATGGTCCCCAGATAGGGGACGTATCAGATATTAAACTGATAAGAACAGATACTACACTTGATCTTAGCCAAAAGGCCGAGAAGCGATAACCAGAATTGGTTTGGGCCTCGAGTGGCACCCTGGCCTATGCCGGACACATCTTAGGGAGAGAGAGCGAGAGGGAGACAAACCCACGCCTACACAAGACATTTTGTCACCCAAGCCAACCCTTGAAAAGGCTGCTTTGCAGAGCAAAAACAAGAAGAATGGTGCGTTTTGCAGCCGCCGCCCACTGCAATGAATCTGAATAACTCCTCCTTTAGGGCGCAAGCAACTCCCCTCCCCCTTGCAGTCTTTCCAATTCACGATACAAAAAGACGGACAGGACAGGTTGCCTGACTTTCCGTCACTGCCACCCTTTGCCATCCTTACCCGTAGAAAGCCCTTTCATCATCCCCAAACCCTAATCTTTTCCCTTTCCTTCCCAGCCCCCAAACCCTGCCCTCTGTACCTTTCTCACCACCCGCTTCCCTTCTCCTGTCATCCCCCTACCACCCGGGAAAAAAAGAGATTGCCCCCTCCTTCCACTAGCCCACCCTCCCACCCAAAGAACAACTTCTTCTGCGCAGCTTGTTTTCTAGGCAGCAGCGCTATTGTGATGTCATCGGGGGGCATTGTGACAAGCCGCCAGTGTTCCGTCTCTTCATGTTGTGCACAGTTCAAACGGAAAATACATCAACAGGCAGACTACAGAAAAGCTTACTATCAAAGGTTAGAGGGGGGCTTTCTCAGAGGGCTTTTTACAGTTTTTCTATTCCCAATTAGCCGTTTAAGTGTACTTATTGAAAGTAGTAATTCTTTCATAGGCCGCCCTTTCTTAGTATTTGACGTTCCTTATATTGCGGTATGAGGCTTCGCAGTAGGTTGCAAACATTCATCACCCATGACTGTCCCCAATTGAGCTCAGAAGCTCAATGTCTATCATGACCTCTCTTTTAGAATGTCCAAGAGCAAGCAAACTATTCCTCCAGGAGAGGGCGCCAACAGACTACTAAAGAGATCATCATTACTCAAAGAAAACCCCAAAAACCAATGCATGATAGGAATAAACAGGTAACTTTCTTTGGAGTGGAAGCGGAGAGATCGCACCAGATGCCAATTCTAGATCTTATCACACCTGTGGTCACTGCAGCAGCAGGTGAATCCACTTTGTCCAAAAGGGATCTATTCCATTCAATTGCAAATGATCTAGATAAGACAGAGAACTGCAGCACGGGGACATAGCCGAGTTGGTCAGGTTGAGTGGTGATGAGTTTGCTATTTGGATGAATAAAGAAAGTCAAAAGTGTGAAAGATAAAAAACAAAAGGAGGAAGTGTGAAAAGTGAATGGGCCAAATTGAGGTGCATATGAAGACGTATGCTTTCTTCCAATTCATTAAATCGGGCTAATATGAATCAGGTGAATTGAGTTCTGCTTTTGGAAACTGGGTTAAGAAGGGGTGCACCGTTCCTGGAGGTACTGCAATACCAGGTCAATGCGTGGAGTGGACAGAGCAAGCTCTTTTTCCATCTCCCTGTTCTAAAAATCCATTTAATATATGGTCCCCAGATAGGGGACGTATCAGATATTAAACTGATAAGAACAGATACTACACTTGATCTTAGCCAAAAGGCCGAGAAGCGATAACCAGAATTGGTTTGGGCCTCGAGTGGCACCCTGGCCTATGCCGGACACATCTTAGGGAGAGAGAGCGAGAGGGAGACAAACCCACGCCTACACAAGACATTTTGTCACCCAAGCCAACCCTTGAAAAGGCTGCTTTGCAGAGCAAAAACAAGAAGAATGGTGCGTTTTGCAGCCGCCGCCCACTGCAATGAATCTGAATAACTCCTCCTTTAGGGCGCAAGCAACTCCCCTCCCCCTTGCAGTCTTTCCAATTCACGATACAAAAAGACGGACAGGACAGGTTGCCTGACTTTCCGTCACTGCCACCCTTTGCCATCCTTACCCGTAGAAAGCCCTTTCATCATCCCCAAACCCTAATCTTTTCCCTTTCCTTCCCAGCCCCCAAACCCTGCCCTCTGTACCTTTCTCACCACCCGCTTCCCTTCTCCTGTCATCCCCCTACCACCCGGGAAAAAAAGAGATTGCCCCCTCCTTCCACTAGCCCACCCTCCCACCCAAAGAACAACTTCTTCTGCGCAGCTTGTTTTCTAGGCAGCAGCGCTATTGTGATGTCATCGGGGGGCATTGTGACAAGCCGCCAGTGTTCCGTCTCTTCATGTTGTGCACAGTTCAAACGGAAAATACATCAACAGGCAGACTACAGAAAAGCTTACTATCAAAGGTTAGAGGGGGGCTTTCTCAGAGGGCTTTTTACAGTTTTTCTATTCCCAATTAGCCGTTTAAGTGTACTTATTGAAAGTAGTAATTCTTTCATAGGCCGCCCTTTCTTAGTATTTGACGTTCCTTATATTGCGGTATGAGGCTTCGCAGTAGGTTGCAAACATTCATCACCCATGACTGTCCCCAATTGAGCTCAGAAGCTCAATGTCTATCATGACCTCTCTTTTAGAATGTCCAAGAGCAAGCAAACTATTCCTCCAGGAGAGGGCGCCAACAGACTACTAAAGAGATCATCATTACTCAAAGAAAACCCCAAAAACCAATGCATGATAGGAATAAACAGGTAACTTTCTTTGGAGTGGAAGCGGAGAGATCGCACCAGATGCCAATTCTAGATCTTATCACACCTGTGGTCACTGCAGCAGCAGGTGAATCCACTTTGTCCAAAAGGGATCTATTCCATTCAATTGCAAATGATCTAGATAAGACAGAGAACTGCAGCACGGGGACATAGCCGAGTTGGTCAGGTTGAGTGGTGATGAGTTTGCTATTTGGATGAATAAAGAAAGTCAAAAGTGTGAAAGATAAAAAACAAAAGGAGGAAGTGTGAAAAGTGAATGGGCCAAATTGAGGTGCATATGAAGACGTATGCTTTCTTCCAATTCATTAAATCGGGCTAATATGAATCAGGTGAATTGAGTTCTGCTTTTGGAAACTGGGTTAAGAAGGGGTGCACCGTTCCTGGAGGTACTGCAATACCAGGTCAATGCGTGGAGTGGACAGAGCAAGCTCTTTTTCCATCTCCCTGTTCTAAAAATCCATTTAATATATGGTCCCCAGATAGGGGACGTATCAGATATTAAACTGATAAGAACAGATACTACACTTGATCTTAGCCAAAAGGCCGAGAAGCGATAACCAGAATTGGTTTGGGCCTCGAGTGGCACCCTGGCCTATGCCGGACACATCTTAGGGAGAGAGAGCGAGAGGGAGACAAACCCACGCCTACACAAGACATTTTGTCACCCAAGCCAACCCTTGAAAAGGCTGCTTTGCAGAGCAAAAACAAGAAGAATGGTGCGTTTTGCAGCCGCCGCCCACTGCAATGAATCTGAATAACTCCTCCTTTAGGGCGCAAGCAACTCCCCTCCCCCTTGCAGTCTTTCCAATTCACGATACAAAAAGACGGACAGGACAGGTTGCCTGACTTTCCGTCACTGCCACCCTTTGCCATCCTTACCCGTAGAAAGCCCTTTCATCATCCCCAAACCCTAATCTTTTCCCTTTCCTTCCCAGCCCCCAAACCCTGCCCTCTGTACCTTTCTCACCACCCGCTTCCCTTCTCCTGTCATCCCCCTACCACCCGGGAAAAAAAGAGATTGCCCCCTCCTTCCACTAGCCCACCCTCCCACCCAAAGAACAACTTCTTCTGCGCAGCTTGTTTTCTAGGCAGCAGCGCTATTGTGATGTCATCGGGGGGCATTGTGACAAGCCGCCAGTGTTCCGTCTCTTCATGTTGTGCACAGTTCAAACGGAAAATACATCAACAGGCAGACTACAGAAAAGCTTACTATCAAAGGTTAGAGGGGGGCTTTCTCAGAGGGCTTTTTACAGTTTTTCTATTCCCAATTAGCCGTTTAAGTGTACTTATTGAAAGTAGTAATTCTTTCATAGGCCGCCCTTTCTTAGTATTTGACGTTCCTTATATTGCGGTATGAGGCTTCGCAGTAGGTTGCAAACATTCATCACCCATGACTGTCCCCAATTGAGCTCAGAAGCTCAATGTCTATCATGACCTCTCTTTTAGAATGTCCAAGAGCAAGCAAACTATTCCTCCAGGAGAGGGCGCCAACAGACTACTAAAGAGATCATCATTACTCAAAGAAAACCCCAAAAACCAATGCATGATAGGAATAAACAGGTAACTTTCTTTGGAGTGGAAGCGGAGAGATCGCACCAGATGCCAATTCTAGATCTTATCACACCTGTGGTCACTGCAGCAGCAGGTGAATCCACTTTGTCCAAAAGGGATCTATTCCATTCAATTGCAAATGATCTAGATAAGACAGAGAACTGCAGCACGGGGACATAGCCGAGTTGGTCAGGTTGAGTGGTGATGAGTTTGCTATTTGGATGAATAAAGAAAGTCAAAAGTGTGAAAGATAAAAAACAAAAGGAGGAAGTGTGAAAAGTGAATGGGCCAAATTGAGGTGCATATGAAGACGTATGCTTTCTTCCAATTCATTAAATCGGGCTAATATGAATCAGGTGAATTGAGTTCTGCTTTTGGAAACTGGGTTAAGAAGGGGTGCACCGTTCCTGGAGGTACTGCAATACCAGGTCAATGCGTGGAGTGGACAGAGCAAGCTCTTTTTCCATCTCCCTGTTCTAAAAATCCATTTAATATATGGTCCCCAGATAGGGGACGTATCAGATATTAAACTGATAAGAACAGATACTACACTTGATCTTAGCCAAAAGGCCGAGAAGCGATAACCAGAATTGGTTTGGGCCTCGAGTGGCACCCTGGCCTATGCCGGACACATCTTAGGGAGAGAGAGCGAGAGGGAGACAAACCCACGCCTACACAAGACATTTTGTCACCCAAGCCAACCCTTGAAAAGGCTGCTTTGCAGAGCAAAAACAAGAAGAATGGTGCGTTTTGCAGCCGCCGCCCACTGCAATGAATCTGAATAACTCCTCCTTTAGGGCGCAAGCAACTCCCCTCCCCCTTGCAGTCTTTCCAATTCACGATACAAAAAGACGGACAGGACAGGTTGCCTGACTTTCCGTCACTGCCACCCTTTGCCATCCTTACCCGTAGAAAGCCCTTTCATCATCCCCAAACCCTAATCTTTTCCCTTTCCTTCCCAGCCCCCAAACCCTGCCCTCTGTACCTTTCTCACCACCCGCTTCCCTTCTCCTGTCATCCCCCTACCACCCGGGAAAAAAAGAGATTGCCCCCTCCTTCCACTAGCCCACCCTCCCACCCAAAGAACAACTTCTTCTGCGCAGCTTGTTTTCTAGGCAGCAGCGCTATTGTGATGTCATCGGGGGGCATTGTGACAAGCCGCCAGTGTTCCGTCTCTTCATGTTGTGCACAGTTCAAACGGAAAATACATCAACAGGCAGACTACAGAAAAGCTTACTATCAAAGGTTAGAGGGGGGCTTTCTCAGAGGGCTTTTTACAGTTTTTCTATTCCCAATTAGCCGTTTAAGTGTACTTATTGAAAGTAGTAATTCTTTCATAGGCCGCCCTTTCTTAGTATTTGACGTTCCTTATATTGCGGTATGAGGCTTCGCAGTAGGTTGCAAACATTCATCACCCATGACTGTCCCCAATTGAGCTCAGAAGCTCAATGTCTATCATGACCTCTCTTTTAGAATGTCCAAGAGCAAGCAAACTATTCCTCCAGGAGAGGGCGCCAACAGACTACTAAAGAGATCATCATTACTCAAAGAAAACCCCAAAAACCAATGCATGATAGGAATAAACAGGTAACTTTCTTTGGAGTGGAAGCGGAGAGATCGCACCAGATGCCAATTCTAGATCTTATCACACCTGTGGTCACTGCAGCAGCAGGTGAATCCACTTTGTCCAAAAGGGATCTATTCCATTCAATTGCAAATGATCTAGATAAGACAGAGAACTGCAGCACGGGGACATAGCCGAGTTGGTCAGGTTGAGTGGTGATGAGTTTGCTATTTGGATGAATAAAGAAAGTCAAAAGTGTGAAAGATAAAAAACAAAAGGAGGAAGTGTGAAAAGTGAATGGGCCAAATTGAGGTGCATATGAAGACGTATGCTTTCTTCCAATTCATTAAATCGGGCTAATATGAATCAGGTGAATTGAGTTCTGCTTTTGGAAACTGGGTTAAGAAGGGGTGCACCGTTCCTGGAGGTACTGCAATACCAGGTCAATGCGTGGAGTGGACAGAGCAAGCTCTTTTTCCATCTCCCTGTTCTAAAAATCCATTTAATATATGGTCCCCAGATAGGGGACGTATCAGATATTAAACTGATAAGAACAGATACTACACTTGATCTTAGCCAAAAGGCCGAGAAGCGATAACCAGAATTGGTTTGGGCCTCGAGTGGCACCCTGGCCTATGCCGGACACATCTTAGGGAGAGAGAGCGAGAGGGAGACAAACCCACGCCTACACAAGACATTTTGTCACCCAAGCCAACCCTTGAAAAGGCTGCTTTGCAGAGCAAAAACAAGAAGAATGGTGCGTTTTGCAGCCGCCGCCCACTGCAATGAATCTGAATAACTCCTCCTTTAGGGCGCAAGCAACTCCCCTCCCCCTTGCAGTCTTTCCAATTCACGATACAAAAAGACGGACAGGACAGGTTGCCTGACTTTCCGTCACTGCCACCCTTTGCCATCCTTACCCGTAGAAAGCCCTTTCATCATCCCCAAACCCTAATCTTTTCCCTTTCCTTCCCAGCCCCCAAACCCTGCCCTCTGTACCTTTCTCACCACCCGCTTCCCTTCTCCTGTCATCCCCCTACCACCCGGGAAAAAAAGAGATTGCCCCCTCCTTCCACTAGCCCACCCTCCCACCCAAAGAACAACTTCTTCTGCGCAGCTTGTTTTCTAGGCAGCAGCGCTATTGTGATGTCATCGGGGGGCATTGTGACAAGCCGCCAGTGTTCCGTCTCTTCATGTTGTGCACAGTTCAAACGGAAAATACATCAACAGGCAGACTACAGAAAAGCTTACTATCAAAGGTTAGAGGGGGGCTTTCTCAGAGGGCTTTTTACAGTTTTTCTATTCCCAATTAGCCGTTTAAGTGTACTTATTGAAAGTAGTAATTCTTTCATAGGCCGCCCTTTCTTAGTATTTGACGTTCCTTATATTGCGGTATGAGGCTTCGCAGTAGGTTGCAAACATTCATCACCCATGACTGTCCCCAATTGAGCTCAGAAGCTCAATGTCTATCATGACCTCTCTTTTAGAATGTCCAAGAGCAAGCAAACTATTCCTCCAGGAGAGGGCGCCAACAGACTACTAAAGAGATCATCATTACTCAAAGAAAACCCCAAAAACCAATGCATGATAGGAATAAACAGGTAACTTTCTTTGGAGTGGAAGCGGAGAGATCGCACCAGATGCCAATTCTAGATCTTATCACACCTGTGGTCACTGCAGCAGCAGGTGAATCCACTTTGTCCAAAAGGGATCTATTCCATTCAATTGCAAATGATCTAGATAAGACAGAGAACTGCAGCACGGGGACATAGCCGAGTTGGTCAGGTTGAGTGGTGATGAGTTTGCTATTTGGATGAATAAAGAAAGTCAAAAGTGTGAAAGATAAAAAACAAAAGGAGGAAGTGTGAAAAGTGAATGGGCCAAATTGAGGTGCATATGAAGACGTATGCTTTCTTCCAATTCATTAAATCGGGCTAATATGAATCAGGTGAATTGAGTTCTGCTTTTGGAAACTGGGTTAAGAAGGGGTGCACCGTTCCTGGAGGTACTGCAATACCAGGTCAATGCGTGGAGTGGACAGAGCAAGCTCTTTTTCCATCTCCCTGTTCTAAAAATCCATTTAATATATGGTCCCCAGATAGGGGACGTATCAGATATTAAACTGATAAGAACAGATACTACACTTGATCTTAGCCAAAAGGCCGAGAAGCGATAACCAGAATTGGTTTGGGCCTCGAGTGGCACCCTGGCCTATGCCGGACACATCTTAGGGAGAGAGAGCGAGAGGGAGACAAACCCACGCCTACACAAGACATTTTGTCACCCAAGCCAACCCTTGAAAAGGCTGCTTTGCAGAGCAAAAACAAGAAGAATGGTGCGTTTTGCAGCCGCCGCCCACTGCAATGAATCTGAATAACTCCTCCTTTAGGGCGCAAGCAACTCCCCTCCCCCTTGCAGTCTTTCCAATTCACGATACAAAAAGACGGACAGGACAGGTTGCCTGACTTTCCGTCACTGCCACCCTTTGCCATCCTTACCCGTAGAAAGCCCTTTCATCATCCCCAAACCCTAATCTTTTCCCTTTCCTTCCCAGCCCCCAAACCCTGCCCTCTGTACCTTTCTCACCACCCGCTTCCCTTCTCCTGTCATCCCCCTACCACCCGGGAAAAAAAGAGATTGCCCCCTCCTTCCACTAGCCCACCCTCCCACCCAAAGAACAACTTCTTCTGCGCAGCTTGTTTTCTAGGCAGCAGCGCTATTGTGATGTCATCGGGGGGCATTGTGACAAGCCGCCAGTGTTCCGTCTCTTCATGTTGTGCACAGTTCAAACGGAAAATACATCAACAGGCAGACTACAGAAAAGCTTACTATCAAAGGTTAGAGGGGGGCTTTCTCAGAGGGCTTTTTACAGTTTTTCTATTCCCAATTAGCCGTTTAAGTGTACTTATTGAAAGTAGTAATTCTTTCATAGGCCGCCCTTTCTTAGTATTTGACGTTCCTTATATTGCGGTATGAGGCTTCGCAGTAGGTTGCAAACATTCATCACCCATGACTGTCCCCAATTGAGCTCAGAAGCTCAATGTCTATCATGACCTCTCTTTTAGAATGTCCAAGAGCAAGCAAACTATTCCTCCAGGAGAGGGCGCCAACAGACTACTAAAGAGATCATCATTACTCAAAGAAAACCCCAAAAACCAATGCATGATAGGAATAAACAGGTAACTTTCTTTGGAGTGGAAGCGGAGAGATCGCACCAGATGCCAATTCTAGATCTTATCACACCTGTGGTCACTGCAGCAGCAGGTGAATCCACTTTGTCCAAAAGGGATCTATTCCATTCAATTGCAAATGATCTAGATAAGACAGAGAACTGCAGCACGGGGACATAGCCGAGTTGGTCAGGTTGAGTGGTGATGAGTTTGCTATTTGGATGAATAAAGAAAGTCAAAAGTGTGAAAGATAAAAAACAAAAGGAGGAAGTGTGAAAAGTGAATGGGCCAAATTGAGGTGCATATGAAGACGTATGCTTTCTTCCAATTCATTAAATCGGGCTAATATGAATCAGGTGAATTGAGTTCTGCTTTTGGAAACTGGGTTAAGAAGGGGTGCACCGTTCCTGGAGGTACTGCAATACCAGGTCAATGCGTGGAGTGGACAGAGCAAGCTCTTTTTCCATCTCCCTGTTCTAAAAATCCATTTAATATATGGTCCCCAGATAGGGGACGTATCAGATATTAAACTGATAAGAACAGATACTACACTTGATCTTAGCCAAAAGGCCGAGAAGCGATAACCAGAATTGGTTTGGGCCTCGAGTGGCACCCTGGCCTATGCCAGACACATCTTAGGGAGAGAGAGCGAGAGGGAGACAAACCCACGCCTACACAAGACATTTTGTCACCCAAGCCAACCCTTGAAAAGGCTGCTTTGCAGAGCAAAAACAAGAAGAATGGTGCGTTTTGCAGCCGCCGCCCACTGCAATGAATCTGAATAACTCCTCCTTTAGGGCGCAAGCAACTCCCCTCCCCCTTGCAGTCTTTCCAATTCACGATACAAAAAGACGGACAGGACAGGTTGCCTGACTTTCCGTCACTGCCACCCTTTGCCATCCTTACCCGTAGAAAGCCCTTTCATCATCCCCAAACCCTAATCTTTTCCCTTTCCTTCCCAGCCCCCAAACCCTGCCCTCTGTACCTTTCTCACCACCCGCTTCCCTTCTCCTGTCATCCCCCTACCACCCGGGAAAAAAAGAGATTGCCCCCTCCTTCCACTAGCCCACCCTCCCACCCAAAGAACAACTTCTTCTGCGCAGCTTGTTTTCTAGGCAGCAGCGCTATTGTGATGTCATCGGGGGGCATTGTGACAAGCCGCCAGTGTTCCGTCTCTTCATGTTGTGCACAGTTCAAACGGAAAATACATCAACAGGCAGACTACAGAAAAGCTTACTATCAAAGGTTAGAGGGGGGCTTTCTCAGAGGGCTTTTTACAGTTTTTCTATTCCCAATTAGCCGTTTAAGTGTACTTATTGAAAGTAGTAATTCTTTCATAGGCCGCCCTTTCTTAGTATTTGACGTTCCTTATATTGCGGTATGAGGCTTCGCAGTAGGTTGCAAACATTCATCACCCATGACTGTCCCCAATTGAGCTCAGAAGCTCAATGTCTATCATGACCTCTCTTTTAGAATGTCCAAGAGCAAGCAAACTATTCCTCCAGGAGAGGGCGCCAACAGACTACTAAAGAGATCATCATTACTCAAAGAAAACCCCAAAAACCAATGCATGATAGGAATAAACAGGTAACTTTCTTTGGAGTGGAAGCGGAGAGATCGCACCAGATGCCAATTCTAGATCTTATCACACCTGTGGTCACTGCAGCAGCAGGTGAATCCACTTTGTCCAAAAGGGATCTATTCCATTCAATTGCAAATGATCTAGATAAGACAGAGAACTGCAGCACGGGGACATAGCCGAGTTGGTCAGGTTGAGTGGTGATGAGTTTGCTATTTGGATGAATAAAGAAAGTCAAAAGTGTGAAAGATAAAAAACAAAAGGAGGAAGTGTGAAAAGTGAATGGGCCAAATTGAGGTGCATATGAAGACGTATGCTTTCTTCCAATTCATTAAATCGGGCTAATATGAATCAGGTGAATTGAGTTCTGCTTTTGGAAACTGGGTTAAGAAGGGGTGCACCGTTCCTGGAGGTACTGCAATACCAGGTCAATGCGTGGAGTGGACAGAGCAAGCTCTTTTTCCATCTCCCTGTTCTAAAAATCCATTTAATATATGGTCCCCAGATAGGGGACGTATCAGATATTAAACTGATAAGAACAGATACTACACTTGATCTTAGCCAAAAGGCCGAGAAGCGATAACCAGAATTGGTTTGGGCCTCGAGTGGCACCCTGGCCTATGCCGGACACATCTTAGGGAGAGAGAGCGAGAGGGAGACAAACCCACGCCTACACAAGACATTTTGTCACCCAAGCCAACCCTTGAAAAGGCTGCTTTGCAGAGCAAAAACAAGAAGAATGGTGCGTTTTGCAGCCGCCGCCCACTGCAATGAATCTGAATAACTCCTCCTTTAGGGCGCAAGCAACTCCCCTCCCCCTTGCAGTCTTTCCAATTCACGATACAAAAAGACGGACAGGACAGGTTGCCTGACTTTCCGTCACTGCCACCCTTTGCCATCCTTACCCGTAGAAAGCCCTTTCATCATCCCCAAACCCTAATCTTTTCCCTTTCCTTCCCAGCCCCCAAACCCTGCCCTCTGTACCTTTCTCACCACCCGCTTCCCTTCTCCTGTCATCCCCCTACCACCCGGGAAAAAAAGAGATTGCCCCCTCCTTCCACTAGCCCACCCTCCCACCCAAAGAACAACTTCTTCTGCGCAGCTTGTTTTCTAGGCAGCAGCGCTATTGTGATGTCATCGGGGGGCATTGTGACAAGCCGCCAGTGTTCCGTCTCTTCATGTTGTGCACAGTTCAAACGGAAAATACATCAACAGGCAGACTACAGAAAAGCTTACTATCAAAGGTTAGAGGGGGGCTTTCTCAGAGGGCTTTTTACAGTTTTTCTATTCCCAATTAGCCGTTTAAGTGTACTTATTGAAAGTAGTAATTCTTTCATAGGCCGCCCTTTCTTAGTATTTGACGTTCCTTATATTGCGGTATGAGGCTTCGCAGTAGGTTGCAAACATTCATCACCCATGACTGTCCCCAATTGAGCTCAGAAGCTCAATGTCTATCATGACCTCTCTTTTAGAATGTCCAAGAGCAAGCAAACTATTCCTCCAGGAGAGGGCGCCAACAGACTACTAAAGAGATCATCATTACTCAAAGAAAACCCCAAAAACCAATGCATGATAGGAATAAACAGGTAACTTTCTTTGGAGTGGAAGCGGAGAGATCGCACCAGATGCCAATTCTAGATCTTATCACACCTGTGGTCACTGCAGCAGCAGGTGAATCCACTTTGTCCAAAAGGGATCTATTCCATTCAATTGCAAATGATCTAGATAAGACAGAGAACTGCAGCACGGGGACATAGCCGAGTTGGTCAGGTTGAGTGGTGATGAGTTTGCTATTTGGATGAATAAAGAAAGTCAAAAGTGTGAAAGATAAAAAACAAAAGGAGGAAGTGTGAAAAGTGAATGGGCCAAATTGAGGTGCATATGAAGACGTATGCTTTCTTCCAATTCATTAAATCGGGCTAATATGAATCAGGTGAATTGAGTTCTGCTTTTGGAAACTGGGTTAAGAAGGGGTGCACCGTTCCTGGAGGTACTGCAATACCAGGTCAATGCGTGGAGTGGACAGAGCAAGCTCTTTTTCCATCTCCCTGTTCTAAAAATCCATTTAATATATGGTCCCCAGATAGGGGACGTATCAGATATTAAACTGATAAGAACAGATACTACACTTGATCTTAGCCAAAAGGCCGAGAAGCGATAACCAGAATTGGTTTGGGCCTCGAGTGGCACCCTGGCCTATGCCGGACACATCTTAGGGAGAGAGAGCGAGAGGGAGACAAACCCACGCCTACACAAGACATTTTGTCACCCAAGCCAACCCTTGAAAAGGCTGCTTTGCAGAGCAAAAACAAGAAGAATGGTGCGTTTTGCAGCCGCCGCCCACTGCAATGAATCTGAATAACTCCTCCTTTAGGGCGCAAGCAACTCCCCTCCCCCTTGCAGTCTTTCCAATTCACGATACAAAAAGACGGACAGGACAGGTTGCCTGACTTTCCGTCACTGCCACCCTTTGCCATCCTTACCCGTAGAAAGCCCTTTCATCATCCCCAAACCCTAATCTTTTCCCTTTCCTTCCCAGCCCCCAAACCCTGCCCTCTGTACCTTTCTCACCACCCGCTTCCCTTCTCCTGTCATCCCCCTACCACCCGGGAAAAAAAGAGATTGCCCCCTCCTTCCACTAGCCCACCCTCCCACCCAAAGAACAACTTCTTCTGCGCAGCTTGTTTTCTAGGCAGCAGCGCTATTGTGATGTCATCGGGGGGCATTGTGACAAGCCGCCAGTGTTCCGTCTCTTCATGTTGTGCACAGTTCAAACGGAAAATACATCAACAGGCAGACTACAGAAAAGCTTACTATCAAAGGTTAGAGGGGGGCTTTCTCAGAGGGCTTTTTACAGTTTTTCTACTCCCAATTAGCCGTTTAAGTGTACTTATTGAAAGTAGTAATTCTTTCATAGGCCGCCCTTTCTTAGTATTTGACGTTCCTTATATTGCGGTATGAGGCTTCGCAGTAGGTTGCAAACATTCATCACCCATGACTGTCCCCAATTGAGCTCAGAAGCTCAATGTCTATCATGACCTCTCTTTTAGAATGTCCAAGAGCAAGCAAACTATTCCTCCAGGAGAGGGCGCCAACAGACTACTAAAGAGATCATCATTACTCAAAGAAAACCCCAAAAACCAATGCATGATAGGAATAAACAGGTAACTTTCTTTGGAGTGGAAGCGGAGAGATCGCACCAGATGCCAATTCTAGATCTTATCACACCTGTGGTCACTGCAGCAGCAGGTGAATCCACTTTGTCCAAAAGGGATCTATTCCATTCAATTGCAAATGATCTAGATAAGACAGAGAACTGCAGCACGGGGACATAGCCGAGTTGGTCAGGTTGAGTGGTGATGAGTTTGCTATTTGGATGAATAAAGAAAGTCAAAAGTGTGAAAGATAAAAAACAAAAGGAGGAAGTGTGAAAAGTGAATGGGCCAAATTGAGGTGCATATGAAGACGTATGCTTTCTTCCAATTCATTAAATCGGGCTAATATGAATCAGGTGAATTGAGTTCTGCTTTTGGAAACTGGGTTAAGAAGGGGTGCACCGTTCCTGGAGGTACTGCAATACCAGGTCAATGCGTGGAGTGGACAGAGCAAGCTCTTTTTCCATCTCCCTGTTCTAAAAATCCATTTAATATATGGTCCCCAGATAGGGGACGTATCAGATATTAAACTGATAAGAACAGATACTACACTTGATCTTAGCCAAAAGGCCGAGAAGCGATAACCAGAATTGGTTTGGGCCTCGAGTGGCACCCTGGCCTATGCCGGACACATCTTAGGGAGAGAGAGCGAGAGGGAGACAAACCCACGCCTACACAAGACATTTTGTCACCCAAGCCAACCCTTGAAAAGGCTGCTTTGCAGAGCAAAAACAAGAAGAATGGTGCGTTTTGCAGCCGCCGCCCACTGCAATGAATCTGAATAACTCCTCCTTTAGGGCGCAAGCAACTCCCCTCCCCCTTGCAGTCTTTCCAATTCACGATACAAAAAGACGGACAGGACAGGTTGCCTGACTTTCCGTCACTGCCACCCTTTGCCATCCTTACCCGTAGAAAGCCCTTTCATCATCCCCAAACCCTAATCTTTTCCCTTTCCTTCCCAGCCCCCAAACCCTGCCCTCTGTACCTTTCTCACCACCCGCTTCCCTTCTCCTGTCATCCCCCTACCACCCGGGAAAAAAAGAGATTGCCCCCTCCTTCCACTAGCCCACCCTCCCACCCAAAGAACAACTTCTTCTGCGCAGCTTGTTTTCTAGGCAGCAGCGCTATTGTGATGTCATCGGGGGGCATTGTGACAAGCCGCCAGTGTTCCGTCTCTTCATGTTGTGCACAGTTCAAACGGAAAATACATCAACAGGCAGACTACAGAAAAGCTTACTATCAAAGGTTAGAGGGGGGCTTTCTCAGAGGGCTTTTTACAGTTTTTCTATTCCCAATTAGCCGTTTAAGTGTACTTATTGAAAGTAGTAATTCTTTCATAGGCCGCCCTTTCTTAGTATTTGACGTTCCTTATATTGCGGTATGAGGCTTCGCAGTAGGTTGCAAACATTCATCACCCATGACTGTCCCCAATTGAGCTCAGAAGCTCAATGTCTATCATGACCTCTCTTTTAGAATGTCCAAGAGCAAGCAAACTATTCCTCCAGGAGAGGGCGCCAACAGACTACTAAAGAGATCATCATTACTCAAAGAAAACCCCAAAAACCAATGCATGATAGGAATAAACAGGTAACTTTCTTTGGAGTGGAAGCGGAGAGATCGCACCAGATGCCAATTCTAGATCTTATCACACCTGTGGTCACTGCAGCAGCAGGTGAATCCACTTTGTCCAAAAGGGATCTATTCCATTCAATTGCAAATGATCTAGATAAGACAGAGAACTGCAGCACGGGGACATAGCCGAGTTGGTCAGGTTGAGTGGTGATGAGTTTGCTATTTGGATGAATAAAGAAAGTCAAAAGTGTGAAAGATAAAAAACAAAAGGAGGAAGTGTGAAAAGTGAATGGGCCAAATTGAGGTGCATATGAAGACGTATGCTTTCTTCCAATTCATTAAATCGGGCTAATATGAATCAGGTGAATTGAGTTCTGCTTTTGGAAACTGGGTTAAGAAGGGGTGCACCGTTCCTGGAGGTACTGCAATACCAGGTCAATGCGTGGAGTGGACAGAGCAAGCTCTTTTTCCATCTCCCTGTTCTAAAAATCCATTTAATATATGGTCCCCAGATAGGGGACGTATCAGATATTAAACTGATAAGAACAGATTTTTGATTTAATGAAGCTTTCCAAAGCACCACAAAAAATGCATGACCGAAGTCACACCAAAAACAGTGCAAAGGCTAGGATTCGTGTGGACCCCACCGTGAGGAGAGGGTCCCCAAAAATCAACCCCGTCCCTCCGAGCCAGAAGGCCACAGCAAGGGTCAGGGATCTTCGGTGCTCTCCCAAGCCGAAGCCTGGTTGAGCCTTGTCGTTGCTCCCAGCGTCCACCCAGGCATCTTACCCAAGTGGAGTAGAGAGCTACTAGTTGTTGGTTTCGCAGCCGAAACTGCCCGGACCGTCAACCGGTGTTGGTTTCTCAGCCCAAGGCTAACCGGACCTCCAACCGGGTGTTGGTTTCTCAGCCGAAGCTGACCCAGACCTCCAACCGGGTGTTGGTTTCTCAGCCGAAGCTGACCCAGACCTCCAACCGGGTGTTAGTTTCTCAGCCCAAAGCTGACCAGACCTCCGACCGGGATTATAAAAATTTCCCTTCCTAGCCAGAAGGCCGGGATAGGGTAATATGCTCAAAAAGTATGAAAAGGCAAGGTACGGTGTGCTACAGAGCCCAAGGCTTGCCGGGGTCCCAAGCCAGCAAGCTCAGACTCACTCCAGGGTCGTCAGTCCTGGGGCACGTTGTACCATAGCCCCCCACCCTTACTCAGTCTAATAGCCTCGATCCTGGTAGGGCCATGTTTTCCTCTAGATGAATATACTATCCACCCAGAGTACTAGCAAGCGCAACCTTCCAGTGTGCATTGTATCATTGTACTAAGGTGGCCTGGAGCTTAAACCACCTCTTCGAACAACACTACACTTGATCTTAGCCAAAAGGCCGAGAAGCGATAACCAGAATTGGTTTGGGCCTCGAGTGGCACCCTGGCCTATGCCGGACACATCTTAGGGAGAGAGAGCGAGAGGGAGACAAACCCACGCCTACACAAGACATTTTGTCACCCAAGCCAACCCTTGAAAAGGCTGCTTTGCAGAGCAAAAACAAGAAGAATGGTGCGTTTTGCAGCCGCCGCCCACTGCAATGAATCTGAATAACTCCTCCTTTAGGGCGCAAGCAACTCCCCTCCCCCTTGCAGTCTTTCCAATTCACGATACAAAAAGACGGACAGGACAGGTTGCCTGACTTTCCGTCACTGCCACCCTTTGCCATCCTTACCCGTAGAAAGCCCTTTCATCATCCCCAAACCCTAATCTTTTCCCTTTCCTTCCCAGCCCCCAAACCCTGCCCTCTGTACCTTTCTCACCACCCGCTTCCCTTCTCCTGTCATCCCCCTACCACCCGGGAAAAAAAGAGATTGCCCCCTCCTTCCACTAGCCCACCCTCCCACCCAAAGAACAACTTCTTCTGCGCAGCTTGTTTTCTAGGCAGCAGCGCTATTGTGATGTCATCGGGGGGCATTGTGACAAGCCGCCAGTGTTCCGTCTCTTCATGTTGTGCACAGTTCAAACGGAAAATACATCAACAGGCAGACTACAGAAAAGCTTACTATCAAAGGTTAGAGGGGGGCTTTCTCAGAGGGCTTTTTACAGTTTTTCTATTCCCAATTAGCCGTTTAAGTGTACTTATTGAAAGTAGTAATTCTTTCATAGGCCGCCCTTTCTTAGTATTTGACGTTCCTTATATTGCGGTATGAGGCTTCGCAGTAGGTTGCAAACATTCATCACCCATGACTGTCCCCAATTGAGCTCAGAAGCTCAATGTCTATCATGACCTCTCTTTTAGAATGTCCAAGAGCAAGCAAACTATTCCTCCAGGAGAGGGCGCCAACAGACTACTAAAGAGATCATCATTACTCAAAGAAAACCCCAAAAACCAATGCATGATAGGAATAAACAGGTAACTTTCTTTGGAGTGGAAGCGGAGAGATCGCACCAGATGCCAATTCTAGATCTTATCACACCTGTGGTCACTGCAGCAGCAGGTGAATCCACTTTGTCCAAAAGGGATCTATTCCATTCAATTGCAAATGATCTAGATAAGACAGAGAACTGCAGCACGGGGACATAGCCGAGTTGGTCAGGTTGAGTGGTGATGAGTTTGCTATTTGGATGAATAAAGAAAGTCAAAAGTGTGAAAGATAAAAAACAAAAGGAGGAAGTGTGAAAAGTGAATGGGCCAAATTGAGGTGCATATGAAGACGTATGCTTTCTTCCAATTCATTAAATCGGGCTAATATGAATCAGGTGAATTGAGTTCTGCTTTTGGAAACTGGGTTAAGAAGGGGTGCACCGTTCCTGGAGGTACTGCAATACCAGGTCAATGCGTGGAGTGGACAGAGCAAGCTCTTTTTCCATCTCCCTGTTCTAAAAATCCATTTAATATATGGTCCCCAGATAGGGGACGTATCAGATATTAAACTGATAAGAACAGATTTTTGATTTAATGAAGCTTTCCAAAGCACCACAAAAAATGCATGACCGAAGTCACACCAAAAACAGTGCAAAGGCTAGGATTCGTGTGGACCCCACCGTGAGGAGAGGGTCCCCAAAAATCAACCCCGTCCCTCCGAGCCAGAAGGCCACAGCAAGGGTCAGGGATCTTCGGTGCTCTCCCAAGCCGAAGCCTGGTTGAGCCTTGTCGTTGCTCCCAGCGTCCACCCAGGCATCTTACCCAAGTGGAGTAGAGAGCTACTAGTTGTTGGTTTCGCAGCCGAAACTGCCCGGACCGTCAACCGGTGTTGGTTTCTCAGCCCAAGGCTAACCGGACCTCCAACCGGGTGTTGGTTTCTCAGCCAAAGCTGACCCAGACCTCCAACCGGGTGTTGGTTTCTCAGCCGAAGCTGACCCAGACCTCCAACCGGGTGTTAGTTTCTCAGCCCAAAGCTGACCAGACCTCCGACCGGGATTATAAAAATTTCCCTTCCTAGCCAGAAGGCCGGGATAGGGTAATATGCTCAAAAAGTATGAAAAGGCAAGGTACGGTGTGCTACAGAGCCCAAGGCTTGCCGGGGTCCCAAGCCAGCAAGCTCAGACTCACTCCAGGGTCGTCAGTCCTGGGGCACGTTGTACCATAGCCCCCCACCCTTACTCAGTCTAATAGCCTCGATCCTGGTAGGGCCATGTTTTCCTCTAGATGAATATACTATCCACCCAGAGTACTAGCAAGCGCAACCTTCCAGTGTGCATTGTATCATTGTACTAAGGTGGCCTGGAGCTTAAACCACCTCTTCGAACAACACTACACTTGATCTTAGCCAAAAGGCCGAGAAGCGATAACCAGAATTGGTTTGGGCCTCGAGTGGCACCCTGGCCTATGCCGGACACATCTTAGGGAGAGAGAGCGAGAGGGAGACAAACCCACGCCTACACAAGACATTTTGTCACCCAAGCCAACCCTTGAAAAGGCTGCTTTGCAGAGCAAAAACAAGAAGAATGGTGCGTTTTGCAGCCGCCGCCCACTGCAATGAATCTGAATAACTCCTCCTTTAGGGCGCAAGCAACTCCCCTCCCCCTTGCAGTCTTTCCAATTCACGATACAAAAAGACGGACAGGACAGGTTGCCTGACTTTCCGTCACTGCCACCCTTTGCCATCCTTACCCGTAGAAAGCCCTTTCATCATCCCCAAACCCTAATCTTTTCCCTTTCCTTCCCAGCCCCCAAACCCTGCCCTCTGTACCTTTCTCACCACCCGCTTCCCTTCTCCTGTCATCCCCCTACCACCCGGGAAAAAAAGAGATTGCCCCCTCCTTCCACTAGCCCACCCTCCCACCCAAAGAACAACTTCTTCTGCGCAGCTTGTTTTCTAGGCAGCAGCGCTATTGTGATGTCATCGGGGGGCATTGTGACAAGCCGCCAGTGTTCCGTCTCTTCATGTTGTGCACAGTTCAAACGGAAAATACATCAACAGGCAGACTACAGAAAAGCTTACTATCAAAGGTTAGAGGGGGGCTTTCTCAGAGGGCTTTTTACAGTTTTTCTATTCCCAATTAGCCGTTTAAGTGTACTTATTGAAAGTAGTAATTCTTTCATAGGCCGCCCTTTCTTAGTATTTGACGTTCCTTATATTGCGGTATGAGGCTTCGCAGTAGGTTGCAAACATTCATCACCCATGACTGTCCCCAATTGAGCTCAGAAGCTCAATGTCTATCATGACCTCTCTTTTAGAATGTCCAAGAGCAAGCAAACTATTCCTCCAGGAGAGGGCGCCAACAGACTACTAAAGAGATCATCATTACTCAAAGAAAACCCCAAAAACCAATGCATGATAGGAATAAACAGGTAACTTTCTTTGGAGTGGAAGCGGAGAGATCGCACCAGATGCCAATTCTAGATCTTATCACACCTGTGGTCACTGCAGCAGCAGGTGAATCCACTTTGTCCAAAAGGGATCTATTCCATTCAATTGCAAATGATCTAGATAAGACAGAGAACTGCAGCACGGGGACATAGCCGAGTTGGTCAGGTTGAGTGGTGATGAGTTTGCTATTTGGATGAATAAAGAAAGTCAAAAGTGTGAAAGATAAAAAACAAAAGGAGGAAGTGTGAAAAGTGAATGGGCCAAATTGAGGTGCATATGAAGACGTATGCTTTCTTCCAATTCATTAAATCGGGCTAATATGAATCAGGTGAATTGAGTTCTGCTTTTGGAAACTGGGTTAAGAAGGGGTGCACCGTTCCTGGA
Organism: Anomaloglossus baeobatrachus; assembly: GCF_048569485.1. Taxonomy (NCBI): domain Eukaryota; kingdom Metazoa; phylum Chordata; class Amphibia; order Anura; family Aromobatidae; genus Anomaloglossus; species Anomaloglossus baeobatrachus. The sequence continues at coordinate 98,025 of NW_027441983.1, read as the reverse complement.
GGTACTGCAATACCAGGTCAATGCGTGGAGTGGACAGAGCAAGCTCTTTTTCCATCTCCCTGTTCTAAAAATCCATTTAATATATGGTCCCCAGATAGGGGACGTATCAGATATTAAACTGATAAGAACAGATACTACACTTGATCTTAGCCAAAAGGCCGAGAAGCGATAACCAGAATTGGTTTGGGCCTCGAGTGGCACCCTGGCCTATGCCGGACACATCTTAGGGAGAGAGAGCGAGAGGGAGACAAACCCACGCCTACACAAGACATTTTGTCACCCAAGCCAACCCTTGAAAAGGCTGCTTTGCAGAGCAAAAACAAGAAGAATGGTGCGTTTTGCAGCCGCCGCCCACTGCAATGAATCTGAATAACTCCTCCTTTAGGGCGCAAGCAACTCCCCTCCCCCTTGCAGTCTTTCCAATTCACGATACAAAAAGACGGACAGGACAGGTTGCCTGACTTTCCGTCACTGCCACCCTTTGCCATCCTTACCCGTAGAAAGCCCTTTCATCATCCCCAAACCCTAATCTTTTCCCTTTCCTTCCCAGCCCAGATTTTTGATTTAATGAAGCTTTCCAAAGCACCACAAAAAATGCATGACCGAAGTCACACCAAAAACAGTGCAAAGGCTAGGATTCGTGTGGACCCCACCGTGAGGAGAGGGTCCCCAAAAATCAACCCCGTCCCTCCGAGCCAGAAGGCCACAGCAAGGGTCAGGGATCTTCGGTGCTCTCCCAAGCCGAAGCCTGGTTGAGCCTTGTCGTTGCTCCCAGCGTCCACCCAGGCATCTTACCCAAGTGGAGTAGAGAGCTACTAGTTGTTGGTTTCGCAGCCGAAACTGCCCGGACCGTCAACCGGTGTTGGTTTCTCAGCCCAAGGCTAACCGGACCTCCAACCGGGTGTTGGTTTCTCAGCCGAAGCTGACCCAGACCTCCAACCGGGTGTTGGTTTCTCAGCCGAAGCTGACCCAGACCTCCAACCGGGTGTTAGTTTCTCAGCCCAAAGCTGACCAGACCTCCGACCGGGATTATAAAAATTTCCCTTCCTAGCCAGAAGGCCGGGATAGGGTAATATGCTCAAAAAGTATGAAAAGGCAAGGTACGGTGTGCTACAGAGCCCAAGGCTTGCCGGGGTCCCAAGCCAGCAAGCTCAGACTCACTCCAGGGTCGTCAGTCCTGGGGCACGTTGTACCATAGCCCCCCACCCTTACTCAGTCTAATAGCCTCGATCCTGGTAGGGCCATGTTTTCCTCTAGATGAATATACTATCCACCCAGAGTACTAGCAAGCGCAACCTTCCAGTGTGCATTGTATCATTGTACTAAGGTGGCCTGGAGCTTAAACCACCTCTTCGAACAACACTACACTTGATCTTAGCCAAAAGGCCGAGAAGCGATAACCAGAATTGGTTTGGGCCTCGAGTGGCACCCTGGCCTATGCCGGACACATCTTAGGGAGAGAGAGCGAGAGGGAGACAAACCCACGCCTACACAAGACATTTTGTCACCCAAGCCAACCCTTGAAAAGGCTGCTTTGCAGAGCAAAAACAAGAAGAATGGTGCGTTTTGCAGCCGCCGCCCACTGCAATGAATCTGAATAACTCCTCCTTTAGGGCGCAAGCAACTCCCCTCCCCCTTGCAGTCTTTCCAATTCACGATACAAAAAGACGGACAGGACAGGTTGCCTGACTTTCCGTCACTGCCACCCTTTGCCATCCTTACCCGTAGAAAGCCCTTTCATCATCCCCAAACCCTAATCTTTTCCCTTTCCTTCCCAGCCCCCAAACCCTGCCCTCTGTACCTTTCTCACCACCCGCTTCCCTTCTCCTGTCATCCCCCTACCACCCGGGAAAAAAAGAGATTGCCCCCTCCTTCCACTAGCCCACCCTCCCACCCAAAGAACAACTTCTTCTGCGCAGCTTGTTTTCTAGGCAGCAGCGCTATTGTGATGTCATCGGGGGGCATTGTGACAAGCCGCCAGTGTTCCGTCTCTTCATGTTGTGCACAGTTCAAACGGAAAATACATCAACAGGCAGACTACAGAAAAGCTTACTATCAAAGGTTAGAGGGGGGCTTTCTCAGAGGGCTTTTTACAGTTTTTCTATTCCCAATTAGCCGTTTAAGTGTACTTATTGAAAGTAGTAATTCTTTCATAGGCCGCCCTTTCTTAGTATTTGACGTTCCTTATATTGCGGTATGAGGCTTCGCAGTAGGTTGCAAACATTCATCACCCATGACTGTCCCCAATTGAGCTCAGAAGCTCAATGTCTATCATGACCTCTCTTTTAGAATGTCCAAGAGCAAGCAAACTATTCCTCCAGGAGAGGGCGCCAACAGACTACTAAAGAGATCATCATTACTCAAAGAAAACCCCAAAAACCAATGCATGATAGGAATAAACAGGTAACTTTCTTTGGAGTGGAAGCGGAGAGATCGCACCAGATGCCAATTCTAGATCTTATCACACCTGTGGTCACTGCAGCAGCAGGTGAATCCACTTTGTCCAAAAGGGATCTATTCCATTCAATTGCAAATGATCTAGATAAGACAGAGAACTGCAGCACGGGGACATAGCCGAGTTGGTCAGGTTGAGTGGTGATGAGTTTGCTATTTGGATGAATAAAGAAAGTCAAAAGTGTGAAAGATAAAAAACAAAAGGAGGAAGTGTGAAAAGTGAATGGGCCAAATTGAGGTGCATATGAAGACGTATGCTTTCTTCCAATTCATTAAATCGGGCTAATATGAATCAGGTGAATTGAGTTCTGCTTTTGGAAACTGGGTTAAGAAGGGGTGCACCGTTCCTGGAGGTACTGCAATACCAGGTCAATGCGTGGAGTGGACAGAGCAAGCTCTTTTTCCATCTCCCTGTTCTAAAAATCCATTTAATATATGGTCCCCAGATAGGGGACGTATCAGATATTAAACTGATAAGAACAGATTTTTGATTTAATGAAGCTTTCCAAAGCACCACAAAAAATGCATGACCGAAGTCACACCAAAAACAGTGCAAAGGCTAGGATTCGTGTGGACCCCACCGTGAGGAGAGGGTCCCCAAAAATCAACCCCGTCCCTCCGAGCCAGAAGGCCACAGCAAGGGTCAGGGATCTTCGGTGCTCTCCCAAGCCGAAGCCTGGTTGAGCCTTGTCGTTGCTCCCAGCGTCCACCCAGGCATCTTACCCAAGTGGAGTAGAGAGCTACTAGTTGTTGGTTTCGCAGCCGAAACTGCCCGGACCGTCAACCGGTGTTGGTTTCTCAGCCCAAGGCTAACCGGACCTCCAACCGGGTGTTGGTTTCTCAGCCGAAGCTGACCCAGACCTCCAACCGGGTGTTGGTTTCTCAGCCGAAGCTGACCCAGACCTCCAACCGGGTGTTAGTTTCTCAGCCCAAAGCTGACCAGACCTCCGACCGGGATTATAAAAATTTCCCTTCCTAGCCAGAAGGCCGGGATAGGGTAATATGCTCAAAAAGTATGAAAAGGCAAGGTACGGTGTGCTACAGAGCCCAAGGCTTGCCGGGGTCCCAAGCCAGCAAGCTCAGACTCACTCCAGGGTCGTCAGTCCTGGGGCACGTTGTACCATAGCCCCCCACCCTTACTCAGTCTAATAGCCTCGATCCTGGTAGGGCCATGTTTTCCTCTAGATGAATATACTATCCACCCAGAGTACTAGCAAGCGCAACCTTCCAGTGTGCATTGTATCATTGTACTAAGGTGGCCTGGAGCTTAAACCACCTCTTCGAACAACACTACACTTGATCTTAGCCAAAAGGCCGAGAAGCGATAACCAGAATTGGTTTGGGCCTCGAGTGGCACCCTGGCCTATGCCGGACACATCTTAGGGAGAGAGAGCGAGAGGGAGACAAACCCACGCCTACACAAGACATTTTGTCACCCAAGCCAACCCTTGAAAAGGCTGCTTTGCAGAGCAAAAACAAGAAGAATGGTGCGTTTTGCAGCCGCCGCCCACTGCAATGAATCTGAATAACTCCTCCTTTAGGGCGCAAGCAACTCCCCTCCCCCTTGCAGTCTTTCCAATTCACGATACAAAAAGACGGACAGGACAGGTTGCCTGACTTTCCGTCACTGCCACCCTTTGCCATCCTTACCCGTAGAAAGCCCTTTCATCATCCCCAAACCCTAATCTTTTCCCTTTCCTTCCCAGCCCCCAAACCCTGCCCTCTGTACCTTTCTCACCACCCGCTTCCCTTCTCCTGTCATCCCCCTACCACCCGGGAAAAAAAGAGATTGCCCCCTCCTTCCACTAGCCCACCCTCCCACCCAAAGAACAACTTCTTCTGCGCAGCTTGTTTTCTAGGCAGCAGCGCTATTGTGATGTCATCGGGGGGCATTGTGACAAGCCGCCAGTGTTCCGTCTCTTCATGTTGTGCACAGTTCAAACGGAAAATACATCAACAGGCAGACTACAGAAAAGCTTACTATCAAAGGTTAGAGGGGGGCTTTCTCAGAGGGCTTTTTACAGTTTTTCTATTCCCAATTAGCCGTTTAAGTGTACTTATTGAAAGTAGTAATTCTTTCATAGGCCGCCCTTTCTTAGTATTTGACGTTCCTTATATTGCGGTATGAGGCTTCGCAGTAGGTTGCAAACATTCATCACCCATGACTGTCCCCAATTGAGCTCAGAAGCTCAATGTCTATCATGACCTCTCTTTTAGAATGTCCAAGAGCAAGCAAACTATTCCTCCAGGAGAGGGCGCCAACAGACTACTAAAGAGATCATCATTACTCAAAGAAAACCCCAAAAACCAATGCATGATAGGAATAAACAGGTAACTTTCTTTGGAGTGGAAGCGGAGAGATCGCACCAGATGCCAATTCTAGATCTTATCACACCTGTGGTCACTGCAGCAGCAGGTGAATCCACTTTGTCCAAAAGGGATCTATTCCATTCAATTGCAAATGATCTAGATAAGACAGAGAACTGCAGCACGGGGACATAGCCGAGTTGGTCAGGTTGAGTGGTGATGAGTTTGCTATTTGGATGAATAAAGAAAGTCAAAAGTGTGAAAGATAAAAAACAAAAGGAGGAAGTGTGAAAAGTGAATGGGCCAAATTGAGGTGCATATGAAGACGTATGCTTTCTTCCAATTCATTAAATCGGGCTAATATGAATCAGGTGAATTGAGTTCTGCTTTTGGAAACTGGGTTAAGAAGGGGTGCACCGTTCCTGGAGGTACTGCAATACCAGGTCAATGCGTGGAGTGGACAGAGCAAGCTCTTTTTCCATCTCCCTGTTCTAAAAATCCATTTAATATATGGTCCCCAGATAGGGGACGTATCAGATATTAAACTGATAAGAACAGATTTTTGATTTAATGAAGCTTTCCAAAGCACCACAAAAAATGCATGACCGAAGTCACACCAAAAACAGTGCAAAGGCTAGGATTCGTGTGGACCCCACCGTGAGGAGAGGGTCCCCAAAAATCAACCCCGTCCCTCCGAGCCAGAAGGCCACAGCAAGGGTCAGGGATCTTCGGTGCTCTCCCAAGCCGAAGCCTGGTTGAGCCTTGTCGTTGCTCCCAGCGTCCACCCAGGCATCTTACCCAAGTGGAGTAGAGAGCTACTAGTTGTTGGTTTCGCAGCCGAAACTGCCCGGACCGTCAACCGGTGTTGGTTTCTCAGCCCAAGGCTAACCGGACCTCCAACCGGGTGTTGGTTTCTCAGCCGAAGCTGACCCAGACCTCCAACCGGGTGTTGGTTTCTCAGCCGAAGCTGACCCAGACCTCCAACCGGGTGTTAGTTTCTCAGCCCAAAGCTGACCAGACCTCCGACCGGGATTATAAAAATTTCCCTTCCTAGCCAGAAGGCCGGGATAGGGTAATATGCTCAAAAAGTATGAAAAGGCAAGGTACGGTGTGCTACAGAGCCCAAGGCTTGCCGGGGTCCCAAGCCAGCAAGCTCAGACTCACTCCAGGGTCGTCAGTCCTGGGGCACGTTGTACCATAGCCCCCCACCCTTACTCAGTCTAATAGCCTCGATCCTGGTAGGGCCATGTTTTCCTCTAGATGAATATACTATCCACCCAGAGTACTAGCAAGCGCAACCTTCCAGTGTGCATTGTATCATTGTACTAAGGTGGCCTGGAGCTTAAACCACCTCTTCGAACAACACTACACTTGATCTTAGCCAAAAGGCCGAGAAGCGATAACCAGAATTGGTTTGGGCCTCGAGTGGCACCCTGGCCTATGCCGGACACATCTTAGGGAGAGAGAGCGAGAGGGAGACAAACCCACGCCTACACAAGACATTTTGTCACCCAAGCCAACCCTTGAAAAGGCTGCTTTGCAGAGCAAAAACAAGAAGAATGGTGCGTTTTGCAGCCGCCGCCCACTGCAATGAATCTGAATAACTCCTCCTTTAGGGCGCAAGCAACTCCCCTCCCCCTTGCAGTCTTTCCAATTCACGATACAAAAAGACGGACAGGACAGGTTGCCTGACTTTCCGTCACTGCCACCCTTTGCCATCCTTACCCGTAGAAAGCCCTTTCATCATCCCCAAACCCTAATCTTTTCCCTTTCCTTCCCAGCCCCCAAACCCTGCCCTCTGTACCTTTCTCACCACCCGCTTCCCTTCTCCTGTCATCCCCCTACCACCCGGGAAAAAAAGAGATTGCCCCCTCCTTCCACTAGCCCACCCTCCCACCCAAAGAACAACTTCTTCTGCGCAGCTTGTTTTCTAGGCAGCAGCGCTATTGTGATGTCATCGGGGGGCATTGTGACAAGCCGCCAGTGTTCCGTCTCTTCATGTTGTGCACAGTTCAAACGGAAAATACATCAACAGGCAGACTACAGAAAAGCTTACTATCAAAGGTTAGAGGGGGGCTTTCTCAGAGGGCTTTTTACAGTTTTTCTATTCCCAATTAGCCGTTTAAGTGTACTTATTGAAAGTAGTAATTCTTTCATAGGCCGCCCTTTCTTAGTATTTGACGTTCCTTATATTGCGGTATGAGGCTTCGCAGTAGGTTGCAAACATTCATCACCCATGACTGTCCCCAATTGAGCTCAGAAGCTCAATGTCTATCATGACCTCTCTTTTAGAATGTCCAAGAGCAAGCAAACTATTCCTCCAGGAGAGGGCGCCAACAGACTACTAAAGAGATCATCATTACTCAAAGAAAACCCCAAAAACCAATGCATGATAGGAATAAACAGGTAACTTTCTTTGGAGTGGAAGCGGAGAGATCGCACCAGATGCGAATTCTAGATCTTATCACACCTGTGGTCACTGCAGCAGCAGGTGAATCCACTTTGTCCAAAAGGGATCTATTCCATTCAATTGCAAATGATCTAGATAAGACAGAGAACTGCAGCACGGGGACATAGCCGAGTTGGTCAGGTTGAGTGGTGATGAGTTTGCTATTTGGATGAATAAAGAAAGTCAAAAGTGTGAAAGATAAAAAACAAAAGGAGGAAGTGTGAAAAGTGAATGGGCCAAATTGAGGTGCATATGAAGACGTATGCTTTCTTCCAATTCATTAAATCGGGCTAATATGAATCAGGTGAATTGAGTTCTGCTTTTGGAAACTGGGTTAAGAAGGGGTGCACCGTTCCTGGAGGTACTGCAATACCAGGTCAATGCGTGGAGTGGACAGAGCAAGCTCTTTTTCCATCTCCCTGTTCTAAAAATCCATTTAATATATGGTCCCCAGATAGGGGACGTATCAGATATTAAACTGATAAGAACAGATTTTTGATTTAATGAAGCTTTCCAAAGCACCACAAAAAATGCATGACCGAAGTCACACCAAAAACAGTGCAAAGGCTAGGATTCGTGTGGACCCCACCGTGAGGAGAGGGTCCCCAAAAATCAACCCCGTCCCTCCGAGCCAGAAGGCCACAGCAAGGGTCAGGGATCTTCGGTGCTCTCCCAAGCCGAAGCCTGGTTGAGCCTTGTCGTTGCTCCCAGCGTCCACCCAGGCATCTTACCCAAGTGGAGTAGAGAGCTACTAGTTGTTGGTTTCGCAGCCGAAACTGCCCGGACCGTCAACCGGTGTTGGTTTCTCAGCCCAAGGCTAACCGGACCTCCAACCGGGTGTTGGTTTCTCAGCCGAAGCTGACCCAGACCTCCAACCGGGTGTTGGTTTCTCAGCCGAAGCTGACCCAGACCTCCAACCGGGTGTTAGTTTCTCAGCCCAAAGCTGACCAGACCTCCGACCGGGATTATAAAAATTTCCCTTCCTAGCCAGAAGGCCGGGATAGGGTAATATGCTCAAAAAGTATGAAAAGGCAAGGTACGGTGTGCTACAGAGCCCAAGGCTTGCCGGGGTCCCAAGCCAGCATGCTCAGACTCACTCCAGGGTCGTCAGTCCTGGGGCACGTTGTACCATAGCCCCCCACCCTTACTCAGTCTAATAGCCTCGATCCTGGTAGGGCCATGTTTTCCTCTAGATGAATATACTATCCACCCAGAGTACTAGCAAGCGCAACCTTCCAGTGTGCATTGTATCATTGTACTAAGGTGGCCTGGAGCTTAAACCACCTCTTCGAACAACACTACACTTGATCTTAGCCAAAAGGCCGAGAAGCGATAACCAGAATTGGTTTGGGCCTCGAGTGGCACCCTGGCCTATGCCGGACACATCTTAGGGAGAGAGAGCGAGAGGGAGACAAACCCACGCCTACACAAGACATTTTGTCACCCAAGCCAACCCTTGAAAAGGCTGCTTTGCAGAGCAAAAACAAGAAGAATGGTGCGTTTTGCAGCCGCCGCCCACTGCAATGAATCTGAATAACTCCTCCTTTAGGGCGCAAGCAACTCCCCTCCCCCTTGCAGTCTTTCCAATTCACGATACAAAAAGACGGACAGGACAGGTTGCCTGACTTTCCGTCACTGCCACCCTTTGCCATCCTTACCCGTAGAAAGCCCTTTCATCATCCCCAAACCCTAATCTTTTCCCTTTCCTTCCCAGCCCCCAAACCCTGCCCTCTGTACCTTTCTCACCACCCGCTTCCCTTCTCCTGTCATCCCCCTACCACCCGGGAAAAAAAGAGATTGCCCCCTCCTTCCACTAGCCCACCCTCCCACCCAAAGAACAACTTCTTCTGCGCAGCTTGTTTTCTAGGCAGCAGCGCTATTGTGATGTCATCGGGGGGCATTGTGACAAGCCGCCAGTGTTCCGTCTCTTCATGTTGTGCACAGTTCAAACGGAAAATACATCAACAGGCAGACTACAGAAAAGCTTACTATCAAAGGTTAGAGGGGGGCTTTCTCAGAAGGCTTTTTACAGTTTTTCTATTCCCAATTAGCCGTTTAAGTGTACTTATTGAAAGTAGTAATTCTTTCATAGGCCGCCCTTTCTTAGTATTTGACGTTCCTTATATTGCGGTATGAGGCTTCGCAGTAGGTTGCAAACATTCATCACCCATGACTGTCCCCAATTGAGCTCAGAAGCTCAATGTCTATCATGACCTCTCTTTTAGAATGTCCAAGAGCAAGCAAACTATTCCTCCAGGAGAGGGCGCCAACAGACTACTAAAGAGATCATCATTACTCAAAGAAAACCCCAAAAACCAATGCATGATAGGAATAAACAGGTAACTTTCTTTGGAGTGGAAGCGGAGAGATCGCACCAGATGCCAATTCTAGATCTTATCACACCTGTGGTCACTGCAGCAGCAGGTGAATCCACTTTGTCCAAAAGGGATCTATTCCATTCAATTGCAAATGATCTAGATAAGACAGAGAACTGCAGCACGGGGACATAGCCGAGTTGGTCAGGTTGAGTGGTGATGAGTTTGCTATTTGGATGAATAAAGAAAGTCAAAAGTGTGAAAGATAAAAAACAAAAGGAGGAAGTGTGAAAAGTGAATGGGCCAAATTGAGGTGCATATGAAGACGTATGCTTTCTTCCAATTCATTAAATCGGGCTAATATGAATCAGGTGAATTGAGTTCTGCTTTTGGAAACTGGGTTAAGAAGGGGTGCACCGTTCCTGGAGGTACTGCAATACCAGGTCAATGCGTGGAGTGGACAGAGCAAGCTCTTTTTCCATCTCCCTGTTCTAAAAATCCATTTAATATATGGTCCCCAGATAGGGGACGTATCAGATATTAAACTGATAAGAACAGATTTTTGATTTAATGAAGCTTTCCAAAGCACCACAAAAAATGCATGACCGAAGTCACACCAAAAACAGTGCAAAGGCTAGGATTCGTGTGGACCCCACCGTGAGGAGAGGGTCCCCAAAAATCAACCCCGTCCCTCCGAGCCAGAAGGCCACAGCAAGGGTCAGGGATCTTCGGTGCTCCCCCAAGCCGAAGCCTGGTTGAGCCTTGTCGTTGCTCCCAGCGTCCACCCAGGCATCTTACCCAAGTGGAGTAGAGAGCTACTAGTTGTTGGTTTCGCAGCCGAAACTGCCCGGACCGTCAACCGGTGTTGGTTTCTCAGCCCAAGGCTAACCGGACCTCCAACCGGGTGTTGGTTTCTCAGCCGAAGCTGACCCAGACCTCCAACCGGGTGTTGGTTTCTCAGCCGAAGCTGACCCAGACCTCCAACCGGGTGTTAGTTTCTCAGCCCAAAGCTGACCAGACCTCCGACCGGGATTATAAAAATTTCCCTTCCTAGCCAGAAGGCCGGGATAGGGTAATATGCTCAAAAAGTATGAAAAGGCAAGGTACGGTGTGCTACAGAGCCCAAGGCTTGCCGGGGTCCCAAGCCAGCAAGCTCAGACTCACTCCAGGGTCGTCAGTCCTGGGGCACGTTGTACCATAGCCCCCCACCCTTACTCAGTCTAATAGCCTCGATCCTGGTAGGGCCATGTTTTCCTCTAGATGAATATACTATCCACCCAGAGTACTAGCAAGCGCAACCTTCCAGTGTGCATTGTATCATTGTACTAAGGTGGCCTGGAGCTTAAACCACCTCTTCGAACAACACTACACTTGATCTTAGCCAAAAGGCCGAGAAGCGATAACCAGAATTGGTTTGGGCCTCGAGTGGCACCCTGGCCTATGCCGGACACATCTTAGGGAGAGAGAGCGAGAGGGAGACAAACCCACGCCTACACAAGACATTTTGTCACCCAAGCCAACCCTTGAAAAGGCTGCTTTGCAGAGCAAAAACAAGAAGAATGGTGCGTTTTGCAGCCGCCGCCCACTGCAATGAATCTGAATAACTCCTCCTTTAGGGCGCAAGCAACTCCCCTCCCCCTTGCAGTCTTTCCAATTCACGATACAAAAAGACGGACAGGACAGGTTGCCTGACTTTCCGTCACTGCCACCCTTTGCCATCCTTACCCGTAGAAAGCCCTTTCATCATCCCCAAACCCTAATCTTTTCCCTTTCCTTCCCAGCCCCCAAACCCTGCCCTCTGTACCTTTCTCACCACCCGCTTCCCTTCTCCTGTCATCCCCCTACCACCCGGGAAAAAAAGAGATTGCCCCCTCCTTCCACTAGCCCACCCTCCCACCCAAAGAACAACTTCTTCTGCGCAGCTTGTTTTCTAGGCAGCAGCGCTATTGTGATGTCATCGGGGGGCATTGTGACAAGCCGCCAGTGTTCCGTCTCTTCATGTTGTGCACAGTTCAAACGGAAAATACATCAACAGGCAGACTACAGAAAAGCTTACTATCAAAGGTTAGAGGGGGGCTTTCTCAGAGGGCTTTTTACAGTTTTTCTATTCCCAATTAGCCGTTTAAGTGTACTTATTGAAAGTAGTAATTCTTTCATAGGCCGCCCTTTCTTAGTATTTGACGTTCCTTATATTGCGGTATGAGGCTTCGCAGTAGGTTGCAAACATTCATCACCCATGACTGTCCCCAATTGAGCTCAGAAGCTCAATGTCTATCATGACCTCTCTTTTAGAATGTCCAAGAGCAAGCAAACTATTCCTCCAGGAGAGGGCGCCAACAGACTACTAAAGAGATCATCATTACTCAAAGAAAACCCCAAAAACCAATGCATGATAGGAATAAACAGGTAACTTTCTTTGGAGTGGAAGCGGAGAGATCGCACCAGATGCCAATTCTAGATCTTATCACACCTGTGGTCACTGCAGCAGCAGGTGAATCCACTTTGTCCAAAAGGGATCTATTCCATTCAATTGCAAATGATCTAGATAAGACAGAGAACTGCAGCACGGGGACATAGCCGAGTTGGTCAGGTTGAGTGGTGATGAGTTTGCTATTTGGATGAATAAAGAAAGTCAAAAGTGTGAAAGATAAAAAACAAAAGGAGGAAGTGTGAAAAGTGAATGGGCCAAATTGAGGTGCATATGAAGACGTATGCTTTCTTCCAATTCATTAAATCGGGCTAATATGAATCAGGTGAATTGAGTTCTGCTTTTGGAAACTGGGTTAAGAAGGGGTGCACCGTTCCTGGAGGTACTGCAATACCAGGTCAATGCGTGGAGTGGACAGAGCAAGCTCTTTTTCCATCTCCCTGTTCTAAAAATCCATTTAATATATGGTCCCCAGATAGGGGACGTATCAGATATTAAACTGATAAGAACAGATTTTTGATTTAATGAAGCTTTCCAAAGCACCACAAAAAATGCATGACCGAAGTCACACCAAAAACAGTGCAAAGGCTAGGATTCGTGTGGACCCCACCGTGAGGAGAGGGTCCCCAAAAATCAACCCCGTCCCTCCGAGCCAGAAGGCCACAGCAAGGGTCAGGGATCTCCGGTGCTCTCCCAAGCCGAAGCCTGGTTGAGCCTTGTCGTTGCTCCCAGCGTCCACCCAGGCATCTTACCCAAGTGGAGTAGAGAGCTACTAGTTGTTGGTTTCGCAGCCGAAACTGCCCGGACCGTCAACCGGTGTTGGTTTCTCAGCCCAAGGCTAACCGGACCTCCAACCGGGTGTTGGTTTCTCAGCCGAAGCTGACCCAGACCTCCAACCGGGTGTTGGTTTCTCAGCCGAAGCTGACCCAGACCTCCAACCGGGTGTTAGTTTCTCAGCCCAAAGCTGACCAGACCTCCGACCGGGATTATAAAAATTTCCCTTCCTAGCCAGAAGGCCGGGATAGGGTAATATGCTCAAAAAGTATGAAAAGGCAAGGTACGGTGTGCTACAGAGCCCAAGGCTTGCCGGGGTCCCAAGCCAGCAAGCTCAGACTCAGTCCAGGGTCGTCAGTCCTGGGGCACGTTGTACCATAGCCCCCCACCCTTACTCAGTCTAATAGCCTCGATCCTGGTAGGGCCATGTTTTCCTCTAGATGAATATACTATCCACCCAGAGTACTAGCAAGCGCAACCTTCCAGTGTGCATTGTATCATTGTACTAAGGTGGCCTGGAGCTTAAACCACCTCTTCGAACAACACTACACTTGATCTTAGCCAAAAGGCCGAGAAGCGATAACCAGAATTGGTTTGGGCCTCGAGTGGCACCCTGGCCTATGCCGGACACATCTTAGGGAGAGAGAGCGAGAGGGAGACAAACCCACGCCTACACAAGACATTTTGTCACCCAAGCCAACCCTTGAAAAGGCTGCTTTGCAGAGCAAAAACAAGAAGAATGGTGCGTTTTGCAGCCGCCGCCCACTGCAATGAATCTGAATAACTCCTCCTTTAGGGCGCAAGCAACTCCCCTCCCCCTTGCAGTCTTTCCAATTCACGATACAAAAAGACGGACAGGACAGGTTGCCTGACTTTCCGTCACTGCCACCCTTTGCCATCCTTACCCGTAGAAAGCCCTTTCATCATCCCCAAACCCTAATCTTTTCCCTTTCCTTCCCAGCCCCCAAACCCTGCCCTCTGTACCTTTCTCACCACCCGCTTCCCTTCTCCTGTCATCCCCCTACCACCCGGGAAAAAAAGAGATTGCCCCCTCCTTCCACTAGCCCACCCTCCCACCCAAAGAACAACTTCTTCTGCGCAGCTTGTTTTCTAGGCAGCAGCGCTATTGTGATGTCATCGGGGGGCATTGTGACAAGCCGCCAGTGTTCCGTCTCTTCATGTTGTGCACAGTTCAAACGGAAAATACATCAACAGGCAGACTACAGAAAAGCTTACTATCAAAGGTTAGAGGGGGGCTTTCTCAGAGGGCTTTTTACAGTTTTTCTATTCCCAATTAGCCGTTTAAGTGTACTTATTGAAAGTAGTAATTCTTTCATAGGCCGCCCTTTCTTAGTATTTGACGTTCCTTATATTGCGGTATGAGGCTTCGCAGTAGGTTGCAAACATTCATCACCCATGACTGTCCCCAATTGAGCTCAGAAGCTCAATGTCTATCATGACCTCTCTTTTAGAATGTCCAAGAGCAAGCAAACTATTCCTCCAGGAGAGGGCGCCAACAGACTACTAAAGAGATCATCATTACTCAAAGAAAACCCCAAAAACCAATGCATGATAGGAATAAACAGGTAACTTTCTTTGGAGTGGAAGCGGAGAGATCGCACCAGATGCCAATTCTAGATCTTATCACACCTGTGGTCACTGCAGCAGCAGGTGAATCCACTTTGTCCAAAAGGGATCTATTCCATTCAATTGCAAATGATCTAGATAAGACAGAGAACTGCAGCACGGGGACATAGCCGAGTTGGTCAGGTTGAGTGGTGATGAGTTTGCTATTTGGATGAATAAAGAAAGTCAAAAGTGTGAAAGATAAAAAACAAAAGGAGGAAGTGTGAAAAGTGAATGGGCCAAATTGAGGTGCATATGAAGACGTATGCTTTCTTCCAATTCATTAAATCGGGCTAATATGAATCAGGTGAATTGAGTTCTGCTTTTGGAAACTGGGTTAAGAAGGGGTGCACCGTTCCTGGAGGTACTGCAATACCAGGTCAATGCGTGGAGTGGACAGAGCAAGCTCTTTTTCCATCTCCCTGTTCTAAAAATCCATTTAATATATGGTCCCCAGATAGGGGACGTATCAGATATTAAACTGATAAGAACAGATACTACACTTGATCTTAGCCAAAAGGCCGAGAAGCGATAACCAGAATTGGTTTGGGCCTCGAGTGGCACCCTGGCCTATGCCGGACACATCTTAGGGAGAGGGAGCGAGAGGGAGACAAACCCACGCCTACACAAGACATTTTGTCACCCAAGCCAACCCTTGAAAAGGCTGCTTTGCAGAGCAAAAACAAGAAGAATGGTGCGTTTTGCAGCCGCCGCCCACTGCAATGAATCTGAATAACTCCTCCTTTAGGGCGCAAGCAACTCCCCTCCCCCTTGCAGTCTTTCCAATTCACGATACAAAAAGACGGACAGGACAGGTTGCCTGACTTTCCGTCACTGCCACCCTTTGCCATCCTTACCCGTAGAAAGCCCTTTCATCATCCCCAAACCCTAATCTTTTCCCTTTCCTTCCCAGCCCCCAAACCCTGCCCTCTGTACCTTTCTCACCACCCGCTTCCCTTCTCCTGTCATCCCCCTACCACCCGGGAAAAAAAGAGATTGCCCCCTCCTTCCACTAGCCCACCCTCCCACCCAAAGAACAACTTCTTCTGCGCAGCTTGTTTTCTAGGCAGCAGCGCTATTGTGATGTCATCGGGGGGCATTGTGACAAGCCGCCAGTGTTCCGTCTCTTCATGTTGTGCACAGTTCAAACGGAAAATACATCAACAGGCAGACTACAGAAAAGCTTACTATCAAAGGTTAGAGGGGGGCTTTCTCAGAGGGCTTTTTACAGTTTTTCTATTCCCAATTAGCCGTTTAAGTGTACTTATTGAAAGTAGTAATTCTTTCATAGGCCGCCCTTTCTTAGTATTTGACGTTCCTTATATTGCGGTATGAGGCTTCGCAGTAGGTTGCAAACATTCATCACCCATGACTGTCCCCAATTGAGCTCAGAAGCTCAATGTCTATCATGACCTCTCTTTTAGAATGTCCAAGAGCAAGCAAACTATTCCTCCAGGAGAGGGCGCCAACAGACTACTAAAGAGATCATCATTACTCAAAGAAAACCCCAAAAACCAATGCATGATAGGAATAAACAGGTAACTTTCTTTGGAGTGGAAGCGGAGAGATCGCACCAGATGCCAATTCTAGATCTTATCACACCTGTGGTCACTGCAGCAGCAGGTGAATCCACTTTGTCCAAAAGGGATCTATTCCATTCAATTGCAAATGATCTAGATAAGACAGAGAACTGCAGCACGGGGACATAGCCGAGTTGGTCAGGTTGAGTGGTGATGAGTTTGCTATTTGGATGAATAAAGAAAGTCAAAAGTGTGAAAGATAAAAAACAAAAGGAGGAAGTGTGAAAAGTGAATGGGCCAAATTGAGGTGCATATGAAGACGTATGCTTTCTTCCAATTCATTAAATCGGGCTAATATGAATCAGGTGAATTGAGTTCTGCTTTTGGAAACTGGGTTAAGAAGGGGTGCACCGTTCCTGGAGGTACTGCAATACCAGGTCAATGCGTGGAGTGGACAGAGCAAGCTCTTTTTCCATCTCCCTGTTCTAAAAATCCATTTAATATATGGTCCCCAGATAGGGGACGTATCAGATATTAAACTGATAAGAACAGATTTTTGATTTAATGAAGCTTTCCAAAGCACCACAAAAAATGCATGACCGAAGTCACACCAAAAACAGTGCAAAGGCTAGGATTCGTGTGGACCCCACCGTGAGGAGAGGGTCCCCAAAAATCAACCCCGTCCCTCCGAGCCAGAAGGCCACAGCAAGGGTCAGGGATCTTCGGTGCTCTCCCAAGCCGAAGCCTGGTTGAGCCTTGTCGTTGCTCCCAGCGTCCACCCAGGCATCTTACCCAAGTGGAGTAGAGAGCTACTAGTTGTTGGTTTCGCAGCCGAAACTGCCCGGACCGTCAACCGGTGTTGGTTTCTCAGCCCAAGGCTAACCGGACCTCCAACCGGGTGTTGGTTTCTCAGCCGAAGCTGACCCAGACCTCCAACCGGGTGTTGGTTTCTCAGCCGAAGCTGACCCAGACCTCCAACCGGGTGTTAGTTTCTCAGCCCAAAGCTGACCAGACCTCCGACCGGGATTATAAAAATTTCCCTTCCTAGCCAGAAGGCCGGGATAGGGTAATATGCTCAAAAAGTATGAAAAGGCAAGGTACGGTGTGCTACAGAGCCCAAGGCTTGCCGGGGTCCCAAGCCAGCAAGCTCAGACTCACTCCAGGGTCGTCAGTCCTGGGGCACGTTGTACCATAGCCCCCCACCCTTACTCAGTCTAATAGCCTCGATCCTGGTAGGGCCATGTTTTCCTCTAGATGAATATACTATCCACCCAGAGTACTAGCAAGCGCAACCTTCCAGTGTGCATTGTATCATTGTACTAAGGTGGCCTGGAGCTTAAACCACCTCTTCGAACAACACTACACTTGATCTTAGCCAAAAGGCCGAGAAGCGATAACCAGAATTGGTTTGGGCCTCGAGTGGCACCCTGGCCTATGCCGGACACATCTTAGGGAGAGAGAGCGAGAGGGAGACAAACCCACGCCTACACAAGACATTTTGTCACCCAAGCCAACCCTTGAAAAGGCTGCTTTGCAGAGCAAAAACAAGAAGAATGGTGCGTTTTGCAGCCGCCGCCCACTGCAATGAATCTGAATAACTCCTCCTTTAGGGCGCAAGCAACTCCCCTCCCCCTTGCAGTCTTTCCAATTCACGATACAAAAAGACGGACAGGACAGGTTGCCTGACTTTCCGTCACTGCCACCCTTTGCCATCCTTACCCGTAGAAAGCCCTTTCATCATCCCCAAACCCTAATCTTTTCCCTTTCCTTCCCAGCCCCCAAACCCTGCCCTCTGTACCTTTCTCACCACCCGCTTCCCTTCTCCTGTCATCCCCCTACCACCCGGGAAAAAAAGAGATTGCCCCCTCCTTCCACTAGCCCACCCTCCCACCCAAAGAACAACTTCTTCTGCGCAGCTTGTTTTCTAGGCAGCAGCGCTATTGTGATGTCATCGGGGGGCATTGTGACAAGCCGCCAGTGTTCCGTCTCTTCATGTTGTGCACAGTTCAAACGGAAAATACATCAACAGGCAGACTACAGAAAAGCTTACTATCAAAGGTTAGAGGGGGGCTTTCTCAGAGGGCTTTTTACAGTTTTTCTATTCCCAATTAGCCGTTTAAGTGTACTTATTGAAAGTAGTAATTCTTTCATAGGCCGCCCTTTCTTAGTATTTGACGTTCCTTATATTGCGGTATGAGGCTTCGCAGTAGGTTGCAAACATTCATCACCCATGACTGTCCCCAATTGAGCTCAGAAGCTCAATGTCTATCATGACCTCTCTTTTAGAATGTCCAAGAGCAAGCAAACTATTCCTCCAGGAGAGGGCGCCAACAGACTACTAAAGAGATCATCATTACTCAAAGAAAACCCCAAAAACCAATGCATGATAGGAATAAACAGGTAACTTTCTTTGGAGTGGAAGCGGAGAGATCGCACCAGATGCCAATTCTAGATCTTATCACACCTGTGGTCACTGCAGCAGCAGGTGAATCCACTTTGTCCAAAAGGGATCTATTCCATTCAATTGCAAATGATCTAGATAAGACAGAGAACTGCAGCACGGGGACATAGCCGAGTTGGTCAGGTTGAGTGGTGATGAGTTTGCTATTTGGATGAATAAAGAAAGTCAAAAGTGTGAAAGATAAAAAACAAAAGGAGGAAGTGTGAAAAGTGAATGGGCCAAATTGAGGTGCATATGAAGACGTATGCTTTCTTCCAATTCATTAAATCGGGCTAATATGAATCAGGTGAATTGAGTTCTGCTTTTGGAAACTGGGTTAAGAAGGGGTGCACCGTTCCTGGAGGTACTGCAATACCAGGTCAATGCGTGGAGTGGACAGAGCAAGCTCTTTTTCCATCTCCCTGTTCTAAAAATCCATTTAATATATGGTCCCCAGATAGGGGACGTATCAGATATTAAACTGATAAGAACAGATACTACACTTGATCTTAGCCAAAAGGCCGAGAAGCGATAACCAGAATTGGTTTGGGCCTCGAGTGGCACCCTGGCCTATGCCGGACACATCTTAGGGAGAGAGAGCGAGAGGGAGACAAACCCACGCCTACACAAGACATTTTGTCACCCAAGCCAACCCTTGAAAAGGCTGCTTTGCAGAGCAAAAACAAGAAGAATGGTGCGTTTTGCAGCCGCCGCCCACTGCAATGAATCTGAATAACTCCTCCTTTAGGGCGCAAGCAACTCCCCTCCCCCTTGCAGTCTTTCCAATTCACGATACAAAAAGACGGACAGGACAGGTTGCCTGACTTTCCGTCACTGCCACCCTTTGCCATCCTTACCCGTAGAAAGCCCTTTCATCATCCCCAAACCCTAATCTTTTCCCTTTCCTTCCCAGCCCCCAAACCCTGCCCTCTGTACCTTTCTCACCACCCGCATCCCTTCTCCTGTCATCCCCCTACCACCCGGGAAAAAAAGAGATTGCCCCCTCCTTCCACTAGCCCACCCTCCCACCCAAAGAACAACTTCTTCTGCGCAGCTTGTTTTCTAGGCAGCAGCGCTATTGTGATGTCATCGGGGGGCATTGTGACAAGCCGCCAGTGTTCCGTCTCTTCATGTTGTGCACAGTTCAAACGGAAAATACATCAACAGGCAGACTACAGAAAAGCTTACTATCAAAGGTTAGAGGGGGGCTTTCTCAGAGGGCTTTTTACAGTTTTTCTATTCCCAATTAGCCGTTTAAGTGTACTTATTGAAAGTAGTAATTCTTTCATAGGCCGCCCTTTCTTAGTATTTGACGTTCCTTATATTGCGGTATGAGGCTTCGCAGTAGGTTGCAAACATTCATCACCCATGACTGTCCCCAATTGAGCTCAGAAGCTCAATGTCTATCATGACCTCTCTTTTAGAATGTCCAAGAGCAAGCAAACTATTCCTCCAGGAGAGGGCGCCAACAGACTACTAAAGAGATCATCATTACTCAAAGAAAACCCCAAAAACCAATGCATGATAGGAATAAACAGGTAACTTTCTTTGGAGTGGAAGCGGAGAGATCGCACCAGATGCCAATTCTAGATCTTATCACACCTGTGGTCACTGCAGCAGCAGGTGAATCCACTTTGTCCAAAAGGGATCTATTCCATTCAATTGCAAATGATCTAGATAAGACAGAGAACTGCAGCACGGGGACATAGCCGAGTTGGTCAGGTTGAGTGGTGATGAGTTTGCTATTTGGATGAATAAAGAAAGTCAAAAGTGTGAAAGATAAAAAACAAAAGGAGGAAGTGTGAAAAGTGAATGGGCCAAATTGAGGTGCATATGAAGACGTATGCTTTCTTCCAATTCATTAAATCGGGCTAATATGAATCAGGTGAATTGAGTTCTGCTTTTGGAAACTGGGTTAAGAAGGGGTGCACCGTTCCTGGAGGTACTGCAATACCAGGTCAATGCGTGGAGTGGACAGAGCAAGCTCTTTTTCCATCTCCCTGTTCTAAAAATCCATTTAATATATGGTCCCCAGATAGGGGACGTATCAGATATTAAACTGATAAGAACAGATACTACACTTGATCTTAGCCAAAAGGCCGAGAAGCGATAACCAGAATTGGTTTGGGCCTCGAGTGGCACCCTGGCCTATGCCGGACACATCTTAGGGAGAGAGAGCGAGAGGGAGACAAACCCACGCCTACACAAGACATTTTGTCACCCAAGCCAACCCTTGAAAAGGCTGCTTTGCAGAGCAAAAACAAGAAGAATGGTGCGTTTTGCAGCCGCCGCCCACTGCAATGAATCTGAATAACTTCTCCTTTAGGGCGCAAGCAACTCCCCTCCCCCTTGCAGTCTTTCCAATTCACGATACAAAAAGACGGACAGGACAGGTTGCCTGACTTTCCGTCACTGCCACCCTTTGCCATCCTTACCCGTAGAAAGCCCTTTCATCATCCCCAAACCCTAATCTTTTCCCTTTCCTTCCCAGCCCCCAAACCCTGCCCTCTGTACCTTTCTCACCACCCGCTTCCCTTCTCCTGTCATCCCCCTACCACCCGGGAAAAAAAGAGATTGCCCCCTCCTTCCACTAGCCCACCCTCCCACCCAAAGAACAACTTCTTCTGCGCAGCTTGTTTTCTAGGCAGCAGCGCTATTGTGATGTCATCGGGGGGCATTGTGACAAGCCGCCAGTGTTCCGTCTCTTCATGTTGTGCACAGTTCAAACGGAAAATACATCAACAGGCAGACTACAGAAAAGCTTACTATCAAAGGTTAGAGGGGGGCTTTCTCAGAGGGCTTTTTACAGTTTTTCTATTCCCAATTAGCCGTTTAAGTGTACTTATTGAAAGTAGTAATTCTTTCATAGGCCGCCCTTTCTTAGTATTTGACGTTCCTTATATTGCGGTATGAGGCTTCGCAGTAGGTTGCAAACATTCATCACCCATGACTGTCCCCAATTGAGCTCAGAAGCTCAATGTCTATCATGACCTCTCTTTTAGAATGTCCAAGAGCAAGCAAACTATTCCTCCAGGAGAGGGCGCCAACAGACTACTAAAGAGATCATCATTACTCAAAGAAAACCCCAAAAACCAATGCATGATAGGAATAAACAGGTAACTTTCTTTGGAGTGGAAGCGGAGAGATCGCACCAGATGCCAATTCTAGATCTTATCACACCTGTGGTCACTGCAGCAGCAGGTGAATCCACTTTGTCCAAAAGGGATCTATTCCATTCAATTGCAAATGATCTAGATAAGACAGAGAACTGCAGCACGGGGACATAGCCGAGTTGGTCAGGTTGAGTGGTGATGAGTTTGCTATTTGGATGAATAAAGAAAGTCAAAAGTGTGAAAGATAAAAAACAAAAGGAGGAAGTGTGAAAAGTGAATGGGCCAAATTGAGGTGCATATGAAGACGTATGCTTTCTTCCAATTCATTAAATCGGGCTAATATGAATCAGGTGAATTGAGTTCTGCTTTTGGAAACTGGGTTAAGAAGGGGTGCACCGTTCCTGGAGGTACTGCAATACCAGGTCAATGCGTGGAGTGGACAGAGCAAGCTCTTTTTCCATCTCCCTGTTCTAAAAATCCATTTAATATATGGTCCCCAGATAGGGGACGTATCAGATATTAAACTGATAAGAACAGGTTTTTGATTTAATGAAGCTTTCCAAAGCACCACAAAAAATGCATGACCGAAGTCACACCAAAAACAGTGCAAAGGCTAGGATTCGTGTGGACCCCACCGTGAGGAGAGGGTCCCCAAAAATCAACCCCGTCCCTCCGAGCCAGAAGGCCACAGCAAGGGTCAGGGATCTTCGGTGCTCTCCCAAGCCGAAGCCTGGTTGAGCCTTGTCGTTGCTCCCAGCGTCCACCCAGGCATCTTACCCAAGTGGAGTAGAGAGCTACTAGTTGTTGGTTTCGCAGCCGAAACTGCCCGGACCGTCAACCGGTGTTGGTTTCTCAGCCCAAGGCTAACCGGACCTCCAACCGGGTGTTGGTTTCTCAGCCGAAGCTGACCCAGACCTCCAACCGGGTGTTGGTTTCTCAGCCGAAGCTGACCCAGACCTCCAACCGGGTGTTAGTTTCTCAGCCCAAAGCTGACCAGACCTCCGACCGGGATTATAAAAATTTCCCTTCCTAGCCAGAAGGCCGGGATAGGGTAATATGCTCAAAAAGTATGAAAAGGCAAGGTACGGTGTGCTACAGAGCCCAAGGCTTGCCGGGGTCCCAAGCCAGCAAGCTCAGACTCACTCCAGGGTCGTCAGTCCTGGGGCACGTTGTACCATAGCCCCCCACCCTTACTCAGTCTAATAGCCTCGATCCTGGTAGGGCCATGTTTTCCTCTAGATGAATATACTATCCACCCAGAGTACTAGCAAGCGCAACCTTCCAGTGTGCATTGTATCATTGTACTAAGGTGGCCTGGAGCTTAAACCACCTCTTCGAACAACACTACACTTGATCTTAGCCAAAAGGCCGAGAAGCGATAACCAGAATTGGTTTGGGCCTCGAGTGGCACCCTGGCCTATGCCGGACACATCTTAGGGAGAGAGAGCGAGAGGGAGACAAACCCACGCCTACACAAGACATTTTGTCACCCAAGCCAACCCTTGAAAAGGCTGCTTTGCAGAGCAAAAACAAGAAGAATGGTGCGTTTTGCAGCCGCCGCCCACTGCAATGAATCTGAATAACTCCTCCTTTAGGGCGCAAGCAACTCCCCTCCCCCTTGCAGTCTTTCCAATTCACGATACAAAAAGACGGACAGGACAGGTTGCCTGACTTTCCGTCACTGCCACCCTTTGCCATCCTTACCCGTAGAAAGCCCTTTCATCATCCCCAAACCCTAATCTTTTCCCTTTCCTTCCCAGCCCCCAAACCCTGCCCTCTGTACCTTTCTCACCACCCGCTTCCCTTCTCCTGTCATCCCCCTACCACCCGGGAAAAAAAGAGATTGCCCCCTCCTTCCACTAGCCCACCCTCCCACCCAAAGAACAACTTCTTCTGCGCAGCTTGTTTTCTAGGCAGCAGCGCTATTGTGATGTCATCGGGGGGCATTGTGACAAGCCGCCAGTGTTCCGTCTCTTCATGTTGTGCACAGTTCAAACGGAAAATACATCAACAGGCAGACTACAGAAAAGCTTACTATCAAAGGTTAGAGGGGGGCTTTCTCAGAGGGCTTTTTACAGTTTTTCTATTCCCAATTAGCCGTTTAAGTGTACTTATTGAAAGTAGTAATTCTTTCATAGGCCGCCCTTTCTTAGTATTTGACGTTCCTTATATTGCGGTATGAGGCTTCGCAGTAGGTTGCAAACATTCATCACCCATGACAGTCCCCAATTGAGCTCAGAAGCTCAATGTCTATCATGACCTCTCTTTTAGAATGTCCAAGAGCAAGCAAACTATTCCTCCAGGAGAGGGCGCCAACAGACTACTAAAGAGATCATCATTACTCAAAGAAAACCCCAAAAACCAATGCATGATAGGAATAAACAGGTAACTTTCTTTGGAGTGGAAGCGGAGAGATCGCACCAGATGCCAATTCTAGATCTTATCACACCTGTGGTCACTGCAGCAGCAGGTGAATCCACTTTGTCCAAAAGGGATCTATTCCATTCAATTGCAAATGATCTAGATAAGACAGAGAACTGCAGCACGAGGACATAGCCGAGTTGGTCAGGTTGAGTGGTGATGAGTTTGCTATTTGGATGAATAAAGAAAGTCAAAAGTGTGAAAGATAAAAAACAAAAGGAGGAAGTGTGAAAAGTGAATGGGCCAAATTGAGGTGCATATGAAGACGTATGCTTTCTTCCAATTCATTAAATCGGGCTAATATGAATCAGGTGAATTGAGTTCTGCTTTTGGAAACTGGGTTAAGAAGGGGTGCACCGTTCCTGGAGGTACTGCAATACCAGGTCAATGCGTGGAGTGGACAGAGCAAGCTCTTTTTCCATCTCCCTGTTCTAAAAATCCATTTAATATATGGTCCCCAGATAGGGGACGTATCAGATATTAAACTGATAAGAACAGATACTACACTTGATCTTAGCCAAAAGGCCGAGAAGCGATAACCAGAATTGGTTTGGGCCTCGAGTGGCACCCTGGCCTATGCCGGACACATCTTAGGGAGAGAGAGCGAGAGGGAGACAAACCCACGCCTACACAAGACATTTTGTCACCCAAGCCAACCCTTGAAAAGGCTGCTTTGCAGAGCAAAAACAAGAAGAATGGTGCGTTTTGCAGCCGCCGCCCACTGCAATGAATCTGAATAACTCCTCCTTTAGGGCGCAAGCAACTCCCCTCCCCCTTGCAGTCTTTCCAATTCACGATACAAAAAGACGGACAGGACAGGTTGCCTGACTTTCTGTCACTGCCACCCTTTGCCATCCTTACCCGTAGAAAGCCCTTTCATCATCCCCAAACCCTAATCTTTTCCCTTTCCTTCCCAGCCCCCAAACCCTGCCCTCTGTACCTTTCTCACCACCCGCTTCCCTTCTCCTGTCATCCCCCTACCACCCAGGAAAAAAAGAGATTGCCCCCTCCTTCCACTAGCCCACCCTCCCACCCAAAGAACAACTTTTTCTGCGCAGCTTGTTTTCTAGGCAGCAGCGCTATTGTGATGTCATCGGGGGGCATTGTGACAAGCCGCCAGTGTTCCGTCTCTTCATGTTGTGCACAGTTCAAACGGAAAATACATCAACAGGCAGACTACAGAAAAGCTTACTATCAAAGGTTAGAGGGGGGCTTTCTCAGAGGGCTTTTTACAGTTTTTCTATTCCCAATTAGCCGTTTAAGTGTACTTATTGAAAGTAGTAATTCTTTCATAGGCCGCCCTTTCTTAGTATTTGACGTTCCTTATATTGCGGTATGAGGCTTCGCAGTAGGTTGCAAACATTCATCACCCATGACTGTCCCCAATTGAGCTCAGAAGCTCAATGTCTATCATGACCTCTCTTTTAGAATGTCCAAGAGCAAGCAAACTATTCCTCCAGGAGAGGGCGCCAACAGACTACTAAAGAGATCATCATTACTCAAAGAAAACCCCAAAAACCAATGCATGATAGGAATAAACAGGTAACTTTCTTTGGAGTGGAAGCGGAGAGATCGCACCAGATGCCAATTCTAGATCTTATCACACCTGTGGTCACTGCAGCAGCAGGTGAATCCACTTTGTCCAAAAGGGATCTATTCCATTCAATTGCAAATGATCTAGATAAGACAGAGAACTGCAGCACGGGGACATAGCCGAGTTGGTCAGGTTGAGTGGTGATGAGTTTGCTATTTGGATGAATAAAGAAAGTCAAAAGTGTGAAAGATAAAAAACAAAAGGAGGAAGTGTGAAAAGTGAATGGGCCAAATTGAGGTGCATATGAAGACGTATGCTTTCTTCCAATTCATTAAATCGGGCTAATATGAATCAGGTGAATTGAGTTCTGCTTTTGGAAACTGGGTTAAGAAGGGGTGCACCGTTCCTGGAGGTACTGCAATACCAGGTCAATGCGTGGAGTGGACAGAGCAAGCTCTTTTTCCATCTCCCTGTTCTAAAAATCCATTTAATATATGGTCCCCAGATAGGGGACGTATCAGATATTAAACTGATAAGAACAGATTTTTGATTTAATGAAGCTTTCCAAAGCACCACAAAAAATGCATGACCGAAGTCACACCAAAAACAGTGCAAAGGCTAGGATTCGTGTGGACCCCACCGTGAGGAGAGGGTCCCCAAAAATCAACCCCGTCCCTCCGAGCCAGAAGGCCACAGCAAGGGTCAGGGATCTTCGGTGCTCTCCCAAGCCGAAGCCTGGTTGAGCCTTGTCGTTGCTCCCAGCGTCCACCCAGGCATCTTACCCAAGTGGAGTAGAGAGCTACTAGTTGTTGGTTTCGCAGCCGAAACTGCCCGGACCGTCAACCGGTGTTGGTTTCTCAGCCCAAGGCTAACCGGACCTCCAACCGGGTGTTGGTTTCTCAGCCGAAGCTGACCCAGACCTCCAACCGGGTGTTGGTTTCTCAGCCGAAGCTGACCCAGACCTCCAACCGGGTGTTAGTTTCTCAGCCCAAAGCTGACCAGACCTCCGACCGGGATTATAAAAATTTCCCTTCCTAGCCAGAAGGCCGGGATAGGGTAATATGCTCAAAAAGTATGAAAAGGCAAGGTACGGTGTGCTACAGAGCCCAAGGCTTGCCGGGGTCCCAAGCCAGCAAGCTCAGACTCACTCCAGGGTCATCAGTCCTGGGGCACGTTGTACCATAGCCCCCCACCCTTACTCAGTCTAATAGCCTCGATCCTGGTAGGGCCATGTTTTCCTCTAGATGAATATACTATCCACCCAGAGTACTAGCAAGCGCAACCTTCCAGTGTGCATTGTATCATTGTACTAAGGTGGCCTGGAGCTTAAACCACCTCTTCGAACAACACTACACTTGATCTTAGCCAAAAGGCCGAGAAGCGATAACCAGAATTGGTTTGGGCCTCGAGTGGCACCCTGGCCTATGCCGGACACATCTTAGGGAGAGAGAGCGAGAGGGAGACAAACCCACGCCTACACAAGACATTTTGTCACCCAAGCCAACCCTTGAAAAGGCTGCTTTGCAGAGCAAAAACAAGAAGAATGGTGCGTTTTGCAGCCGCCGCCCACTGCAATGAATCTGAATAACTCCTCCTTTAGGGCGCAAGCAACTCCCCTCCCCCTTGCAGTCTTTCCAATTCACGATACAAAAAGACGGACAGGACAGGTTGCCTGACTTTCCGTCACTGCCACCCTTTGCCATCCTTACCCGTAGAAAGCCCTTTCATCATCCCCAAACCCTAATCTTTTCCCTTTCCTTCCCAGCCCCCAAACCCTGCCCTCTGTACCTTTCTCACCACCCGCTTCCCTTCTCCTGTCATCCCCCTACCACCCGGGAAAAAAAGAGATTGCCCCCTCCTTCCACTAGCCCACCCTCCCACCCAAAGAACAACTTCTTCTGCGCAGCTTGTTTTCTAGGCAGCAGCGCTATTGTGATGTCATCGGGGGGCATTGTGACAAGCCGCCAGTGTTCCGTCTCTTCATGTTGTGCACAGTTCAAACGGAAAATACATCAACAGGCAGACTACAGAAAAGCTTACTATCAAAGGTTAGAGGGGGGCTTTCTCAGAGGGCTTTTTACAGTTTTTCTATTCCCAATTAGCCGTTTAAGTGTACTTATTGAAAGTAGTAATTCTTTCATAGGCCGCCCTTTCTTAGTATTTGACGTTCCTTATATTGCGGTATGAGGCTTCGCAGTAGGTTGCAAACATTCATCACCCATGACTGTCCCCAATTGAGCTCAGAAGCTCAATGTCTATCATGACCTCTCTTTTAGAATGTCCAAGAGCAAGCAAACTATTCCTCCAGGAGAGGGCGCCAACAGACTACTAAAGAGATCATCATTACTCAAAGAAAACCCCAAAAACCAATGCATGATAGGAATAAACAGGTAACTTTCTTTGGAGTGGAAGCGGAGAGATCGCACCAGATGCCAATTCTAGATCTTATCACACCTGTGGTCACTGCAGCAGCAGGTGAATCCACTTTGTCCAAAAGGGATCTATTCCATTCAATTGCAAATGATCTAGATAAGACAGAGAACTGCAGCACGGGGACATAGCCGAGTTGGTCAGGTTGAGTGGTGATGAGTTTGCTATTTGGATGAATAAAGAAAGTCAAAAGTGTGAAAGATAAAAAACAAAAGGAGGAAGTGTGAAAAGTGAATGGGCCAAATTGAGGTGCATATGAAGACGTATGCTTTCTTCCAATTCATTAAATCGGGCTAATATGAATCAGGTGAATTGAGTTCTGCTTTTGGAAACTGGGTTAAGAAGGGGTGCACCGTTCCTGGAGGTACTGCAATACCAGGTCAATGCGTGGAGTGGACAGAGCAAGCTCTTTTTCCATCTCCCTGTTCTAAAAATCCATTTAATATATGGTCCCCAGATAGGGGACGTATCAGATATTAAACTGATAAGAACAGATTTTTGATTTAATGAAGCTTTCCAAAGCACCACAAAAAATGCATGACCGAAGTCACACCAAAAACAGTGCAAAGGCTAGGATTCGTGTGGACCCCACCGTGAGGAGAGGGTCCCCAAAAATCAACCCCGTCCCTCCGAGCCAGAAGGCCACAGCAAGGGTCAGGGATCTTCGGTGCTCTCCCAAGCCGAAGCCTGGTTGAGCCTTGTCGTTGCTCCCAGCGTCCACCCAGGCATCTTACCCAAGTGGAGTAGAGAGCTACTAGTTGTTGGTTTCGCAGCCGAAACTGCCCGGACCGTCAACCGGTGTTGGTTTCTCAGCCCAAGGCTAACCGGACCTCCAACCGGGTGTTGGTTTCTCAGCCGAAGCTGACCCAGACCTCCAACCGGGTGTTGGTTTCTCAGCCGAAGCTGACCCAGACCTCCAACCGGGTGTTAGTTTCTCAGCCCAAAGCTGACCAGACCTCCGACCGGGATTATAAAAATTTCCCTTCCTAGCCAGAAGGCCGGGATAGGGTAATATGCTCAAAAAGTATGAAAAGGCAAGGTACGGTGTGCTACAGAGCCCAAGGCTTGCCGGGGTCCCAAGCCAGCAAGCTCAGACTCACTCCAGGGTCGTCAGTCCTGGGGCACGTTGTACCATAGCCCCCCACCCTTACTCAGTCTAATAGCCTCGATCCTGGTAGGGCCATGTTTTCCTCTAGATGAATATACTATCCACCCAGAGTACTAGCAAGCGCAACCTTCCAGTGTGCATTGTATCATTGTACTAAGGTGGCCTGGAGCTTAAACCACCTCTTCGAACAACACTACACTTGATCTTAGCCAAAAGGCCGAGAAGCGATAACCAGAATTGGTTTGGGCCTCGAGTGGCACCCTGGCCTATGCCGGACACATCTTAGGGAGAGAGAGCGAGAGGGAGACAAACCCACGCCTACACAAGACATTTTGTCACCCAAGCCAACCCTTGAAAAGGCTGCTTTGCAGAGCAAAAACAAGAAGAATGGTGCGTTTTGCAGCCGCCGCCCACTGCAATGAATCTGAATAACTCCTCCTTTAGGGCGCAAGCAACTCCCCTCCCCCTTGCAGTCTTTCCAATTCACGATACAAAAAGACGGACAGGACAGGTTGCCTGACTTTCCGTCACTGCCACCCTTTGCCATCCTTACCCGTAGAAAGCCCTTTCATCATCCCCAAACCCTAATCTTTTCCCTTTCCTTCCCAGCCCCCAAACCCTGCCCTCTGTACCTTTCTCACCACCCGCTTCCCTTCTCCTGTCATCCCCCTACCACCCGGGAAAAAAAGAGATTGCCCCCTCCTTCCACTAGCCCACCCTCCCACCCAAAGAACAACTTCTTCTGCGCAGCTTGTTTTCTAGGCAGCAGCGCTATTGTGATGTCATCGGGGGGCATTGTGACAAGCCGCCAGTGTTCCGTCTCTTCATGTTGTGCACAGTTCAAACGGAAAATACATCAACAGGCAGACTACAGAAAAGCTTACTATCAAAGGTTAGAGGGGGGCTTTCTCAGAGGGCTTTTTACAGTTTTTCTATTCCCAATTAGCCGTTTAAGTGTACTTATTGAAAGTAGTAATTCTTTCATAGGCCGCCCTTTCTTAGTATTTGACGTTCCTTATATTGCGGTATGAGGCTTCGCAGTAGGTTGCAAACATTCATCACCCATGACTGTCCCCAATTGAGCTCAGAAGCTCAATGTCTATCATGACCTCTCTTTTAGAATGTCCAAGAGCAAGCAAACTATTCCTCCAGGAGAGGGCGCCAACAGACTACTAAAGAGATCATCATTACTCAAAGAAAACCCCAAAAACCAATGCATGATAGGAATAAACAGGTAACTTTCTTTGGAGTGGAAGCGGAGAGATCGCACCAGATGCCAATTCTAGATCTTATCACACCTGTGGTCACTGCAGCAGCAGGTGAATCCACTTTGTCCAAAAGGGATCTATTCCATTCAATTGCAAATGATCTAGATAAGACAGAGAACTGCAGCACGGGGACATAGCCGAGTTGGTCAGGTTGAGTGGTGATGAGTTTGCTATTTGGATGAATAAAGAAAGTCAAAAGTGTGAAAGATAAAAAACAAAAGGAGGAAGTGTGAAAAGTGAATGGGCCAAATTGAGGTGCATATGAAGACGTATGCTTTCTTCCAATTCATTAAATCGGGCTAATATGAATCAGGTGAATTGAGTTCTGCTTTTGGAAACTGGGTTAAGAAGGGGTGCACCGTTCCTGGAGGTACTGCAATACCAGGTCAATGCGTGGAGTGGACAGAGCAAGCTCTTTTTCCATCTCCCTGTTCTAAAAATCCATTTAATATATGGTCCCCAGATAGGGGACGTATCAGATATTAAACTGATAAGAACAGATACTACACTTGATCTTAGCCAAAAGGCCGAGAAGCGATAACCAGAATTGGTTTGGGCCTCGAGTGGCACCCTGGCCTATGCCGGACACATCTTAGGGAGAGAGAGCGAGAGGGAGACAAACCCACGCCTACACAAGACATTTTGTCACCCAAGCCAACCCTTGAAAAGGCTGCTTTGCAGAGCAAAAACAAGAAGAATGGTGCGTTTTGCAGCCGCCGCCCACTGCAATGAATCTGAATAACTCCTCCTTTAGGGCGCAAGCAACTCCCCTCCCCCTTGCAGTCTTTCCAATTCACGATACAAAAAGACGGACAGGACAGGTTGCCTGACTTTCCGTCACTGCCACCCTTTGCCATCCTTACCCGTAGAAAGCCCTTTCATCATCCCCAAACCCTAATCTTTTCCCTTTCCTTCCCAGCCCCCAAACCCTGCCCTCTGTACCTTTCTCACCACCCACTTCCCTTCTCCTGTCATCCCCCTACCACCCGGGAAAAAAAGAGATTGCCCCCTCCTTCCACTAGCCCACCCTCCCACCCAAAGAACAACTTCTTCTGCGCAGCTTGTTTTCTAGGCAGCAGCGCTATTGTGATGTCATCGGGGGGCATTGTGACAAGCCGCCAGTGTTCCGTCTCTTCATGTTGTGCACAGTTCAAACGGAAAATACATCAACAGGCAGACTACAGAAAAGCTTACTATCAAAGGTTAGAGGGGGGCTTTCTCAGAGGGCTTTTTACAGTTTTTCTATTCCCAATTAGCCGTTTAAGTGTACTTATTGAAAGTAGTAATTCTTTCATAGGCCGCCCTTTCTTAGTATTTGACGTTCCTTATATTGCGGTATGAGGCTTCGCAGTAGGTTGCAAACATTCATCACCCATGACTGTCCCCAATTGAGCTCAGAAGCTCAATGTCTATCATGACCTCTCTTTTAGAATGTCCAAGAGCAAGCAAACTATTCCTCCAGGAGAGGGCGCCAACAGACTACTAAAGAGATCATCATTACTCAAAGAAAACCCCAAAAACCAATGCATGATAGGAATAAACAGGTAACTTTCTTTGGAGTGGAAGCGGAGAGATCGCACCAGATGCCAATTCTAGATCTTATCACACCTGTGGTCACTGCAGCAGCAGGTGAATCCACTTTGTCCAAAAGGGATCTATTCCATTCAATTGCAAATGATCTAGATAAGACAGAGAACTGCAGCACGGGGACATAGCCGAGTTGGTCAGGTTGAGTGGTGATGAGTTTGCTATTTGGATGAATAAAGAAAGTCAAAAGTGTGAAAGATAAAAAACAAAAGGAGGAAGTGTGAAAAGTGAATGGGCCAAATTGAGGTGCATATGAAGACGTATGCTTTCTTCCAATTCATTAAATCGGGCTAATATGAATCAGGTGAATTGAGTTCTGCTTTTGGAAACTGGGTTAAGAAGGGGTGCACCGTTCCTGGAGGTACTGCAATACCAGGTCAATGCGTGGAGTGGACAGAGCAAGCTCTTTTTCCATCTCCCTGTTCTAAAAATCCATTTAATATATGGTCCCCAGATAGGGGACGTATCAGATATTAAACTGATAAGAACAGATTTTTGATTTAATGAAGCTTTCCAAAGCACCACAAAAAATGCATGACCGAAGTCACACCAAAAACAGTGCAAAGGCTAGGATTCGTGTGGACCCCACCGTGAGGAGAGGGTCCCCAAAAATCAACCCCGTCCCTCCGAGCCAGAAGGCCACAGCAAGGGTCAGGGATCTTCGGTGCTCTCCCAAGCCGAAGCCTGGTTGAGCCTTGTCATTGCTCCCAGCGTCCACCCAGGCATCTTACCCAAGTGGAGTAGAGAGCTACTAGTTGTTGGTTTCGCAGCCGAAACTGCCCGGACCGTCAACCGGTGTTGGTTTCTCAGCCCAAGGCTAACCGGACCTCCAACCGGGTGTTGGTTTCTCAGCCGAAGCTGACCCAGACCTCCAACCGGGTGTTGGTTTCTCAGCCGAAGCTGACTCAGACCTCCAACCGGGTGTTAGTTTCTCAGCCCAAAGCTGACCAGACCTCCGACCGGGATTATAAAAATTTCCCTTTCTAGCCAGAAGGCCGGGATAGGGTAATATGCTCAAAAAGTATGAAAAGGCAAGGTACGGTGTGCTACAGAGCCCAAGGCTTGCCGGGGTCCCAAGCCAGCAAGCTCAGACTCACTCCAGGGTCGTCAGTCCTGGGGCACGTTGTACCATAGCCCCCCACCCTTACTCAGTCTAATAGCCTCGATCCTGGTAGGGCCATGTTTTCCTCTAGATGAATATACTATCCACCCAGAGTACTAGCAAGCGCAACCTTCCAGTGTGCATTGTATCATTGTACTAAGGTGGCCTGGAGCTTAAACCACCTCTTCGAACAACACTACACTTGATCTTAGCCAAAAGGCCGAGAAGCGATAACCAGAATTGGTTTGGGCCTCGAGTGGCACCCTGGCCTATGCCGGACACATCTTAGGGAGAGAGAGCGAGAGGGAGACAAACCCACGCCTACACAAGACATTTTGTCACCCAAGCCAACCCTTGAAAAGGCTGCTTTGCAGAGCAAAAACAAGAAGAATGGTGCGTTTTGCAGCCGCCGCCCACTGCAATGAATCTGAATAACTCCTCCTTTAGGGCGCAAGCAACTCCCCTCCCCCTTGCAGTCTTTCCAATTCACGATACAAAAAGACGGACAGGACAGGTTGCCTGACTTTCCGTCACTGCCACCCTTTGCCATCCTTACCCGTAGAAAGCCCTTTCATCATCCCCAAACCCTAATCTTTTCCCTTTCCTTCCCAGCCCCCAAACCCTGCCCTCTGTACCTTTCTCACCACCCGCTTCCCTTCTCCTGTCATCCCCCTACCACCCGGGAAAAAAAGAGATTGCCCCCTCCTTCCACTAGCCCACCCTCCCACCCAAAGAACAACTTCTTCTGCGCAGCTTGTTTTCTAGGCAGCAGCGCTATTGTGATGTCATCGGGGGGCATTGTGACAAGCCGCCAGTGTTCCGTCTCTTCATGTTGTGCACAGTTCAAACGGAAAATACATCAACAGGCAGACTACAGAAAAGCTTACTATCAAAGGTTAGAGGGGGGCTTTCTCAGAGGGCTTTTTACAGTTTTTCTATTCCCAATTAGCCGTTTAAGTGTACTTATTGAAAGTAGTAATTCTTTCATAGGCCGCCCTTTCTTAGTATTTGACGTTCCTTATATTGCGGTATGAGGCTTCGCAGTAGGTTGCAAACATTCATCACCCATGACTGTCCCCAATTGAGCTCAGAAGCTCAATGTCTATCATGACCTCTCTTTTAGAATGTCCAAGAGCAAGCAAACTATTCCTCCAGGAGAGGGCGCCAACAGACTACTAAAGAGATCATCATTACTCAAAGAAAACCCCAAAAACCAATGCATGATAGGAATAAACAGGTAACTTTCTTTGGAGTGGAAGCGGAGAGATCGCACCAGATGCCAATTCTAGATCTTATCACACCTGTGGTCACTGCAGCAGCAGGTGAATCCACTTTGTCCAAAAGGGATCTATTCCATTCAATTGCAAATGATCTAGATAAGACAGAGAACTGCAGCACGGGGACATAGCCGAGTTGGTCAGGTTGAGTGGTGATGAGTTTGCTATTTGGATGAATAAAGAAAGTCAAAAGTGTGAAAGATAAAAAACAAAAGGAGGAAGTGTGAAAAGTGAATGGGCCAAATTGAGGTGCATATGAAGACGTATGCTTTCTTCCAATTCATTAAATCGGGCTAATATGAATCAGGTGAATTGAGTTCTGCTTTTGGAAACTGGGTTAAGAAGGGGTGCACCGTTCCTGGAGGTACTGCAATACCAGGTCAATGCGTGGAGTGGACAGAGCAAGCTCTTTTTCCATCTCCCTGTTCTAAAAATCCATTTAATATATGGTCCCCAGATAGGGGACGTATCAGATATTAAACTGATAAGAACAGATACTACACTTGATCTTAGCCAAAAGGCCGAGAAGCGATAACCAGAATTGGTTTGGGCCTCGAGTGGCACCCTGGCCTATGCCGGACACATCTTAGGGAGAGAGAGCGAGAGGGAGACAAACCCACGCCTACACAAGACATTTTGTCACCCAAGCCAACCCTTGAAAAGGCTGCTTTGCAGAGCAAAAACAAGAAGAATGGTGCGTTTTGCAGCCGCCGCCCACTGCAATGAATCTGAATAACTCCTCCTTTAGGGCGCAAGCAACTCCCCTCCCCCTTGCAGTCTTTCCAATTCACGATACAAAAAGACGGACAGGACAGGTTGCCTGACTTTCCGTCACTGCCACCCTTTGCCATCCTTACCCGTAGAAAGCCCTTTCATCATCCCCAAACCCTAATCTTTTCCCTTTCCTTCCCAGCCCCCAAACCCTGCCCTCTGTACCTTTCTCACCACCCGCTTCCCTTCTCCTGTCATCCCCCTACCACCCGGGAAAAAAAGAGATTGCCCCCTCCTTCCACTAGCCCACCCTCCCACCCAAAGAACAACTTCTTCTGCGCAGCTTGTTTTCTAGGCAGCAGCGCTATTGTGATGTCATCGGGGGGCATTGTGACAAGCCGCCAGTGTTCCGTCTCTTCATGTTGTGCACAGTTCAAACGGAAAATACATCAACAGGCAGACTACAGAAAAGCTTACTATCAAAGGTTAGAGGGGGGCTTTCTCAGAGGGCTTTTTACAGTTTTTCTATTCCCAATTAGCCGTTTAAGTGTACTTATTGAAAGTAGTAATTCTTTCATAGGCCGCCCTTTCTTAGTATTTGACGTTCCTTATATTGCGGTATGAGGCTTCGCAGTAGGTTGCAAACATTCATCACCCATGACTGTCCCCAATTGAGCTCAGAAGCTCAATGTCTATCATGACCTCTCCTTTAGAATGTCCAAGAGCAAGCAAACTATTCCTCCAGGAGAGGGCGCCAACAGACTACTAAAGAGATCATCATTACTCAAAGAAAACCCCAAAAACCAATGCATGATAGGAATAAACAGGTAACTTTCTTTGGAGTGGAAGCGGAGAGATCGCACCAGATGCCAATTCTAGATCTTATCACACCTGTGGTCACTGCAGCAGCAGGTGAATCCACTTTGTCCAAAAGGGATCTATTCCATTCAATTGCAAATGATCTAGATAAGACAGAGAACTGCAGCACGGGGACATAGCCGAGTTGGTCAGGTTGAGTGGTGATGAGTTTGCTATTTGGATGAATAAAGAAAGTCAAAAGTGTGAAAGATAAAAAACAAAAGGAGGAAGTGTGAAAAGTGAATGGGCCAAATTGAGGTGCATATGAAGACGTATGCTTTCTTCCAATTCATTAAATCGGGCTAATATGAATCAGGTGAATTGAGTTCTGCTTTTGGAAACTGGGTTAAGAAGGGGTGCACCGTTCCTGGAGGTACTGCAATACCAGGTCAATGCGTGGAGTGGACAGAGCAAGCTCTTTTTCCATCTCCCTGTTCTAAAAATCCATTTAATATATGGTCCCCAGATAGGGGACGTATCAGATATTAAACTGATAAGAACAGATTTTTGATTTAATGAAGCTTTCCAAAGCACCACAAAAAATGCATGACCGAAGTCACACCAAAAACAGTGCAAAGGCTAGGATTCGTGTGGACCCCACCGTGAGGAGAGGGTCCCCAAAAATCAACCCCGTCCCTCCGAGCCAGAAGGCCACAGCAAGGGTCAGGGATCTTCGGTGCTCTCCCAAGCCGAAGCCTGGTTGAGCCTTGTCGTTGCTCCCAGCGTCCACCCAGGCATCTTACCCAAGTGGAGTAGAGAGCTACTAGTTGTTGGTTTCGCAGCCGAAACTGCCCGGACCGTCAACCGGTGTTGGTTTCTCAGCCCAAGGCTAACCGGACCTCCAACCGGGTGTTGGTTTCTCAGCCGAAGCTGACCCAGACCTCCAACCGGGTGTTGGTTTCTCAGCCGAAGCTGACCCAGACCTCCAACCGGGTGTTAGTTTCTCAGCCCAAAGCTGACCAGACCTCCGACCGGGATTATAAAAATTTCCCTTCCTAGCCAGGAGGCTGGGATAGGGTAATATGCTCAAAAAGTATGAAAAGGCAAGGTACGGTGTGCTACAGAGCCCAAGGCTTGCCGGGGTCCCAAGCCAGCAAGCTCAGACTCACTCCAGGGTCGTCAGTCCTGGGGCACGTTGTACCATAGCCCCCCACCCTTACTCAGTCTAATAGCCTCGATCCTGGTAGGGCCATGTTTTCCTCTAGATGAATATACTATCCACCCAGAGTACTAGCAAGCGCAACCTTCCAGTGTGCATTGTATCATTGTACTAAGGTGGCCTGGAGCTTAAACCACCTCTTCGAACAACACTACACTTGATCTTAGCCAAAAGGCCGAGAAGCGATAACCAGAATTGGTTTGGGCCTCGAGTGGCACCCTGGCCTATGCCGGACACATCTTAGGGAGAGAGAGCGAGAGGGAGACAAACCCACGCCTACACAAGACATTTTGTCACCCAAGCCAACCCTTGAAAAGGCTGCTTTGCAGAGCA
The DNA here is from genome assembly GCF_048569485.1 of Anomaloglossus baeobatrachus. Classification (NCBI taxonomy): domain Eukaryota; kingdom Metazoa; phylum Chordata; class Amphibia; order Anura; family Aromobatidae; genus Anomaloglossus; species Anomaloglossus baeobatrachus. Next base: position 60,811 of record NW_027441983.1, on the reverse strand, counting down.
AAAACAAGAAGAATGGTGCGTTTTGCAGCCGCCGCCCACTGCAATGAATCTGAATAACTCCTCCTTTAGGGCGCAAGCAACTCCCCTCCCCCTTGCAGTCTTTCCAATTCACGATACAAAAAGACGGACAGGACAGGTTGCCTGACTTTCCGTCACTGCCACCCTTTGCCATCCTTACCCGTAGAAAGCCCTTTCATCATCCCCAAACCCTAATCTTTTCCCTTTCCTTCCCAGCCCCCAAACCCTGCCCTCTGTACCTTTCTCACCACCCGCTTCCCTTCTCCTGTCATCCCCCTACCACCCGGGAAAAAAAGAGATTGCCCCCTCCTTCCACTAGCCCACCCTCCCACCCAAAGAACAACTTCTTCTGCGCAGCTTGTTTTCTAGGCAGCAGCGCTATTGTGATGTCATCGGGGGGCATTGTGACAAGCCGCCAGTGTTCCGTCTCTTCATGTTGTGCACAGTTCAAACGGAAAATACATCAACAGGCAGACTACAGAAAAGCTTACTATCAAAGGTTAGAGGGGGGCTTTCTCAGAGGGCTTTTTACAGTTTTTCTATTCCCAATTAGCCGTTTAAGTGTACTTATTGAAAGTAGTAATTCTTTCATAGGCCGCCCTTTCTTAGTATTTGACGTTCCTTATATTGCGGTATGAGGCTTCGCAGTAGGTTGCAAACATTCATCACCCATGACTGTCCCCAATTGAGCTCAGAAGCTCAATGTCTATCATGACCTCTCTTTTAGAATGTCCAAGAGCAAGCAAACTATTCCTCCAGGAGAGGGCGCCAACAGACTACTAAAGAGATCATCATTACTCAAAGAAAACCCCAAAAACCAATGCATGATAGGAATAAACAGGTAACTTTCTTTGGAGTGGAAGCGGAGAGATCGCACCAGATGCCAATTCTAGATCTTATCACACCTGTGGTCACTGCAGCAGCAGGTGAATCCACTTTGTCCAAAAGGGATCTATTCCATTCAATTGCAAATGATCTAGATAAGACAGAGAACTGCAGCACGGGGACATAGCCGAGTTGGTCAGGTTGAGTGGTGATGAGTTTGCTATTTGGATGAATAAAGAAAGTCAAAAGTGTGAAAGATAAAAAACAAAAGGAGGAAGTGTGAAAAGTGAATGGGCCAAATTGAGGTGCATATGAAGACGTATGCTTTCTTCCAATTCATTAAATCGGGCTAATATGAATCAGGTGAATTGAGTTCTGCTTTTGGAAACTGGGTTAAGAAGGGGTGCACCGTTCCTGGAGGTACTGCAATACCAGGTCAATGCGTGGAGTGGACAGAGCAAGCTCTTTTTCCATCTCCCTGTTCTAAAAATCCATTTAATATATGGTCCCCAGATAGGGGACGTATCAGATATTAAACTGATAAGAACAGATACTACACTTGATCTTAGCCAAAAGGCCGAGAAGCGATAACCAGAATTGGTTTGGGCCTCGAGTGGCACCCTGGCCTATGCCGGACACATCTTAGGGAGAGAGAGCGAGAGGGAGACAAACCCACGCCTACACAAGACATTTTGTCACCCAAGCCAACCCTTGAAAAGGCTGCTTTGCAGAGCAAAAACAAGAAGAATGGTGCGTTTTGCAGCCGCCGCCCACTGCAATGAATCTGAATAACTCCTCCTTTAGGGCGCAAGCAACTCCCCTCCCCCTTGCAGTCTTTCCAATTCACGATACAAAAAGACGGACAGGACAGGTTGCCTGACTTTCCGTCACTGCCACCCTTTGCCATCCTTACCCGTAGAAAGCCCTTTCATCATCCCCAAACCCTAATCTTTTCCCTTTCCTTCCCAGCCCCCAAACCCTGCCCTCTGTACCTTTCTCACCACCCGCTTCCCTTCTCCTGTCATCCCCCTACCACCCGGGAAAAAAAGAGATTGCCCCCTCCTTCCACTAGCCCACCCTCCCACCCAAAGAACAACTTCTTCTGCGCAGCTTGTTTTCTAGGCAGCAGCGCTATTGTGATGTCATCGGGGGGCATTGTGACAAGCCGCCAGTGTTCCGTCTCTTCATGTTGTGCACAGTTCAAACGGAAAATACATCAACAGGCAGACTACAGAAAAGCTTACTATCAAAGGTTAGAGGGGGGCTTTCTCAGAGGGCTTTTTACAGTTTTTCTATTCCCAATTAGCCGTTTAAGTGTACTTATTGAAAGTAGTAATTCTTTCATAGGCCGCCCTTTCTTAGTATTTGACGTTCCTTATATTGCGGTATGAGGCTTCGCAGTAGGTTGCAAACATTCATCACCCATGACTGTCCCCAATTGAGCTCAGAAGCTCAATGTCTATCATGACCTCTCTTTTAGAATGTCCAAGAGCAAGCAAACTATTCCTCCAGGAGAGGGCGCCAACAGACTACTAAAGAGATCATCATTACTCAAAGAAAACCCCAAAAACCAATGCATGATAGGAATAAACAGGTAACTTTCTTTGGAGTGGAAGCGGAGAGATCGCACCAGATGCCAATTCTAGATCTTATCACACCTGTGGTCACTGCAGCAGCAGGTGAATCCACTTTGTCCAAAAGGGATCTATTCCATTCAATTGCAAATGATCTAGATAAGACAGAGAACTGCAGCACGGGGACATAGCCGAGTTGGTCAGGTTGAGTGGTGATGAGTTTGCTATTTGGATGAATAAAGAAAGTCAAAAGTGTGAAAGATAAAAAACAAAAGGAGGAAGTGTGAAAAGTGAATGGGCCAAATTGAGGTGCATATGAAGACGTATGCTTTCTTCCAATTCATTAAATCGGGCTAATATGAATCAGGTGAATTGAGTTCTGCTTTTGGAAACTGGGTTAAGAAGGGGTGCACCGTTCCTGGAGGTACTGCAATACCAGGTCAATGCGTGGAGTGGACAGAGCAAGCTCTTTTTCCATCTCCCTGTTCTAAAAATCCATTTAATATATGGTCCCCAGATAGGGGACGTATCAGATATTAAACTGATAAGAACAGATACTACACTTGATCTTAGCCAAAAGGCCGAGAAGCGATAACCAGAATTGGTTTGGGCCTCGAGTGGCACCCTGGCCTATGCCGGACACATCTTAGGGAGAGAGAGCGAGAGGGAGACAAACCCACGCCTACACAAGACATTTTGTCACCCAAGCCAACCCTTGAAAAGGCTGCTTTGCAGAGCAAAAACAAGAAGAATGGTGCGTTTTGCAGCCGCCGCCCACTGCAATGAATCTGAATAACTCCTCCTTTAGGGCGCAAGCAACTCCCCTCCCCCTTGCAGTCTTTCCAATTCACGATACAAAAAGACGGACAGGACAGGTTGCCTGACTTTCCGTCACTGCCACCCTTTGCCATCCTTACCCGTAGAAAGCCCTTTCATCATCCCCAAACCCTAATCTTTTCCCTTTCCTTCCCAGCCCCCAAACCCTGCCCTCTGTACCTTTCTCACCACCCGCTTCCCTTCTCCTGTCATCCCCCTACCACCCGGGAAAAAAAGAGATTGCCCCCTCCTTCCACTAGCCCACCCTCCCACCCAAAGAACAACTTCTTCTGCGCAGCTTGTTTTCTAGGCAGCAGCGCTATTGTGATGTCATCGGGGGGCATTGTGACAAGCCGCCAGTGTTCCGTCTCTTCATGTTGTGCACAGTTCAAACGGAAAATACATCAACAGGCAGACTACAGAAAAGCTTACTATCAAAGGTTAGAGGGGGGCTTTCTCAGAGGGCTTTTTACAGTTTTTCTATTCCCAATTAGCCGTTTAAGTGTACTTATTGAAAGTAGTAATTCTTTCATAGGCCGCCCTTTCTTAGTATTTGACGTTCCTTATATTGCGGTATGAGGCTTCGCAGTAGGTTGCAAACATTCATCACCCATGACTGTCCCCAATTGAGCTCAGAAGCTCAATGTCTATCATGACCTCTCTTTTAGAATGTCCAAGAGCAAGCAAACTATTCCTCCAGGAGAGGGCGCCAACAGACTACTAAAGAGATCATCATTACTCAAAGAAAACCCCAAAAACCAATGCATGATAGGAATAAACAGGTAACTTTCTTTGGAGTGGAAGCGGAGAGATCGCACCAGATGCCAATTCTAGATCTTATCACACCTGTGGTCACTGCAGCAGCAGGTGAATCCACTTTGTCCAAAAGGGATCTATTCCATTCAATTGCAAATGATCTAGATAAGACAGAGAACTGCAGCACGGGGACATAGCCGAGTTGGTCAGGTTGAGTGGTGATGAGTTTGCTATTTGGATGAATAAAGAAAGTCAAAAGTGTGAAAGATAAAAAACAAAAGGAGGAAGTGTGAAAAGTGAATGGGCCAAATTGAGGTGCATATGAAGACGTATGCTTTCTTCCAATTCATTAAATCGGGCTAATATGAATCAGGTGAATTGAGTTCTGCTTTTGGAAACTGGGTTAAGAAGGGGTGCACCGTTCCTGGAGGTACTGCAATACCAGGTCAATGCGTGGAGTGGACAGAGCAAGCTCTTTTTCCATCTCCCTGTTCTAAAAATCCATTTAATATATGGTCCCCAGATAGGGGACGTATCAGATATTAAACTGATAAGAACAGATTTTTGATTTAATGAAGCTTTCCAAAGCACCACAAAAAATGCATGACCGAAGTCACACCAAAAACAGTGCAAAGGCTAGGATTCGTGTGGACCCCACCGTGAGGAGAGGGTCCCCAAAAATCAACCCCGTCCCTCCGAGCCAGAAGGCCACAGCAAGGGTCAGGGATCTTCGGTGCTCTCCCAAGCCGAAGCCTGGTTGAGCCTTGTCGTTGCTCCCAGCGTCCACCCAGGCATCTTACCCAAGTGGAGTAGAGAGCTACTAGTTGTTGGTTTCGCAGCCGAAACTGCCCGGACCGTCAACCGGTGTTGGTTTCTCAGCCCAAGGCTAACCGGACCTCCAACCGGGTGTTGGTTTCTCAGCCGAAGCTGACCCAGACCTCCAACCGGGTGTTGGTTTCTCAGCCGAAGCTGACCCAGACCTCCAACCGGGTGTTAGTTTCTCAGCCCAAAGCTGACCAGACCTCCGACCGGGATTATAAAAATTTCCCTTCCTAGCCAGAAGGCCGGGATAGGGTAATATGCTCAAAAAGTATGAAAAGGCAAGGTACGGTGTGCTACAGAGCCCAAGGCTTGCCGGGGTCCCAAGCCAGCAAGCTCAGACTCACTCCAGGGTCGTCAGTCCTGGGGCACGTTGTACCATAGCCCCCCACCCTTACTCAGTCTAATAGCCTCGATCCTGGTAGGGCCATGTTTTCCTCTAGATGAATATACTATCCACCCAGAGTACTAGCAAGCGCAACCTTCCAGTGTGCATTGTATCATTGTACTAAGGTGGCCTGGAGCTTAAACCACCTCTTCGAACAACACTACACTTGATCTTAGCCAAAAGGCCGAGAAGCGATAACCAGAATTGGTTTGGGCCTCGAGTGGCACCCTGGCCTATGCCGGACACATCTTAGGGAGAGAGAGCGAGAGGGAGACAAACCCACGCCTACACAAGACATTTTGTCACCCAAGCCAACCCTTGAAAAGGCTGCTTTGCAGAGCAAAAACAAGAAGAATGGTGCGTTTTGCAGCCGCCGCCCACTGCAATGAATCTGAATAACTCCTCCTTTAGGGCGCAAGCAACTCCCCTCCCCCTTGCAGTCTTTCCAATTCACGATACAAAAAGACGGACAGGACAGGTTGCCTGACTTTCCGTCACTGCCACCCTTTGCCATCCTTACCCGTAGAAAGCCCTTTCATCATCCCCAAACCCTAATCTTTTCCCTTTCCTTCCCAGCCCCCAAACCCTGCCCTCTGTACCTTTCTCACCACCCGCTTCCCTTCTCCTGTCATCCCCCTACCACCCGGGAAAAAAAGAGATTGCCCCCTCCTTCCACTAGCCCACCCTCCCACCCAAAGAACAACTTCTTCTGCGCAGCTTGTTTTCTAGGCAGCAGCGCTATTGTGATGTCATCGGGGGGCATTGTGACAAGCCGCCAGTGTTCCGTCTCTTCATGTTGTGCACAGTTCAAACGGAAAATACATCAACAGGCAGACTACAGAAAAGCTTACTATCAAAGGTTAGAGGGGGGCTTTCTCAGAGGGCTTTTTACAGTTTTTCTATTCCCAATTAGCCGTTTAAGTGTACTTATTGAAAGTAGTAATTCTTTCATAGGCCACCCTTTCTTAGTATTTGACGTTCCTTATATTGCGGTATGAGGCTTCGCAGTAGGTTGCAAACATTCATCACCCATGACTGTCCCCAATTGAGCTCAGAAGCTCAATGTCTATCATGACCTCTCTTTTAGAATGTCCAAGAGCAAGCAAACTATTCCTCCAGGAGAGGGCGCCAACAGACTACTAAAGAGATCATCATTACTCAAAGAAAACCCCAAAAACCAATGCATGATAGGAATAAACAGGTAACTTTCTTTGGAGTGGAAGCGGAGAGATCGCACCAGATGCCAATTCTAGATCTTATCACACCTGTGGTCACTGCAGCAGCAGGTGAATCCACTTTGTCCAAAAGGGATCTATTCCATTCAATTGCAAATGATCTAGATAAGACAGAGAACTGCAGCACGGGGACATAGCCGAGTTGGTCAGGTTGAGTGGTGATGAGTTTGCTATTTGGATGAATAAAGAAAGTCAAAAGTGTGAAAGATAAAAAACAAAAGGAGGAAGTGTGAAAAGTGAATGGGCCAAATTGAGGTGCATATGAAGACGTATGCTTTCTTCCAATTCATTAAATCGGGCTAATATGAACCAGGTGAATTGAGTTCTGCTTTTGGAAACTGGGTTAAGAAGGGGTGCACCGTTCCTGGAGGTACTGCAATACCAGGTCAATGCGTGGAGTGGACAGAGCAAGCTCTTTTTCCATCTCCCTGTTCTAAAAATCCATTTAATATATGGTCCCCAGATAGGGGACGTATCAGATATTAAACTGATAAGAACAGATACTACACTTGATCTTAGCCAAAAGGCCGAGAAGCGATAACCAGAATTGGTTTGGGCCTCGAGTGGCACCCTGGCCTATGCCGGACACATCTTAGGGAGAGAGAGCGAGAGGGAGACAAACCCACGCCTACACAAGACATTTTGTCACCCAAGCCAACCCTTGAAAAGGCTGCTTTGCAGAGCAAAAACAAGAATGGTGCGTTTTGCAGCCGCCGCCCACTGCAATGAATCTGAATAACTCCTCCTTTAGGGCGCAAGCAACTCCCCTCCCCCTTGCAGTCTTTCCAATTCACGATACAAAAAGACGGACAGGACAGGTTGCCTGACTTTCCGTCACTGCCACCCTTTGCCATCCTTACCCGTAGAAAGCCCTTTCATCATCCCCAAACCCTAATCTTTTCCCTTTCCTTCCCAGCCCCCAAACCCTGCCCTCTGTACCTTTCTCACCACCCGCTTCCCTTCTCCTGTCATCCCCCTACCACCCGGGAAAAAAAGAGATTGCCCCCTCCTTCCACTAGCCCACCCTCCCACCCAAAGAACAACTTCTTCTGCGCAGCTTGTTTTCTAGGCAGCAGCGCTATTGTGATGTCATCGGGGGGCATTGTGACAAGCCGCCAGTGTTCCGTCTCTTCATGTTGTGCACAGTTCAAACGGAAAATACATCAACAGGCAGACTACAGAAAAGCTTACTATCAAAGGTTAGAGGGGGGCTTTCTCAGAGGGCTTTTTACAGTTTTTCTATTCCCAATTAGCCGTTTAAGTGTACTTATTGAAAGTAGTAATTCTTTCATAGGCCGCCCTTTCTTAGTATTTGACGTTCCTTATATTGCGGTATGAGGCTTCGCAGTAGGTTGCAAACATTCATCACCCATGACTGTCCCCAATTGAGCTCAGAAGCTCAATGTCTATCATGACCTCTCTTTTAGAATGTCCAAGAGCAAGCAAACTATTCCTCCAGGAGAGGGCGCCAACAGACTACTAAAGAGATCATCATTACTCAAAGAAAACCCCAAAAACCAATGCATGATAGGAATAAACAGGTAACTTTCTTTGGAGTGGAAGCGGAGAGATCGCACCAGATGCCAATTCTAGATCTTATCACACCTGTGGTCACTGCAGCAGCAGGTGAATCCACTTTGTCCAAAAGGGATCTATTCCATTCAATTGCAAATGATCTAGATAAGACAGAGAACTGCAGCACGGGGACATAGCCGAGTTGGTCAGGTTGAGTGGTGATGAGTTTGCTATTTGGATGAATAAAGAAAGTCAAAAGTGTGAAAGATAAAAAACAAAAGGAGGAAGTGTGAAAAGTGAATGGGCCAAATTGAGGTGCATATGAAGACGTATGCTTTCTTCCAATTCATTAAATCGGGCTAATATGAATCAGGTGAATTGAGTTCTGCTTTTGGAAACTGGGTTAAGAAGGGGTGCACCGTTCCTGGAGGTACTGCAATACCAGGTCAATGCGTGGAGTGGACAGAGCAAGCTCTTTTTCCATCTCCCTGTTCTAAAAATCCATTTAATATATGGTCCCCAGATAGGGGACGTATCAGATATTAAACTGATAAGAACAGATTTTTGATTTAATGAAGCTTTCCAAAGCACCACAAAAAATGCATGACCGAAGTCACACCAAAAACAGTGCAAAGGCTAGGATTCGTGTGGACCCCACCGTGAGGAGAGGGTCCCCAAAAATCAACCCCGTCCCTCCGAGCCAGAAGGCCACAGCAAGGGTCAGGGATCTTCGGTGCTCTCCCAAGCCGAAGCCTGGTTGAGCCTTGTCGTTGCTCCCAGCGTCCACCCAGGCATCTTACCCAAGTGGAGTAGAGAGCTACTAGTTGTTGGTTTCGCAGCCGAAACTGCCCGGACCGTCAACCGGTGTTGGTTTCTCAGCCCAAGGCTAACCGGACCTCCAACCGGGTGTTGGTTTCTCAGCCGAAGCTGACCCAGACCTCCAACCGGGTGTTGGTTTCTCAGCCGAAGCTGACCCAGACCTCCAACCGGGTGTTAGTTTCTCAGCCCAAAGCTGACCAGACCTCCGACCGGGATTATAAAAATTTCCCTTCCTAGCCAGAAGGCCGGGATAGGGTAATATGCTCAAAAAGTATGAAAAGGCAAGGTACGGTGTGCTACAGAGCCCAAGGCTTGCCGGGGTCCCAAGCCAGCAAGCTCAGACTCACTCCAGGGTCGTCAGTCCTGGGGCACGTTGTACCATAGCCCCCCACCCTTACTCAGTCTAATAGCCTCGATCCTGGTAGGGCCATGTTTTCCTCTAGATGAATATACTATCCACCCAGAGTACTAGCAAGCGCAACCTTCCAGTGTGCATTGTATCATTGTACTAAGGTGGCCTGGAGCTTAAACCACCTCTTCGAACAACACTACACTTGATCTTAGCCAAAAGGCCGAGAAGCGATAACCAGAATTGGTTTGGGCCTCGAGTGGCACCCTGGCCTATGCCGGACACATCTTAGGGAGAGAGAGCGAGAGGGAGACAAACCCACGCCTACACAAGACATTTTGTCACCCAAGCCAACCCTTGAAAAGGCTGCTTTGCAGAGCAAAAACAAGAAGAATGGTGCGTTTTGCAGCCGCCGCCCACTGCAATGAATCTGAATAACTCCTCCTTTAGGGCGCAAGCAACTCCCCTCCCCCTTGCAGTCTTTCCAATTCACGATACAAAAAGACGGACAGGACAGGTTGCCTGACTTTCCGTCACTGCCACCCTTTGCCATCCTTACCCGTAGAAAGCCCTTTCATCATCCCCAAACCCTAATCTTTTCCCTTTCCTTCCCAGCCCCCAAACCCTGCCCTCTGTACCTTTCTCACCACCCGCTTCCCTTCTCCTGTCATCCCCCTACCACCCGGGAAAAAAAGAGATTGCCCCCTCCTTCCACTAGCCCACCCTCCCACCCAAAGAACAACTTCTTCTGCGCAGCTTGTTTTCTAGGCAGCAGCGCTATTGTGATGTCATCGGGGGGCATTGTGACAAGCCGCCAGTGTTCCGTCTCTTCATGTTGTGCACAGTTCAAACGGAAAATACATCAACAGGCAGACTACAGAAAAGCTTACTATCAAAGGTTAGAGGGGGGCTTTCTCAGAGGGCTTTTTACAGTTTTTCTATTCCCAATTAGCCGTTTAAGTGTACTTATTGAAAGTAGTAATTCTTTCATAGGCCGCCCTTTCTTAGTATTTGACGTTCCTTATATTGCGGTATGAGGCTTCGCAGTAGGTTGCAAACATTCATCACCCATGACTGTCCCCAATTGAGCTCAGAAGCTCAATGTCTATCATGACCTCTCTTTTAGAATGTCCAAGAGCAAGCAAACTATTCCTCCAGGAGAGGGCGCCAACAGACTACTAAAGAGATCATCATTACTCAAAGAAAACCCCAAAAACCAATGCATGATAGGAATAAACAGGTAACTTTCTTTGGAGTGGAAGCGGAGAGATCGCACCAGATGCCAATTCTAGATCTTATCACACCTGTGGTCACTGCAGCAGCAGGTGAATCCACTTTGTCCAAAAGGGATCTATTCCATTCAATTGCAAATGATCTAGATAAGACAGAGAACTGCAGCACGGGGACATAGCCGAGTTGGTCAGGTTGAGTGGTGATGAGTTTGCTATTTGGATGAATAAAGAAAGTCAAAAGTGTGAAAGATAAAAAACAAAAGGAGGAAGTGTGAAAAGTGAATGGGCCAAATTGAGGTGCATATGAAGACGTATGCTTTCTTCCAATTCATTAAATCGGGCTAATATGAATCAGGTGAATTGAGTTCTGCTTTTGGAAACTGGGTTAAGAAGGGGTGCACCGTTCCTGGAGGTACTGCAATACCAGGTCAATGCGTGGAGTGGACAGAGCAAGCTCTTTTTCCATCTCCCTGTTCTAAAAATCCATTTAATATATGGTCCCCAGATAGGGGACGTATCAGATATTAAACTGATAAGAACAGATACTACACTTGATCTTAGCCAAAAGGCCGAGAAGCGATAACCAGAATTGGTTTGGGCCTCGAGTGGCACCCTGGCCTATGCCGGACACATCTTAGGGAGAGAGAGCGAGAGGGAGACAAACCCACGCCTACACAAGACATTTTGTCACCCAAGCCAACCCTTGAAAAGGCTGCTTTGCAGAGCAAAAACAAGAAGAATGGTGCGTTTTGCAGCCGCCGCCCACTGCAATGAATCTGAATAACTCCTCCTTTAGGGCGCAAGCAACTCCCCTCCCCCTTGCAGTCTTTCCAATTCACGATACAAAAAGACGGACAGGACAGGTTGCCTGACTTTCCGTCACTGCCACCCTTTGCCATCCTTACCCGTAGAAAGCCCTTTCATCATCCCCAAACCCTAATCTTTTCCCTTTCCTTCCCAGCCCCCAAACCCTGCCCTCTGTACCTTTCTCACCACCCGCTTCCCTTCTCCTGTCATCCCCCTACCACCCGGGAAAAAAAGAGATTGCCCCCTCCTTCCACTAGCCCACCCTCCCACCCAAAGAACAACTTCTTCTGCGCAGCTTGTTTTCTAGGCAGCAGCGCTATTGTGATGTCATCGGGGGGCATTGTGACAAGCCGCCAGTGTTCCGTCTCTTCATGTTGTGCACAGTTCAAACGGAAAATACATCAACAGGCAGACTACAGAAAAGCTTACTATCAAAGGTTAGAGGGGGGCTTTCTCAGAGGGCTTTTTACAGTTTTTCTATTCCCAATTAGCCGTTTAAGTGTACTTATTGAAAGTAGTAATTCTTTCATAGGCCGCCCTTTCTTAGTATTTGACGTTCCTTATATTGCGGTATGAGGCTTCGCAGTAGGTTGCAAACATTCATCACCCATGACTGTCCCCAATTGAGCTCAGAAGCTCAATGTCTATCATGACCTCTCTTTTAGAATGTCCAAGAGCAAGCAAACTATTCCTCCAGGAGAGGGCGCCAACAGACTACTAAAGAGATCATCATTACTCAAAGAAAACCCCAAAAACCAATGCATGATAGGAATAAACAGGTAACTTTCTTTGGAGTGGAAGCGGAGAGATCGCACCAGATGCCAATTCTAGATCTTATCACACCTGTGGTCACTGCAGCAGCAGGTGAATCCACTTTGTCCAAAAGGGATCTATTCCATTCAATTGCAAATGATCTAGATAAGACAGAGAACTGCAGCACGGGGACATAGCCGAGTTGGTCAGGTTGAGTGGTGATGAGTTTGCTATTTGGATGAATAAAGAAAGTCAAAAGTGTGAAAGATAAAAAACAAAAGGAGGAAGTGTGAAAAGTGAATGGGCCAAATTGAGGTGCATATGAAGACGTATGCTTTCTTCCAATTCATTAAATCGGGCTAATATGAATCAGGTGAATTGAGTTCTGCTTTTGGAAACTGGGTTAAGAAGGGGTGCACCGTTCCTGGAGGTACTGCAATACCAGGTCAATGCGTGGAGTGGACAGAGCAAGCTCTTTTTCCATCTCCCTGTTCTAAAAATCCATTTAATATATGGTCCCCAGATAGGGGACGTATCAGATATTAAACTGATAAGAACAGATACTACACTTGATCTTAGCCAAAAGGCCGAGAAGCGATAACCAGAATTGGTTTGGGCCTCGAGTGGCACCCTGGCCTATGCCGGACACATCTTAGGGAGAGAGAGCGAGAGGGAGACAAACCCACGCCTACACAAGACATTTTGTCACCCAAGCCAACCCTTGAAAAGGCTGCTTTGCAGAGCAAAAACAAGAAGAATGGTGCGTTTTGCAGCCGCCGCCCACTGCAATGAATCTGAATAACTCCTCCTTTAGGGCGCAAGCAACTCCCCTCCCCCTTGCAGTCTTTCCAATTCACGATACAAAAAGACGGACAGGACAGGTTGCCTGACTTTCCGTCACTGCCACCCTTTGCCATCCTTACCCGTAGAAAGCCCTTTCATCATCCCCAAACCCTAATCTTTTCCCTTTCCTTCCCAGCCCCCAAACCCTGCCCTCTGTACCTTTCTCACCACCCGCTTCCCTTCTCCTGTCATCCCCCTACCACCCGGGAAAAAAAGAGATTGCCCCCTCCTTCCACTAGCCCACCCTCCCACCCAAAGAACAACTTCTTCTGCGCAGCTTGTTTTCTAGGCAGCAGCGCTATTGTGATGTCATCGGGGGGCATTGTGACAAGCCGCCAGTGTTCCGTCTCTTCATGTTGTGCACAGTTCAAACGGAAAATACATCAACAGGCAGACTACAGAAAAGCTTACTATCAAAGGTTAGAGGGGGGCTTTCTCAGAGGGCTTTTTACAGTTTTTCTATTCCCAATTAGCCGTTTAAGTGTACTTATTGAAAGTAGTAATTCTTTCATAGGCCGCCCTTTCTTAGTATTTGACGTTCCTTATATTGCGGTATGAGGCTTCGCAGTAGGTTGCAAACATTCATCACCCATGACTGTCCCCAATTGAGCTCAGAAGCTCAATGTCTATCATGACCTCTCTTTTAGAATGTCCAAGAGCAAGCAAACTATTCCTCCAGGAGAGGGCGCCAACAGACTACTAAAGAGATCATCATTACTCAAAGAAAACCCCAAAAACCAATGCATGATAGGAATAAACAGGTAACTTTCTTTGGAGTGGAAGCGGAGAGATCGCACCAGATGCCAATTCTAGATCTTATCAAACCTGTGGTCACTGCAGCAGCAGGTGAATCCACTTTGTCCAAAAGGGATCTATTCCATTCAATTGCAAATGATCTAGATAAGACAGAGAACTGCAGCACGGGGACATAGCCGAGTTGGTCAGGTTGAGTGGTGATGAGTTTGCTATTTGGATGAATAAAGAAAGTCAAAAGTGTGAAAGATAAAAAACAAAAGGAGGAAGTGTGAAAAGTGAATGGGCCAAATTGAGGTGCATATGAAGACGTATGCTTTCTTCCAATTCATTAAATCGGGCTAATATGAATCAGGTGAATTGAGTTCTGCTTTTGGAAACTGGGTTAAGAAGGGGTGCACCGTTCCTGGAGGTACTGCAATACCAGGTCAATGCGTGGAGTGGACAGAGCAAGCTCTTTTTCCATCTCCCTGTTCTAAAAATCCATTTAATATATGGTCCCCAGATAGGGGACGTATCAGATATTAAACTGATAAGAACAGATACTACACTTGATCTTAGCCAAAAGGCCGAGAAGCGATAACCAGAATTGGTTTGGGCCTCGAGTGGCACCCTGGCCTATGCCGGACACATCTTAGGGAGAGAGAGCGAGAGGGAGACAAACCCACGCCTACACAAGACATTTTGTCACCCAAGCCAACCCTTGAAAAGGCTGCTTTGCAGAGCAAAAACAAGAAGAATGGTGCGTTTTGCAGCCGCCGCCCACTGCAATGAATCTGAATAACTCCTCCTTTAGGGCGCAAGCAACTCCCCTCCCCCTTGCAGTCTTTCCAATTCACGATACAAAAAGACGGACAGGACAGGTTGCCTGACTTTCCGTCACTGCCACCCTTTGCCATCCTTACCCGTAGAAAGCCCTTTCATCATCCCCAAACCCTAATCTTTTCCCTTTCCTTCCCAGCCCCCAAACCCTGCCCTCTGTACCTTTCTCACCACCCGCTTCCCTTCTCCTGTCATCCCCCTACCACCCGGGAAAAAAAGAGATTGCCCCCTCCTTCCACTAGCCCACCCTCCCACCCAAAGAACAACTTCTTCTGCGCAGCTTGTTTTCTAGGCAGCAGCGCTATTGTGATGTCATCGGGGGGCATTGTGACAAGCCGCCAGTGTTCCGTCTCTTCATGTTGTGCACAGTTCAAACGGAAAATACATCAACAGGCAGACTACAGAAAAGCTTACTATCAAAGGTTAGAGGGGGGCTTTCTCAGAGGGCTTTTTACAGTTTTTCTATTCCCAATTAGCCGTTTAAGTGTACTTATTGAAAGTAGTAATTCTTTCATAGGCCGCCCTTTCTTAGTATTTGACGTTCCTTATATTGCGGTATGAGGCTTCGCAGTAGGTTGCAAACATTCATCACCCATGACTGTCCCCAATTGAGCTCAGAAGCTCAATGTCTATCATGACCTCTCTTTTAGAATGTCCAAGAGCAAGCAAACTATTCCTCCAGGAGAGGGCGCCAACAGACTACTAAAGAGATCATCATTACTCAAAGAAAACCCCAAAAACCAATGCATGATAGGAATAAACAGGTAACTTTCTTTGGAGTGGAAGCGGAGAGATCGCACCAGATGCCAATTCTAGATCTTATCACACCTGTGGTCACTGCAGCAGCAGGTGAATCCACTTTGTCCAAAAGGGATCTATTCCATTCAATTGCAAATGATCTAGATAAGACAGAGAACTGCAGCACGGGGACATAGCCGAGTTGGTCAGGTTGAGTGGTGATGAGTTTGCTATTTGGATGAATAAAGAAAGTCAAAAGTGTGAAAGATAAAAAACAAAAGGAGGAAGTGTGAAAAGTGAATGGGCCAAATTGAGGTGCATATGAAGACGTATGCTTTCTTCCAATTCATTAAATCGGGCTAATATGAATCAGGTGAATTGAGTTCTGCTTTTGGAAACTGGGTTAAGAAGGGGTGCACCGTTCCTGGAGGTACTGCAATACCAGGTCAATGCGTGGAGTGGACAGAGCAAGCTCTTTTTCCATCTCCCTGTTCTAAAAATCCATTTAATATATGGTCCCCAGATAGGGGACGTATCAGATATTAAACTGATAAGAACAGATTTTGATTTAATGAAGCTTTCCAAAGCACCGCAAAAAATGCATGACCGAAGTCACACCAAAAACAGTGCAAAGGCTAGGATTCGTGTGGACCCCTCCGTGAGGAGAGGGTCCCCAAAAATCAACCCCGTCCCTCCGAGCCAGAAGGCCACAGCAAGGGTCAGGGATCTTCGGTGCTCCCCCAAGCCGAAGCCTGGTTGAGCCTTGTCGTTGCTCCCAGCGTCCACCCAGGCATCTTACCCAAGTGGAGTAGAGAGCTACTAGTTGTTGGTTTCGCAGCCGAAACTGCCCGGACCGTCAACCGGTGTTGGTTTCTCAGCCCAAGGCTAACCGGACCTCCAACCGGGTGTTGGTTTCTCAGCCGAAGCTGACCCGGACCTCCAACCGGGTGTTGGTTTCTCAGCCGAAGCTGACCCGGACCTCCAACCGGGTGTTGGTTTCTCAGCCGAAGCTGACCCGGACCTCCAACCGGGTGTTGGTTTCTCAGCCAAAGCTGACCCGGACCTCCAACCGGGTGTTGGTTTCTCAGCCCAAAGCTGAACGGACCTCCGACCATGATTATAAAAATTTCCCTTCCTAGCCAGAAGGCCGGGATAGAGCAATATGCTCAGAAAGTATGAAAGGGCAAGGTACGGTGTGCTACAGAGCCCAAGGCTCGCCGGGGTCCCAAGCCAGCAAGCTCAGACTCACTCCAGGGTCGTCAATCCTGGGGCACATTGCACCATAGCCCCCACACTTACTCAGTCTAATAGCCTCGATCCTGGTAGGGCCATGGTTTCCTCTAGATGGATATACTATCCTCCCAAAGTACTAACAAGCGCAACCTTCCAGTGTGCATTGCATCATTGTACTAAGGTGGCCGGAGCCTTAAACCACCTTTTCGAACGATACTACACTTGATCTTAGCCAAAAGGCCGAGAAGCGATAACCAGAATTGGTTTGGGCCTCGAGTGGCACCCTGGCCTATGCCGGACACATCTTAGGGAGAGAGAGCGAGAGGGAGACAAACCCACGCCTACACAAGACATTTTGTCACCCAAGCCAACCCTTGAAAAGGCTGCTTTGCAGAGCAAAAACAAGAAGAATGGTGCGTTTTGCAGCCGCCGCCCACTGCAATGAATCTGAATAACTCCTCCTTTAGGGCGCAAGCAACTCCCCTCCCCCTTGCAGTCTTTCCAATTCACGATACAAAAAGACGGACAGGACAGGTTGCCTGACTTTCCGTCACTGCCACCCTTTGCCATCCTTACCCGTAGAAAGCCCTTTCATCATCCCCAAACCCTAATCTTTTCCCTTTCCTTCCCAGCCCCCAAACCCTGCCCTCTGTACCTTTCTCACCACCCGCTTCCCTTCTCCTGTCATCCCCCTACCACCCGGGAAAAAAAGAGATTGCCCCCTCCTTCCACTAGCCCACCCTCCCACCCAAAGAACAACTTCTTCTGCGCAGCTTGTTTTCTAGGCAGCAGCGCTATTGTGATGTCATCGGGGGGCATTGTGACAAGCCGCCAGTGTTCCGTCTCTTCATGTTGTGCACAGTTCAAACGGAAAATACATCAACAGGCAGACTACAGAAAAGCTTACTATCAAAGGTTAGAGGGGGGCTTTCTCAGAGGGCTTTTTACAGTTTTTCTATTCCCAATTAGCCGTTTAAGTGTACTTATTGAAAGTAGTAATTCTTTCATAGGCCGCCCTTTCTTAGTATTTGACGTTCCTTATATTGCGGTATGAGGCTTCGCAGTAGGTTGCAAACATTCATCACCCATGACTGTCCCCAATTGAGCTCAGAAGCTCAATGTCTATCATGACCTCTCTTTTAGAATGTCCAAGAGCAAGCAAACTATTCCTCCAGGAGAGGGCGCCAACAGACTACTAAAGAGATCATCATTACTCAAAGAAAACCCCAAAAACCAATGCATGATAGGAATAAACAGGTAACTTTCTTTGGAGTGGAAGCGGAGAGATCGCACCAGATGCCAATTCTAGATCTTATCACACCTGTGGTCACTGCAGCAGCAGGTGAATCCACTTTGTCCAAAAGGGATCTATTCCATTCAATTGCAAATGATCTAGATAAGACAGAGAACTGCAGCACGGGGACATAGCCGAGTTGGTCAGGTTGAGTGGTGATGAGTTTGCTATTTGGATGAATAAAGAAAGTCAAAAGTGTGAAAGATAAAAAACAAAAGGAGGAAGTGTGAAAAGTGAATGGGCCAAATTGAGGTGCATATGAAGACGTATGCTTTCTTCCAATTCATTAAATCGGGCTAATATGAATCAGGTGAATTGAGTTCTGCTTTTGGAAACTGGGTTAAGAAGGGGTGCACCGTTCCTGGAGGTACTGCAATACCAGGTCAATGCGTGGAGTGGACAGAGCAAGCTCTTTTTCCATCTCCCTGTTCTAAAAATCCATTTAATATATGGTCCCCAGATAGGGGACGTATCAGATATTAAACTGATAAGAACAGATACTACACTTGATCTTAGCCAAAAGGCCGAGAAGCGATAACCAGAATTGGTTTGGGCCTCGAGTGGCACCCTGGCCTATGCCGGACACATCTTAGGGAGAGAGAGCGAGAGGGAGACAAACCCACGCCTACACAAGACATTTTGTCACCCAAGCCAACCCTTGAAAAGGCTGCTTTGCAGAGCAAAAACAAGAAGAATGGTGCGTTTTGCAGCCGCCGCCCACTGCAATGAATCTGAATAACTCCTCCTTTAGGGCGCAAGCAACTCCCCTCCCCCTTGCAGTCTTTCCAATTCACGATACAAAAAGACGGACAGGACAGGTTGCCTGACTTTCCGTCACTGCCACCCTTTGCCATCCTTACCCGTAGAAAGCCCTTTCATCATCCCCAAACCCTAATCTTTTCCCTTTCCTTCCCAGCCCCCAAACCCTGCCCTCTGTACCTTTCTCACCACCCGCTTCCCTTCTCCTGTCATCCCCCTACCACCCGGGAAAAAAAGAGATTGCCCCCTCCTTCCACTAGCCCACCCTCCCACCCAAAGAACAACTTCTTCTGCGCAGCTTGTTTTCTAGGCAGCAGCGCTATTGTGATGTCATCGGGGGGCATTGTGACAAGCCGCCAGTGTTCCGTCTCTTCATGTTGTGCACAGTTCAAACGGAAAATACATCAACAGGCAGACTACAGAAAAGCTTACTATCAAAGGTTAGAGGGGGGCTTTCTCAGAGGGCTTTTTACAGTTTTTCTATTCCCAATTAGCCGTTTAAGTGTACTTATTGAAAGTAGTAATTCTTTCATAGGCCGCCCTTTCTTAGTATTTGACGTTCCTTATATTGCGGTATGAGGCTTCGCAGTAGGTTGCAAACATTCATCACCCATGACTGTCCCCAATTGAGCTCAGAAGCTCAATGTCTATCATGACCTCTCTTTTAGAATGTCCAAGAGCAAGCAAACTATTCCTCCAGGAGAGGGCGCCAACAGACTACTAAAGAGATCATCATTACTCAAAGAAAACCCCAAAAACCAATGCATGATAGGAATAAACAGGTAACTTTCTTTGGAGTGGAAGCGGAGAGATCGCACCAGATGCCAATTCTAGATCTTATCACACCTGTGGTCACTGCAGCAGCAGGTGAATCCACTTTGTCCAAAAGGGATCTATTCCATTCAATTGCAAATGATCTAGATAAGACAGAGAACTGCAGCACGGGGACATAGCCGAGTTGGTCAGGTTGAGTGGTGATGAGTTTGCTATTTGGATGAATAAAGAAAGTCAAAAGTGTGAAAGATAAAAAACAAAAGGAGGAAGTGTGAAAAGTGAATGGGCCAAATTGAGGTGCATATGAAGACGTATGCTTTCTTCCAATTCATTAAATCGGGCTAATATGAATCAGGTGAATTGAGTTCTGCTTTTGGAAACTGGGTTAAGAAGGGGTGCACCGTTCCTGGAGGTACTGCAATACCAGGTCAATGCGTGGAGTGGACAGAGCAAGCTCTTTTTCCATCTCCCTGTTCTAAAAATCCATTTAATATATGGTCCCCAGATAGGGGACGTATCAGATATTAAACTGATAAGAACAGATTTGATTTAATGAAGCTTTCCAAAGCACCACAAAAAATGCATGACCGAAGTCACACCAAAAACAGTGCAAAGGCTAGGATTCGTGTGGACCCCACCGTGAGGAGAGGGTCCCCAAAAATCAACCCCGTCCCTCCGAGCCAGAAGGCCACAGCAAGGGTCAGGGATCTTCGGTGCTCCCCCAAGCCGAAGCCTGGTTGAGCCTTGTCGTTGCTCCCAGCGTCCACCCAGGCATCTTACCCAAGTGGAGTAGAGAGCTACTAGTTGTTGGTTTCGCAGCCGAAACTGCCCGGACCGTCAACCGGTGTTGGTTTCTCAGCCCAAGGCTAACCGGACCTCCAACCGGGTGTTGGTTTCTCAGCCGAAGCTGACCCAGACCTCCAACCGGGTGTTGGTTTCTCAGCCGAAGCTGACCCAGACCTCCAACCGGGTGTTAGTTTCTCAGCCCAAAGCTGACCAGACCTCCGACCGGGATTATAAAAATTTCCCTTCCTAGCCAGAAGGCCGGGATAGGATAATATGCTCAAAAAGTATGAAAAGGCAAGGTACGGTGTGCTACAGAGCCCAAGGCTTGCCGGGGTCCCAAGCCAGCAAGCTCAGACTCACTCCAGGGTCGTCAGTCCTGGGGCACGTTGTACCATAGCCCCCCACCCTTACTCAGTCTAATAGCCTCGATCCTGGTAGGGCCATGTTTTCCTCTAGATGAATATACTATCCACCCAGAGTACTAGCAAGCGCAACCTTCCAGTGTGCATTGTATCATTGTACTAAGGTGGCCTGGAGCTTAAACCACCTCTTCGAACAACACTACACTTGATCTTAGCCAAAAGGCCGAGAAGCGATAACCAGAATTGGTTTGGGCCTCGAGTGGCACCCTGGCCTATGCCGGACACATCTTAGGGAGAGAGAGCGAGAGGGAGACAAACCCACGCCTACACAAGACATTTTGTCACCCAAGCCAACCCTTGAAAAGGCTGCTTTGCAGAGCAAAAACAAGAAGAATGGTGCGTTTTGCAGCCGCCGCCCACTGCAATGAATCTGAATAACTCCTCCTTTAGGGCGCAAGCAACTCCCCTCCCCCTTGCAGTCTTTCCAATTCACGATACAAAAAGACGGACAGGACAGGTTGCCTGACTTTCCGTCACTGCCACCCTTTGCCATCCTTACCCGTAGAAAGCCCTTTCATCATCCCCAAACCCTAATCTTTTCCCTTTCCTTCCCAGCCCCCAAACCCTGCCCTCTGTACCTTTCTCACCACCCGCTTCCCTTCTCCTGTCATCCCCCTACCACCCGGGAAAAAAAGAGATTGCCCCCTCCTTCCACTAGCCCACCCTCCCACCCAAAGAACAACTTCTTCTGCGCAGCTTGTTTTCTAGGCAGCAGCGCTATTGTGATGTCATCGGGGGGCATTGTGACAAGCCGCCAGTGTTCCGTCTCTTCATGTTGTGCACAGTTCAAACGGAAAATACATCAACAGGCAGACTACAGAAAAGCTTACTATCAAAGGTTAGAGGGGGGCTTTCTCAGAGGGCTTTTTACAGTTTTTCTATTCCCAATTAGCCGTTTAAGTGTACTTATTGAAAGTAGTAATTCTTTCATAGGCCGCCCTTTCTTAGTATTTGACGTTCCTTATATTGCGGTATGAGGCTTCGCAGTAGGTTGCAAACATTCATCACCCATGACTGTCCCCAATTGAGCTCAGAAGCTCAATGTCTATCATGACCTCTCTTTTAGAATGTCCAAGAGCAAGCAAACTATTCCTCCAGGAGAGGGCGCCAACAGACTACTAAAGAGATCATCATTACTCAAAGAAAACCCCAAAAACCAATGCATGATAGGAATAAACAGGTAACTTTCTTTGGAGTGGAAGCGGAGAGATCGCACCAGATGCCAATTCTAGATCTTATCACACCTGTGGTCACTGCAGCAGCAGGTGAATCCACTTTGTCCAAAAGGGATCTATTCCATTCAATTGCAAATGATCTAGATAAGACAGAGAACTGCAGCACGGGGACATAGCCGAGTTGGTCAGGTTGAGTGGTGATGAGTTTGCTATTTGGATGAATAAAGAAAGTCAAAAGTGTGAAAGATAAAAAACAAAAGGAGGAAGTGTGAAAAGTGAATGGGCCAAATTGAGGTGCATATGAAGACGTATGCTTTCTTCCAATTCATTAAATCGGGCTAATATGAATCAGGTGAATTGAGTTCTGCTTTTGGAAACTGGGTTAAGAAGGGGTGCACCGTTCCTGGAGGTACTGCAATACCAGGTCAATGCGTGGAGTGGACAGAGCAAGCTCTTTTTCCATCTCCCTGTTCTAAAAATCCATTTAATATATGGTCCCCAGATAGGGGACGTATCAGATATTAAACTGATAAGAACAGATACTACACTTGATCTTAGCCAAAAGGCCGAGAAGCGATAACCAGAATTGGTTTGGGCCTCGAGTGGCACCCTGGCCTATGCCGGACACATCTTAGGGAGAGAGAGCGAGAGGGAGACAAACCCACGCCTACACAAGACATTTTGTCACCCAAGCCAACCCTTGAAAAGGCTGCTTTGCAGAGCAAAAACAAGAAGAATGGTGCGTTTTGCAGCCGCCGCCCACTGCAATGAATCTGAATAACTCCTCCTTTAGGGCGCAAGCAACTCCCCTCCCCCTTGCAGTCTTTCCAATTCACGATACAAAAAGACGGACAGGACAGGTTGCCTGACTTTCCGTCACTGCCACCCTTTGCCATCCTTACCCGTAGAAAGCCCTTTCATCATCCCCAAACCCTAATCTTTTCCCTTTCCTTCCCAGCCCCCAAACCCTGCCCTCTGTACCTTTCTCACCACCCGCTTCCCTTCTCCTGTCATCCCCCTACCACCCGGGAAAAAAAGAGATTGCCCCCTCCTTCCACTAGCCCACCCTCCCACCCAAAGAACAACTTCTTCTGCGCAGCTTGTTTTCTAGGCAGCAGCGCTATTGTGATGTCATCGGGGGGCATTGTGACAAGCCGCCAGTGTTCCGTCTCTTCATGTTGTGCACAGTTCAAACGGAAAATACATCAACAGGCAGACTACAGAAAAGCTTACTATCAAAGGTTAGAGGGGGGCTTTCTCAGAGGGCTTTTTACAGTTTTTCTATTCCCAATTAGCCGTTTAAGTGTACTTATTGAAAGTAGTAATTCTTTCATAGGCCGCCCTTTCTTAGTATTTGACGTTCCTTATATTGCGGTATGAGGCTTCGCAGTAGGTTGCAAACATTCATCACCCATGACTGTCCCCAATTGAGCTCAGAAGCTCAATGTCTATCATGACCTCTCTTTTAGAATGTCCAAGAGCAAGCAAACTATTCCTCCAGGAGAGGGCGCCAACAGACTACTAAAGAGATCATCATTACTCAAAGAAAACCCCAAAAACCAATGCATGATAGGAATAAACAGGTAACTTTCTTTGGAGTGGAAGCGGAGAGATCGCACCAGATGCCAATTCTAGATCTTATCACACCTGTGGTCACTGCAGCAGCAGGTGAATCCACTTTGTCCAAAAGGGATCTATTCCATTCAATTGCAAATGATCTAGATAAGACAGAGAACTGCAGCACGGGGACATAGCCGAGTTGGTCAGGTTGAGTGGTGATGAGTTTGCTATTTGGATGAATAAAGAAAGTCAAAAGTGTGAAAGATAAAAAACAAAAGGAGGAAGTGTGAAAAGTGAATGGGCCAAATTGAGGTGCATATGAAGACGTATGCTTTCTTCCAATTCATTAAATCGGGCTAATATGAATCAGGTGAATTGAGTTCTGCTTTTGGAAACTGGGTTAAGAAGGGGTGCACCGTTCCTGGAGGTACTGCAATACCAGGTCAATGCGTGGAGTGGACAGAGCAAGCTCTTTTTCCATCTCCCTGTTCTAAAAATCCATTTAATATATGGTCCCCAGATAGGGGACGTATCAGATATTAAACTGATAAGAACAGATACTACACTTGATCTTAGCCAAAAGGCCGAGAAGCGATAACCAGAATTGGTTTGGGCCTCGAGTGGCACCCTGGCCTATGCCGGACACATCTTAGGGAGAGAGAGCGAGAGGGAGACAAACCCACGCCTACACAAGACATTTTGTCACCCAAGCCAACCCTTGAAAAGGCTGCTTTGCAGAGCAAAAACAAGAAGAATGGTGCGTTTTGCAGCCGCCGCCCACTGCAATGAATCTGAATAACTCCTCCTTTAGGGCGCAAGCAACTCCCCTCCCCCTTGCAGTCTTTCCAATTCACGATACAAAAAGACGGACAGGACAGGTTGCCTGACTTTCCGTCACTGCCACCCTTTGCCATCCTTACCCGTAGAAAGCCCTTTCATCATCCCCAAACCCTAATCTTTTCCCTTTCCTTCCCAGCCCCCAAACCCTGCCCTCTGTACCTTTCTCACCACCCGCTTCCCTTCTCCTGTCATCCCCCTACCACCCGGGAAAAAAAGAGATTGCCCCCTCCTTCCACTAGCCCACCCTCCCACCCAAAGAACAACTTCTTCTGCGCAGCTTGTTTTCTAGGCAGCAGCGCTATTGTGATGTCATCGGGGGGCATTGTGACAAGCCGCCAGTGTTCCGTCTCTTCATGTTGTGCACAGTTCAAACGGAAAATACATCAACAGGCAGACTACAGAAAAGCTTACTATCAAAGGTTAGAGGGGGGCTTTCTCAGAGGGCTTTTTACAGTTTTTCTATTCCCAATTAGCCGTTTAAGTGTACTTATTGAAAGTAGTAATTCTTTCATAGGCCGCCCTTTCTTAGTATTTGACGTTCCTTATATTGCGGTATGAGGCTTCGCAGTAGGTTGCAAACATTCATCACCCATGACTGTCCCCAATTGAGCTCAGAAGCTCAATGTCTATCATGACCTCTCTTTTAGAATGTCCAAGAGCAAGCAAACTATTCCTCCAGGAGAGGGCGCCAACAGACTACTAAAGAGATCATCATTACTCAAAGAAAACCCCAAAAACCAATGCATGATAGGAATAAACAGGTAACTTTCTTTGGAGTGGAAGCGGAGAGATCGCACCAGATGCCAATTCTAGATCTTATCACACCTGTGGTCACTGCAGCAGCAGGTGAATCCACTTTGTCCAAAAGGGATCTATTCCATTCAATTGCAAATGATCTAGATAAGACAGAGAACTGCAGCACGGGGACATAGCCGAGTTGGTCAGGTTGAGTGGTGATGAGTTTGCTATTTGGATGAATAAAGAAAGTCAAAAGTGTGAAAGATAAAAAACAAAAGGAGGAAGTGTGAAAAGTGAATGGGCCAAATTGAGGTGCATATGAAGACGTATGCTTTCTTCCAATTCATTAAATCGGGCTAATATGAATCAGGTGAATTGAGTTCTGCTTTTGGAAACTGGGTTAAGAAGGGGTGCACCGTTCCTGGAGGTACTGCAATACCAGGTCAATGCGTGGAGTGGACAGAGCAAGCTCTTTTTCCATCTCCCTGTTCTAAAAATCCATTTAATATATGGTCCCCAGATAGGGGACGTATCAGATATTAAACTGATAAGAACAGATTTTTTGATTTAACAGCATCTTTATTATCATGCACTACTCACAAAAAGGTAACAAACCGTGTACAGTGCCGCAGCCCCGTACACACAGAACTATACAATCCTTCTTACATAGCCATAGAGTACGACGCACTAAACTATACATCACACTCCTATGCTTATCCATAACACTCAAGCTGAAAGAAAAAGTTAGACAATAAATAACGACGAACCGGCGATTGGGGGATGGGGGTAGGGGAAAAGGGGGATAGGGTGGGGAAATCACAGGCCCGAAGCTTTATTGAAAGACGCACATAACGGGAAAAGGAGGGAGGGGGCATGGAAGAGGTCTAAACCTCCTCCTCGGCGCTGTCGTCCGGACTGTCCATGATGGAATAGTCTCTGAGCAGGCTGTGGATCAGCCTGCGGCAATCCTGGATAGACATCCTCTCCCTCTTCAAGATGAGCCGGTTCCTGGCGACCCAAATAGCGTCCTTAAAGCAGTTCATAAGGCGCCAAGCCTCCTGGATGGCTCCAACGGTGTGAGTCCCAGGGAAGAGTCCATAAAGTACGGAATGGTACGATAGGCTCCCTCTGGGGACGGAGTTCCTCAGGTCATCCTCCAGGGCAACCAACAGGCGCTGTGCGAAACGGCAGTCCCAAAAGGCGTGCAGCGATGTTTCCTCCACGAAGGGGCACCTTGGGCAGTACCGGGTTTTGCACAGGTTCCGGGCGTGCATGAATGACCGGACGGGCAGTCCGCCCTGTATCGCCATCCATGACAAGTCCTTGTGCCCGTTGGTCAATCCAGCCGATGACACGTTTGTCCAAACAGTCTCCAGTGTGTCGTGATGAAGTCCTGGAATGTTCTCCATTTCGTCCTTGGCTCTGATGAGTTTGTGGATAGTCTTTGGCTTCCACAAATCAGGCTTGAGTCCCTCCAGTTGGTGTTCCCTCACAAACCGAACCACGTCTCCGTAGAACCATGGCGCCGTCCAGTTGTAGGGGAAGGAGCTGTCCCACTTGTCCCAGCCTAACCGTCTCCAAAGGGGGAGCAGGAAGAAGCGAGACATGGACCCACCCGCGGAACCTCTCTTGACTCGCAGAGTTCGGCGAACGCAGTCACATACGAAGGAGGATCGCAGGAGGGTGGGGATATCGGGTACGCCCTTCCCACCCTTGCGAGGATCCTTGTACATGATGCTCCGCTTTACTCTGTCCATCTTGGATCCCCAGACAAAACGAAACACCGTCCTGGTAATGGCCCTGCACACGGTGGCAAGGGGGGGCCAGGCCTGGGCCGTGTACTGCAGCACGGGCAGTACCTCGTTACGCAGGACCAGTGCTTTGCCCTCACAGGTGAGGCGTCTGAGGCTCCACAGACCGATCCGTTGGGTGATCTTGGTCAAGCGTTCCTCCCAGGACTTGAGGGCTGCTCCTTCCTTCCCGAACCAGACTCCAAGAACCTTGATGAAATCCGGCTGGATGCTGAAAGGGAAGGGGGCGGAAGAGGCCGGCTGCCAGTCCCCGAAGAGCATGGCTTCCGACTTCCCGCAGTTGACTTTGGCTCCCGAAGCCCGTCCAAAGGTCTCACAGGTCTGGACGAGGGTGTCGACTGAGCGCCGGTCCGCGCAGAAGACGGTCACGTCGTCCATGTAGAGCGAGCACTTGACCTCGAAGCGTTCTGGTCCTGGTGCGGTGATCCCTCTGATCTCTCCATTCCGCCGGATAGCCTCTGCAAAGAGTTCTATAACACAAACAAAAAGAAGAGGTGACAGAGGACAGCCTTGTCTGACCCCTGAGAGGACCGGGAAGGGGTCAGTCTTCCAGCCGTTCACCAACACCGAGCTGTGAATATCAAAATACATTAGTTGGACATACAAGCAAAACATGTTACCCAAACCTAACCTGTGCAGAGCTTTGCCCAGGAACTCATGGGAAACACGGTCGAAGGCCTTTTCCTGATCCAACGAGATCAGGGCTGCGTGCACCCGGCGGGCTTTGATGTACTCGACCGTGTCCCGCATGAGAGCCAGGCTGTCTGCGATGCGACGTCCGGGGATGCCGCAGGTCTGGTCCGGGTGGATGATCCGTCCGATAACAGTCTTCAATCTCGTTGCCATCGTCTTGGCCAGGATCTTGTAGTCGACGTTCAGAAGGGTGATGGGACGCCAATTCTTCAGGTCGCACCTCTCTCCTTTACGCTTGTACAGGATCGTGACCATTCCTTCCCTCAGAGATGGAGGCATTCTGCCCTCCACCACCATCTCCTCATACAGCCCTAACAGGTCCGGACAGATTAGGTCTCCCAGCGCTACATAGAGCTCTGCTGGGAGGCCGTCACTGCCCGGTGTCCTGCCAGAACTAAAGGATTTGGCAGCCGAGAGCAGCTCGTCCACCGTCAGAGGAACATCCATGGCCGCCGCGTCTGCAGGGTCAAGATGGTTAGTGATACCTGACAGGAACTTATCGGCGGCCTCGGGGTCAGTAGTCTTGCGGGCGTAGAGTTCGCTGTAGAAGTCGCTGACGACCTTCATCACGTTCTCTTTCCCGCGTCGCATGTTTCCACTCTCGTCTCGTAGTTCATTCATGGGCGTGTGACCGGCGTGGAGTTTCCTGAAAAAGAACGAGTTACATTTCTCACCCTTCTCCAGGTTCTCCACTTTGGAACGGAAGACAATTCGCTCGGACTCCTCCTCGAAGTGCCTTTTCAGGCTCCTCTTAGTCTCCTCCAGCTCCTCTCTCACGTCCCAGCCGCATCGAAGAAGGTCCTGCAGGGAACGCAGCTCACGCTGGAGTCTCCTGAAGTCCCTCCTCTTCAGACACGCCTGTTGTTGACTCTTTGCCTGAAAGAAGAAACGGAACTCGAGTTTAACGTATTCCCACCAGTCAGAAACAGACTGGAAGCCCGCCTTGTAGGCCCGCCACGTGTCTAAGCTCCTCCAGAATCTCACCCTTTTCCAGCAGAGAGCAGTTCAGCTTCCAGGAGCCCGGGCCAATGGGGAAGCCATGGCCCAGCACACCTTGAAAGTGAATGGCTCTGTGGTCAGAGAAGAAGCAGGGGACCATCGAGTGCCCACTCCGCCCAACCGCCCGAGAGGTAAACACAAAGTCAATCCTGGAACGCAGCGAGCCATCGGATCGGCACCATGAATAGTTCACGGATCGTGTCCGATGGAGCCAACAACGTCCACAAGAGAGGCTTCGGTCACCATCTCAATGAGCAGTTTGGATGTGACGTCCAACTTGGCAGCCCGTTCCAGAACTGCGTCCATCCTCCTCAATCGGGCAGTTGAAATCCCCGGCCATCACTACCGTCCTGGCGGTAGCGAGCTGAGGGCGCAGGGCTTGGAGGAGCTCCAGTCGATCGCTCTTCACAGGAGAAGCATACACATTGATGAACCTGACAGGTTCTCCCGCCCAGGTGCCATCCACGAGCAGTAACCTGCCGCAGACGATTTCCTGAACAGAGTCCAATGTGAAGGCGCTTCCCCTGATCAGCACGGCGACCCCCGCGGACCTACAGTCGCCCCCGCCAGACCAGTAGGATGGGGCCATGGGGTCCACTCCCTGGCCAGATGGTTGAAGGACCTAGAGGAGGGAAGGGAGCATTCCTGCAGGAAAAATACATCACTAGACTGAGTGTTAAGGAACGCAAAAATTGTCTGACGTCGGAACTTGTCTCTGATGCTCCTAACATTAATGGAAAAGATGTTAATGTTAGCAGTCATTGGAGGAAAGAGAAAGTTAGAGCAGGCGGTGTGCCTTAGTTACCACTCCGGTCGGGCGGTTCTTCCTCTTTGGCACCTGCTGGTAAGGGTATCTCCAGCAGGACCCTCTTCTGCTAGCTGATCAAGCAGGGATGGTGCCTCAGTGGCTTCCGACTCCTCCATTTCTTCTTCGGCCACAAGGGGACTCCACCATCTGCTCCAACACGTCCCGGTTCTGGGAGGAGGCCATCCTCCTCTTCCTGGGGTGGGTTAAGGTCCACAATGAACAGCTTGGAAGGTTCTGCGACAGGACTATCTTCCACCTTCCTTTTCCTTTGGCCTGTACCTGAGGAGACAAGAGCTGGAAAATCCTCCTCGGTGAAAAGTGCAAGAGTGCTGAGGCCCTCTGCTCTCATGGTCTGGGGAGGGAGAGTGGGCTTTGGGGGGGGGGGTGAGGAGACCAGCTGAGGAGTAGGGAATATGAGGTGGAGGTAGTGGAATCCTCAGTAGGGTTGGCCGGGGGGGGAGGGGTTTGGACAGGGGTGACAGGGGGGGGGACCAGGGAGGGGGCAGCAGTTTTCTTACCCTTCTTTTCCCTGGACTCCGTGGCTGCTGGGGGCATCGGCTGGAGCCACGGTCGCCGGGTTCTTGGCCGCCTTGTCCTTGGCCTCTGTGGCCTTGGTCGTAGCTGCCTTGGTCGACGAAGCTGTGACTACCCGATACTGGGTCGCCGCGGCAACCCTTGCCCAGGATTTCTCCCGCTGTGGGCAGTCCTTGTAAAGGTGGTCCGCCTGTCCACATAGGTTGCAAGTCTTCTTCTCTTGGGCAGTCCTTGGAGCTGTGTCCTGTCACCCGGCAAAACCCTGCAGGCGTCCTCCTTGCAGGTCTTCATCGAATGCCCTTTCCGCCACATTTCCTGCAGTTGTGTGGCATGTCCGGGTAGTAGATGAGGACCATAGGAGTTTCCCAGAGAGAATGTCGGGGGCAGGTGCTGGAGACCATCCTCGGATGCTGGTTCCCTGTAGAGTCGGACGGTTACTGACCACTTACCCGTCCAGAATCCGTTGCCGTTAAGGATGTGGGATGGCTCCCGTCACCACTGGTGCAGAGACGTCCCCAGGAACGTGGAGATGTCTCTTCCTGGGGTGTGCGGGTTCCGCATGGAGACCGTGATCCTCTTCTCATCCCTCTGTATAGGACAGGATCCTAAAAAAGAATGAAAAGGGGAGTCCGGCATCGCTGCGTTCATCGCCTCCCAGTATCTCCTGCAGGCATTCACCGTGGCAAAGGTTACCAGAAAAATGCCAGTCATGAAGGTCTGGACACTCAGGGTTTCCGCCCTGGAGAAGCCCTGATCCAGAATCATCTTCTTGCAGAACACGTCGCTGGACATGTCCGGCAACCTACCATCCACCGCCTTTAGCTTCAGGGCGACCGTCTGCCGCATCCAAGGCTCCAGGGTTGGAGCCTTTTCAGGCGGCGTCCGGGCTCCCTCCGGCTGGCTGGCGTCGGAGGTAGGGGCCTCTTGGGCCGAAGAAGCCTCTGGATGAGCCTTCCTGGAGGTCCCTGGGTCCTGAGCCTTCCTGGCTGCCTTCTCTGGCTTGCTTGCCATGGCTGGTTCCTGCTTGAGTTCCGGAGCTGGATCTTGGATTCTTCTCCGGGTGTCTTCTCCCGCTGTGTTCCTCCTCGAAGTTCCTCTGGTCTCCCCAAGTCTTCTCCGAGCCTTCGTCTTCTTGCTTCTTTCTGCCAAGCTCTTCTTCCGTACGATCTCCCTCTTTCGGTCTCGGCTGGGCTTCGGAGCTTGTCTCCTGATCGTATCTCGTCAAGTGTAGCTAGCTCAGTTTGTTCTGATAAGAACAGATACTACACTTGATCTTAGCCAAAAGGCCGAGAAGCGATAACCAGAATTGGTTTGGGCCTCGAGTGGCACCCTGGCCTATGCCGGACACATCTTAGGGAGAGAGAGCGAGAGGGAGACAAACCCACGCCTACACAAGACATTTTGTCACCCAAGCCAACCCTTGAAAAGGCTGCTTTGCAGAGCAAAAACAAGAAGAATGGTGCGTTTTGCAGCCGCCGCCCACTGCAATGAATCTGAATAACTCCTCCTTTAGGGCGCAAGCAACTCCCCTCCCCCTTGCAGTCTTTCCAATTCACGATACAAAAAGACGGACAGGACAGGTTGCCTGACTTTCCGTCACTGCCACCCTTTGCCATCCTTACCCGTAGAAAGCCCTTTCATCATCCCCAAACCCTAATCTTTTCCCTTTCCTTCCCAGCCCCCAAACCCTGCCCTCTGTACCTTTCTCACCACCCGCTTCCCTTCTCCTGTCATCCCCCTACCACCCGGGAAAAAAAGAGATTGCCCCCTCCTTCCACTAGCCCACCCTCCCACCCAAAGAACAACTTCTTCTGCGCAGCTTGTTTTCTAGGCAGCAGCGCTATTGTGATGTCATCGGGGGGCATTGTGACAAGCCGCCAGTGTTCCGTCTCTTCATGTTGTGCACAGTTCAAACGGAAAATACATCAACAGGCAGACTACAGAAAAGCTTACTATCAAAGGTTAGAGGGGGGCTTTCTCAGAGGGCTTTTTACAGTTTTTCTATTCCCAATTAGCCGTTTAAGTGTACTTATTGAAAGTAGTAATTCTTTCATAGGCCGCCCTTTCTTAGTATTTGACGTTCCTTATATTGCGGTATGAGGCTTCGCAGTAGGTTGCAAACATTCATCACCCATGACTGTCCCCAATTGAGCTCAGAAGCTCAATGTCTATCATGACCTCTCTTTTAGAATGTCCAAGAGCAAGCAAACTATTCCTCCAGGAGAGGGCGCCAACAGACTACTAAAGAGATCATCATTACTCAAAGAAAACCCCAAAAACCAATGCATGATAGGAATAAACAGGTAACTTTCTTTGGAGTGGAAGCGGAGAGATCGCACCAGATGCCAATTCTAGATCTTATCACACCTGTGGTCACTGCAGCAGCAGGTGAATCCACTTTGTCCAAAAGGGATCTATTCCATTCAATTGCAAATGATCTAGATAAGACAGAGAACTGCAGCACGGGGACATAGCCGAGTTGGTCAGGTTGAGTGGTGATGAGTTTGCTATTTGGATGAATAAAGAAAGTCAAAAGTGTGAAAGATAAAAAACAAAAGGAGGAAGTGTGAAAAGTGAATGGGCCAAATTGAGGTGCATATGAAGACGTATGCTTTCTTCCAATTCATTAAATCGGGCTAATATGAATCAGGTGAATTGAGTTCTGCTTTTGGAAACTGGGTTAAGAAGGGGTGCACCGTTCCTGGAGGTACTGCAATACCAGGTCAATGCGTGGAGTGGACAGAGCAAGCTCTTTTTCCATCTCCCTGTTCTAAAAATCCATTTAATATATGGTCCCCAGATAGGGGACGTATCAGATATTAAACTGATAAGAACAGATTTTTTGATTTAACAGCATCTTTATTATCATGCACTACTCACAAAAAGGTAACAAACCGTGTACAGTGCCGCAGCCCCGTACACACAGAACTATACAATCCTTCTTACATAGCCATAGAGTACGACGCACTAAACTATACATCACACTCCTATGCTTATCCATAACACTCAAGCTGAAAGAAAAAGTTAGACAATAAATAACGACGAACCGGCGATTGGGGGATGGGGGTAGGGGAAAAGGGGGATAGGGTGGGGAAATCACAGGCCCGAAGCTTTATTGAAAGACGCACATAACGGGAAAAGGAGGGAGGGGGCATGGAAGAGGTCTAAACCTCCTCCTCGGCGCTGTCGTCCGGACTGTCCATGATGGAATAGTCTCTGAGCAGGCTGTGGATCAGCCTGCGGCAATCCTGGATAGACATCCTCTCCCTCTTCAAGATGAGCCGGTTCCTGGCGACCCAAATAGCGTCCTTAAAGCAGTTCATAAGGCGCCAAGCCTCCTGGATGGCTCCAACGGTGTGAGTCCCAGGGAAGAGTCCATAAAGTACGGAATGGTACGATAGGCTCCCTCTGGGGACGGAGTTCCTCAGGTCATCCTCCAGGGCAACCAACAGGCGCTGTGCGAAACGGCAGTCCCAAAAGGCGTGCAGCGATGTTTCCTCCACGAAGGGGCACCTTGGGCAGTACCGGGTTTTGCACAGGTTCCGGGCGTGCATGAATGACCGGACGGGCAGTCCGCCCTGTATCGCCATCCATGACAAGTCCTTGTGCCCGTTGGTCAATCCAGCCGATGACACGTTTGTCCAAACAGTCTCCAGTGTGTCGTGATGAAGTCCTGGAATGTTCTCCATTTCGTCCTTGGCTCTGATGAGTTTGTGGATAGTCTTTGGCTTCCACAAATCAGGCTTGAGTCCCTCCAGTTGGTGTTCCCTCACAAACCGAACCACGTCTCCGTAGAACCATGGCGCCGTCCAGTTGTAGGGGAAGGAGCTGTCCCACTTGTCCCAGCCTAACCGTCTCCAAAGGGGGAGCAGGAAGAAGCGAGACATGGACCCACCCGCGGAACCTCTCTTGACTCGCAGAGTTCGGCGAACGCAGTCACATACGAAGGAGGATCGCAGGAGGGTGGGGATATCGGGTACGCCCTTCCCACCCTTGCGAGGATCCTTGTACATGATGCTCCGCTTTACTCTGTCCATCTTGGATCCCCAGACAAAACGAAACACCGTCCTGGTAATGGCCCTGCACACGGTGGCAAGGGGGGGCCAGGCCTGGGCCGTGTACTGCAGCACGGGCAGTACCTCGTTACGCAGGACCAGTGCTTTGCCCTCACAGGTGAGGCGTCTGAGGCTCCACAGACCGATCCGTTGGGTGATCTTGGTCAAGCGTTCCTCCCAGGACTTGAGGGCTGCTCCTTCCTTCCCGAACCAGACTCCAAGAACCTTGATGAAATCCGGCTGGATGCTGAAAGGGAAGGGGGCGGAAGAGGCCGGCTGCCAGTCCCCGAAGAGCATGGCT
Source organism: Anomaloglossus baeobatrachus (assembly GCF_048569485.1). Classification (NCBI taxonomy): domain Eukaryota; kingdom Metazoa; phylum Chordata; class Amphibia; order Anura; family Aromobatidae; genus Anomaloglossus; species Anomaloglossus baeobatrachus. The sequence continues at coordinate 26,967 of NW_027441983.1, read as the reverse complement.
TCCGACTTCCCGCAGTTGACTTTGGCTCCCGAAGCCCGTCCAAAGGTCTCACAGGTCTGGACGAGGGTGTCGACTGAGCGCCGGTCCGCGCAGAAGACGGTCACGTCGTCCATGTAGAGCGAGCACTTGACCTCGAAGCGTTCTGGTCCTGGTGCGGTGATCCCTCTGATCTCTCCATTCCGCCGGATAGCCTCTGCAAAGAGTTCTATAACACAAACAAAAAGAAGAGGTGACAGAGGACAGCCTTGTCTGACCCCTGAGAGGACCGGGAAGGGGTCAGTCTTCCAGCCGTTCACCAACACCGAGCTGTGAATATCAAAATACATTAGTTGGACATACAAGCAAAACATGTTACCCAAACCTAACCTGTGCAGAGCTTTGCCCAGGAACTCATGGGAAACACGGTCGAAGGCCTTTTCCTGATCCAACGAGATCAGGGCTGCGTGCACCCGGCGGGCTTTGATGTACTCGACCGTGTCCCGCATGAGAGCCAGGCTGTCTGCGATGCGACGTCCGGGGATGCCGCAGGTCTGGTCCGGGTGGATGATCCGTCCGATAACAGTCTTCAATCTCGTTGCCATCGTCTTGGCCAGGATCTTGTAGTCGACGTTCAGAAGGGTGATGGGACGCCAATTCTTCAGGTCGCACCTCTCTCCTTTACGCTTGTACAGGATCGTGACCATTCCTTCCCTCAGAGATGGAGGCATTCTGCCCTCCACCACCATCTCCTCATACAGCCCTAACAGGTCCGGACAGATTAGGTCTCCCAGCGCTACATAGAGCTCTGCTGGGAGGCCGTCACTGCCCGGTGTCCTGCCAGAACTAAAGGATTTGGCAGCCGAGAGCAGCTCGTCCACCGTCAGAGGAACATCCATGGCCGCCGCGTCTGCAGGGTCAAGATGGTTAGTGATACCTGACAGGAACTTATCGGCGGCCTCGGGGTCAGTAGTCTTGCGGGCGTAGAGTTCGCTGTAGAAGTCGCTGACGACCTTCATCACGTTCTCTTTCCCGCGTCGCATGTTTCCACTCTCGTCTCGTAGTTCATTCATGGGCGTGTGACCGGCGTGGAGTTTCCTGAAAAAGAACGAGTTACATTTCTCACCCTTCTCCAGGTTCTCCACTTTGGAACGGAAGACAATTCGCTCGGACTCCTCCTCGAAGTGCCTTTTCAGGCTCCTCTTAGTCTCCTCCAGCTCCTCTCTCACGTCCCAGCCGCATCGAAGAAGGTCCTGCAGGGAACGCAGCTCACGCTGGAGTCTCCTGAAGTCCCTCCTCTTCAGACACGCCTGTTGTTGACTCTTTGCCTGAAAGAAGAAACGGAACTCGAGTTTAACGTATTCCCACCAGTCAGAAACAGACTGGAAGCCCGCCTTGTAGGCCCGCCACGTGGAGTAGGCAGCTCTAAGCTCCTCCAGAATCTCACCCTTTTCCAGCAGAGAGCAGTTCAGCTTCCAGGAGCCCGGGCCAATGGGGAAGCCATGGCCCAGCACACCTTGAAAGTGAATGGCTCTGTGGTCAGAGAAGAAGCAGGGGACCATCGAGTGCCCACTCCGCCCAACCGCCCGAGAGGTAAACACAAAGTCAATCCTGGAACGCAGCGAGCCATCGGATCGGCACCATGAATAGTTCACGGATCCGTGTCCGATGGAGCCAACAACGTCCACAAGAGAGGCTTCGGTCACCATCTCAATGAGCAGTTTGGATGTGACGTCCAACTTGGCAGCCGTTCCAGAACTGCGTCCATCCTCCTCAATCGGGCAGTTGAAATCCCCGGCCATCACTACCGTCCTGGCGGTAGCGAGCTGAGGGCGCAGGGCTTGGAGGAGCTCCAGTCGATCGCTCTTCACAGGAGAAGCATACACATTGATGAACCTGACAGGTTCTCCCGCCCAGGTGCCATCCACGAGCAGTAACCTGCCGCAGACGATTTCCTGAACAGAGTCCAATGTGAAGGCGCTTCCCCTGATCAGCACGGCGACCCCCGCGGACCTACAGTCGCCCCCGCCAGACCAGTAGGATGGGCCATGGGTCCACTCCCTGGCCAGATGGTTGAAGGACCTAGAGGAGGGAAGGGAGCATTCCTGCAGGAAAAATACATCACTAGACTGAGTGTTAAGGAACGCAAAAATTGTCTGACGTCGGAACTTGTCTCTGATGCTCCTAACATTAATGGAAAAGATGTTAATGTTAGCAGTCATTGGAGGAAAGAGAAAGTTAGAGCAGGCGGTGTGCCTTAGTTACCACTCCGGTCGGGCGGTTCTTCCTCTTTGGCACCTGCTGGTAAGGGTATCTCCAGCAGACCCTCTTCTGCTAGCTGATCAAGCAGGGATGGTGCCTCAGTGGCTTCCGACTCCTCCATTTCTTCTTCGGCCACAAGGGACTCCACCATCTGCTCCAACACGTCCGGTTCTGGGAGGAGGCCATCCTCCTCTTCCTGGGGTGGGTTAAGGTCCACAATGAACAGCTTGGAAGGTTCTGCGACAGGACTATCTTCCACCTTCCTTTTCCTTTGGCCTGTACCTGAGGAGACAAGAGCTGGAAAATCCTCCTCGGTGAAAAGTGCAAGAGTGCTGAGGCCCTCTGCTCTCATGGTCTGGGGAGGGAGAGTGGGCTTTGGGGGGGGGGTGAGGAGACCAGCTGAGGAGTAGGGAAATGAGGTGGAGGTAGTGGAATCCTCAGTAGGGTTGGCCGGGGGGGGAGGGGTTTGGACAGGGGTGACAGGGGGGGGGACCAGGGAGGGGGCAGCAGTTTTCTTACCCTTCTTTTCCCTGGACTCCGTGGCTGCTGGGGCATCGGCTGGAGCCACGGTCGCCGGGTTCTTGGCCGCCTTGTCCTTGGCCTCTGTGGCCTTGGTCGTAGCTGCCTTGGTCGACGAAGCTGTGACTACCCGATACTGGGTCGCCGCGGCAACCCTTGCCCAGGATTTCTCCCGCTGTGGGCAGTCCTTGTAAAGGTGGTCCGCCTGTCCACATAGGTTGCAAGTCTTCTTCTTTGGGCAGTCCTTGGAGCTGTGTCCTGTCACCCGGCAAACCCTGCAGGCGTCCTCCTTGCAGGTCTTCATCGAATGCCCTTTCCCGCCACATTTCCTGCAGTTGTGTGGCATGTCCGGGTAGTAGATGAGACCATAGGAGTTTCCCAGAGAGAATGTCGGGGGCAGGTGCTGGAGACCATCCTCGGATGCTGGTTCCCTGTAGAGTCGGACGGTTACTGACCACTTACCCGTCCAGAATCCGTTGCCGTTAAGGATGTGGGATGGCTCCCTCACCACTGTGCAGAGACGTCCCAGGAACGTGGAGATGTCTCTTCCTGGGGTGTGCGGGTTCCGCATGGAGACCGTGATCCTCTTCTCATCCCTCTGTATAGGACAGGATCCTAAAAAAGAATGAAAAGGGGAGTCCGGCATCGCTGCGTTCATCGCCTCCCAGTATCTCCTGCAGGCATTCACCGTGGCAAAGGTTACCAGAAAAATGCCAGTCATGAAGGTCTGGACACTCAGGGTTTCCGCCCTGGAGAAGCCCTGATCCAGAATCATCTTCTTGCAGAACACGTCGCTGGACATGTCCGGCAACCTACCATCCACCGCCTTTAGCTTCAGGGCGACCGTCTGCCGCATCCAAGGCTCCAGGGTTGGAGCCTTTTCAGGCGGCGTCCGGGCTCCCTCCGGCTGGCTGGCGTCGGAGGTAGGGGCCTCTTGGGCCGAAGAAGCCTCTGGATGAGCCTTCCTGGAGGTCCCTGGGTCCTGAGCCTTCCTGGCTGCCTTCTCTGGCTTGCTTGCCATGGCTGGTTCCTGCTTGAGTTCCCGGAGCTGGATCTTGGATTCTTCTCCGGGTGTCTTCTCCCGCTGTGTTCCTCCTCGAAGTTCCTCTGGTCTCCCCAAGTCTTCTCCGAGCCTTCGTCTTCTTGCTTCTTTCTGCCAAGCTCTTCTTCCGTACGATCTCCCTCTTTCGGTCTCGGCTGGGCTTCGGAGCTTGTCTCCCTGATCGTATCTCGTCAAGTGTAGCTAGCTCAGTTTGTTCTGATAAGAACAGATACTACACTTGATCTTAGCCAAAAGGCCGAGAAGCGATAACCAGAATTGGTTTGGGCCTCGAGTGGCACCCTGGCCTATGCCGGACACATCTTAGGGAGAGAGAGCGAGAGGGAGACAAACCCACGCCTACACAAGACATTTTGTCACCCAAGCCAACCCTTGAAAAGGCTGCTTTGCAGAGCAAAAACAAGAAGAATGGTGCGTTTTGCAGCCGCCGCCCACTGCAATGAATCTGAATAACTCCTCCTTTAGGGCGCAAGCAACTCCCCTCCCCCTTGCAGTCTTTCCAATTCACGATACAAAAAGACGGACAGGACAGGTTGCCTGACTTTCCGTCACTGCCACCCTTTGCCATCCTTACCCGTAGAAAGCCCTTTCATCATCCCCAAACCCTAATCTTTTCCCTTTCCTTCCCAGCCCCCAAACCCTGCCCTCTGTACCTTTCTCACCACCCGCTTCCCTTCTCCTGTCATCCCCCTACCACCCGGGAAAAAAAGAGATTGCCCCCTCCTTCCACTAGCCCACCCTCCCACCCAAAGAACAACTTCTTCTGCGCAGCTTGTTTTCTAGGCAGCAGCGCTATTGTGATGTCATCGGGGGGCATTGTGACAAGCCGCCAGTGTTCCGTCTCTTCATGTTGTGCACAGTTCAAACGGAAAATACATCAACAGGCAGACTACAGAAAAGCTTACTATCAAAGGTTAGAGGGGGGCTTTCTCAGAGGGCTTTTTACAGTTTTTCTATTCCCAATTAGCCGTTTAAGTGTACTTATTGAAAGTAGTAATTCTTTCATAGGCCGCCCTTTCTTAGTATTTGACGTTCCTTATATTGCGGTATGAGGCTTCGCAGTAGGTTGCAAACATTCATCACCCATGACTGTCCCCAATTGAGCTCAGAAGCTCAATGTCTATCATGACCTCTCTTTTAGAATGTCCAAGAGCAAGCAAACTATTCCTCCAGGAGAGGGCGCCAACAGACTACTAAAGAGATCATCATTACTCAAAGAAAACCCCAAAAACCAATGCATGATAGGAATAAACAGGTAACTTTCTTTGGAGTGGAAGCGGAGAGATCGCACCAGATGCCAATTCTAGATCTTATCACACCTGTGGTCACTGCAGCAGCAGGTGAATCCACTTTGTCCAAAAGGGATCTATTCCATTCAATTGCAAATGATCTAGATAAGACAGAGAACTGCAGCACGGGGACATAGCCGAGTTGGTCAGGTTGAGTGGTGATGAGTTTGCTATTTGGATGAATAAAGAAAGTCAAAAGTGTGAAAGATAAAAAACAAAAGGAGGAAGTGTGAAAAGTGAATGGGCCAAATTGAGGTGCATATGAAGACGTATGCTTTCTTCCAATTCATTAAATCGGGCTAATATGAATCAGGTGAATTGAGTTCTGCTTTTGGAAACTGGGTTAAGAAGGGGTGCACCGTTCCTGGAGGTACTGCAATACCAGGTCAATGCGTGGAGTGGACAGAGCAAGCTCTTTTTCCATCTCCCTGTTCTAAAAATCCATTTAATATATGGTCCCCAGATAGGGGACGTATCAGATATTAAACTGATAAGAACAGATTTTTTGATTTAACAGCATCTTTATTATCATGCACTACTCACAAAAAGGTAACAAACCGTGTACAGTGCCGCAGCCCCGTACACACAGAACTATACAATCCTTCTTACATAGCCATAGAGTACGACGCACTAAACTATACATCACACTCCTATGCTTATCCATAACACTCAAGCTGAAAGAAAAAGTTAGACAATAAATAACGACGAACCGGCGATTGGGGGATGGGGGTAGGGGAAAAGGGGGATAGGGTGGGGAAATCACAGGCCCGAAGCTTTATTGAAAGACGCACATAACGGGAAAAGGAGGGAGGGGGCATGGAAGAGGTCTAAACCTCCTCCTCGGCGCTGTCGTCCGGACTGTCCATGATGGAATAGTCTCTGAGCAGGCTGTGGATCAGCCTGCGGCAATCCTGGATAGACATCCTCTCCCTCTTCAAGATGAGCCGGTTCCTGGCGACCCAAATAGCGTCCTTAAAGCAGTTCATAAGGCGCCAAGCCTCCTGGATGGCTCCAACGGTGTGAGTCCCAGGGAAGAGTCCATAAAGTACGGAATGGTACGATAGGCTCCCTCTGGGGACGGAGTTCCTCAGGTCATCCTCCAGGGCAACCAACAGGCGCTGTGCGAAACGGCAGTCCCAAAAGGCGTGCAGCGATGTTTCCTCCACGAAGGGGCACCTTGGGCAGTACCGGGTTTTGCACAGGTTCCGGGCGTGCATGAATGACCGGACGGGCAGTCCGCCCTGTATCGCCATCCATGACAAGTCCTTGTGCCCGTTGGTCAATCCAGCCGATGACACGTTTGTCCAAACAGTCTCCAGTGTGTCGTGATGAAGTCCTGGAATGTTCTCCATTTCGTCCTTGGCTCTGATGAGTTTGTGGATAGTCTTTGGCTTCCACAAATCAGGCTTGAGTCCCTCCAGTTGGTGTTCCCTCACAAACCGAACCACGTCTCCGTAGAACCATGGCGCCGTCCAGTTGTAGGGGAAGGAGCTGTCCCACTTGTCCCAGCCTAACCGTCTCCAAAGGGGGAGCAGGAAGAAGCGAGACATGGACCCACCCGCGGAACCTCTCTTGACTCGCAGAGTTCGGCGAACGCAGTCACATACGAAGGAGGATCGCAGGAGGGTGGGGATATCGGGTACGCCCTTCCCACCCTTGCGAGGATCCTTGTACATGATGCTCCGCTTTACTCTGTCCATCTTGGATCCCCAGACAAAACGAAACACCGTCCTGGTAATGGCCCTGCACACGGTGGCAAGGGGGGGCCAGGCCTGGGCCGTGTACTGCAGCACGGGCAGTACCTCGTTACGCAGGACCAGTGCTTTGCCCTCACAGGTGAGGCGTCTGAGGCTCCACAGACCGATCCGTTGGGTGATCTTGGTCAAGCGTTCCTCCCAGGACTTGAGGGCTGCTCCTTCCTTCCCGAACCAGACTCCAAGAACCTTGATGAAATCCGGCTGGATGCTGAAAGGGAAGGGGGCGGAAGAGGCCGGCTGCCAGTCCCCGAAGAGCATGGCTTCCGACTTCCCGCAGTTGACTTTGGCTCCCGAAGCCCGTCCAAAGGTCTCACAGGTCTGGACGAGGGTGTCGACTGAGCGCCGGTCCGCGCAGAAGACGGTCACGTCGTCCATGTAGAGCGAGCACTTGACCTCGAAGCGTTCTGGTCCTGGTGCGGTGATCCCTCTGATCTCTCCATTCCGCCGGATAGCCTCTGCAAAGAGTTCTATAACACAAACAAAAAGAAGAGGTGACAGAGGACAGCCTTGTCTGACCCCTGAGAGGACCGGGAAGGGGTCAGTCTTCCAGCCGTTCACCAACACCGAGCTGTGAATATCAAAATACATTAGTTGGACATACAAGCAAAACATGTTACCCAAACCTAACCTGTGCAGAGCTTTGCCCAGGAACTCATGGGAAACACGGTCGAAGGCCTTTTCCTGATCCAACGAGATCAGGGCTGCGTGCACCCGGCGGGCTTTGATGTACTCGACCGTGTCCCGCATGAGAGCCAGGCTGTCTGCGATGCGACGTCCGGGGATGCCGCAGGTCTGGTCCGGGTGGATGATCCGTCCGATAACAGTCTTCAATCTCGTTGCCATCGTCTTGGCCAGGATCTTGTAGTCGACGTTCAGAAGGGTGATGGGACGCCAATTCTTCAGGTCGCACCTCTCTCCTTTACGCTTGTACAGGATCGTGACCATTCCTTCCCTCAGAGATGGAGGCATTCTGCCCTCCACCACCATCTCCTCATACAGCCCTAACAGGTCCGGACAGATTAGGTCTCCCAGCGCTACATAGAGCTCTGCTGGGAGGCCGTCACTGCCCGGTGTCCTGCCAGAACTAAAGGATTTGGCAGCCGAGAGCAGCTCGTCCACCGTCAGAGGAACATCCATGGCCGCCGCGTCTGCAGGGTCAAGATGGTTAGTGATACCTGACAGGAACTTATCGGCGGCCTCGGGGTCAGTAGTCTTGCGGGCGTAGAGTTCGCTGTAGAAGTCGCTGACGACCTTCATCACGTTCTCTTTCCCGCGTCGCATGTTTCCACTCTCGTCTCGTAGTTCATTCATGGGCGTGTGACCGGCGTGGAGTTTCCTGAAAAAGAACGAGTTACATTTCTCACCCTTCTCCAGGTTCTCCACTTTGGAACGGAAGACAATTCGCTCGGACTCCTCCTCGAAGTGCCTTTTCAGGCTCCTCTTAGTCTCCTCCAGCTCCTCTCTCACGTCCCAGCCGCATCGAAGAAGGTCCTGCAGGGAACGCAGCTCACGCTGGAGTCTCCTGAAGTCCCTCCTCTTCAGACACGCCTGTTGTTGACTCTTTGCCTGAAAGAAGAAACGGAACTCGAGTTTAACGTATTCCCACCAGTCAGAAACAGACTGGAAGCCCGCCTTGTAGGCCCGCCACGTGGAGTAGGCAGCTCTAAGCTCCTCCAGAATCTCACCCTTTTCCAGCAGAGAGCAGTTCAGCTTCCAGGAGCCCGGGCCAATGGGGAAGCCATGGCCCAGCACACCTTGAAAGTGAATGGCTCTGTGGTCAGAGAAGAAGCAGGGGACCATCGAGTGCCCACTCCGCCCAACCGCCCGAGAGGTAAACACAAAGTCAATCCTGGAACGCAGCGAGCCATCGGATCGGCACCATGAATAGTTCACGGATCCGTGTCCGATGGAGCCAACAACGTCCACAAGAGAGGCTTCGGTCACCATCTCAATGAGCAGTTTGGATGTGACGTCCAACTTGGCAGCCGTTCCAGAACTGCGTCCATCCTCCTCAATCGGGCAGTTGAAATCCCCGGCCATCACTACCGTCCTGGCGGTAGCGAGCTGAGGGCGCAGGGCTTGGAGGAGCTCCAGTCGATCGCTCTTCACAGGAGAAGCATACACATTGATGAACCTGACAGGTTCTCCCGCCCAGGTGCCATCCACGAGCAGTAACCTGCCGCAGACGATTTCCTGAACAGAGTCCAATGTGAAGGCGCTTCCCCTGATCAGCACGGCGACCCCCGCGGACCTACAGTCGCCCCCGCCAGACCAGTAGGATGGGCCATGGGTCCACTCCCTGGCCAGATGGTTGAAGGACCTAGAGGAGGGAAGGGAGCATTCCTGCAGGAAAAATACATCACTAGACTGAGTGTTAAGGAACGCAAAAATTGTCTGACGTCGGAACTTGTCTCTGATGCTCCTAACATTAATGGAAAAGATGTTAATGTTAGCAGTCATTGGAGGAAAGAGAAAGTTAGAGCAGGCGGTGTGCCTTAGTTACCACTCCGGTCGGGCGGTTCTTCCTCTTTGGCACCTGCTGGTAAGGGTATCTCCAGCAGACCCTCTTCTGCTAGCTGATCAAGCAGGGATGGTGCCTCAGTGGCTTCCGACTCCTCCATTTCTTCTTCGGCCACAAGGGACTCCACCATCTGCTCCAACACGTCCGGTTCTGGGAGGAGGCCATCCTCCTCTTCCTGGGGTGGGTTAAGGTCCACAATGAACAGCTTGGAAGGTTCTGCGACAGGACTATCTTCCACCTTCCTTTTCCTTTGGCCTGTACCTGAGGAGACAAGAGCTGGAAAATCCTCCTCGGTGAAAAGTGCAAGAGTGCTGAGGCCCTCTGCTCTCATGGTCTGGGGAGGGAGAGTGGGCTTTGGGGGGGGGGTGAGGAGACCAGCTGAGGAGTAGGGAAATGAGGTGGAGGTAGTGGAATCCTCAGTAGGGTTGGCCGGGGGGGGAGGGGTTTGGACAGGGGTGACAGGGGGGGGGACCAGGGAGGGGGCAGCAGTTTTCTTACCCTTCTTTTCCCTGGACTCCGTGGCTGCTGGGGCATCGGCTGGAGCCACGGTCGCCGGGTTCTTGGCCGCCTTGTCCTTGGCCTCTGTGGCCTTGGTCGTAGCTGCCTTGGTCGACGAAGCTGTGACTACCCGATACTGGGTCGCCGCGGCAACCCTTGCCCAGGATTTCTCCCGCTGTGGGCAGTCCTTGTAAAGGTGGTCCGCCTGTCCACATAGGTTGCAAGTCTTCTTCTTTGGGCAGTCCTTGGAGCTGTGTCCTGTCACCCGGCAAACCCTGCAGGCGTCCTCCTTGCAGGTCTTCATCGAATGCCCTTTCCCGCCACATTTCCTGCAGTTGTGTGGCATGTCCGGGTAGTAGATGAGACCATAGGAGTTTCCCAGAGAGAATGTCGGGGGCAGGTGCTGGAGACCATCCTCGGATGCTGGTTCCCTGTAGAGTCGGACGGTTACTGACCACTTACCCGTCCAGAATCCGTTGCCGTTAAGGATGTGGGATGGCTCCCTCACCACTGTGCAGAGACGTCCCAGGAACGTGGAGATGTCTCTTCCTGGGGTGTGCGGGTTCCGCATGGAGACCGTGATCCTCTTCTCATCCCTCTGTATAGGACAGGATCCTAAAAAAGAATGAAAAGGGGAGTCCGGCATCGCTGCGTTCATCGCCTCCCAGTATCTCCTGCAGGCATTCACCGTGGCAAAGGTTACCAGAAAAATGCCAGTCATGAAGGTCTGGACACTCAGGGTTTCCGCCCTGGAGAAGCCCTGATCCAGAATCATCTTCTTGCAGAACACGTCGCTGGACATGTCCGGCAACCTACCATCCACCGCCTTTAGCTTCAGGGCGACCGTCTGCCGCATCCAAGGCTCCAGGGTTGGAGCCTTTTCAGGCGGCGTCCGGGCTCCCTCCGGCTGGCTGGCGTCGGAGGTAGGGGCCTCTTGGGCCGAAGAAGCCTCTGGATGAGCCTTCCTGGAGGTCCCTGGGTCCTGAGCCTTCCTGGCTGCCTTCTCTGGCTTGCTTGCCATGGCTGGTTCCTGCTTGAGTTCCCGGAGCTGGATCTTGGATTCTTCTCCGGGTGTCTTCTCCCGCTGTGTTCCTCCTCGAAGTTCCTCTGGTCTCCCCAAGTCTTCTCCGAGCCTTCGTCTTCTTGCTTCTTTCTGCCAAGCTCTTCTTCCGTACGATCTCCCTCTTTCGGTCTCGGCTGGGCTTCGGAGCTTGTCTCCCTGATCGTATCTCGTCAAGTGTAGCTAGCTCAGTTTGTTCTGATAAGAACAGATACTACACTTGATCTTAGCCAAAAGGCCGAGAAGCGATAACCAGAATTGGTTTGGGCCTCGAGTGGCACCCTGGCCTATGCCGGACACATCTTAGGGAGAGAGAGCGAGAGGGAGACAAACCCACGCCTACACAAGACATTTTGTCACCCAAGCCAACCCTTGAAAAGGCTGCTTTGCAGAGCAAAAACAAGAAGAATGGTGCGTTTTGCAGCCGCCGCCCACTGCAATGAATCTGAATAACTCCTCCTTTAGGGCGCAAGCAACTCCCCTCCCCCTTGCAGTCTTTCCAATTCACGATACAAAAAGACGGACAGGACAGGTTGCCTGACTTTCCGTCACTGCCACCCTTTGCCATCCTTACCCGTAGAAAGCCCTTTCATCATCCCCAAACCCTAATCTTTTCCCTTTCCTTCCCAGCCCCCAAACCCTGCCCTCTGTACCTTTCTCACCACCCGCTTCCCTTCTCCTGTCATCCCCCTACCACCCGGGAAAAAAAGAGATTGCCCCCTCCTTCCACTAGCCCACCCTCCCACCCAAAGAACAACTTCTTCTGCGCAGCTTGTTTTCTAGGCAGCAGCGCTATTGTGATGTCATCGGGGGGCATTGTGACAAGCCGCCAGTGTTCCGTCTCTTCATGTTGTGCACAGTTCAAACGGAAAATACATCAACAGGCAGACTACAGAAAAGCTTACTATCAAAGGTTAGAGGGGGGCTTTCTCAGAGGGCTTTTTACAGTTTTTCTATTCCCAATTAGCCGTTTAAGTGTACTTATTGAAAGTAGTAATTCTTTCATAGGCCGCCCTTTCTTAGTATTTGACGTTCCTTATATTGCGGTATGAGGCTTCGCAGTAGGTTGCAAACATTCATCACCCATGACTGTCCCCAATTGAGCTCAGAAGCTCAATGTCTATCATGACCTCTCTTTTAGAATGTCCAAGAGCAAGCAAACTATTCCTCCAGGAGAGGGCGCCAACAGACTACTAAAGAGATCATCATTACTCAAAGAAAACCCCAAAAACCAATGCATGATAGGAATAAACAGGTAACTTTCTTTGGAGTGGAAGCGGAGAGATCGCACCAGATGCCAATTCTAGATCTTATCACACCTGTGGTCACTGCAGCAGCAGGTGAATCCACTTTGTCCAAAAGGGATCTATTCCATTCAATTGCAAATGATCTAGATAAGACAGAGAACTGCAGCACGGGGACATAGCCGAGTTGGTCAGGTTGAGTGGTGATGAGTTTGCTATTTGGATGAATAAAGAAAGTCAAAAGTGTGAAAGATAAAAAACAAAAGGAGGAAGTGTGAAAAGTGAATGGGCCAAATTGAGGTGCATATGAAGACGTATGCTTTCTTCCAATTCATTAAATCGGGCTAATATGAATCAGGTGAATTGAGTTCTGCTTTTGGAAACTGGGTTAAGAAGGGGTGCACCGTTCCTGGAGGTACTGCAATACCAGGTCAATGCGTGGAGTGGACAGAGCAAGCTCTTTTTCCATCTCCCTGTTCTAAAAATCCATTTAATATATGGTCCCCAGATAGGGGACGTATCAGATATTAAACTGATAAGAACAGATACTACACTTGATCTTAGCCAAAAGGCCGAGAAGCGATAACCAGAATTGGTTTGGGCCTCGAGTGGCACCCTGGCCTATGCCGGACACATCTTAGGGAGAGAGAGCGAGAGGGAGACAAACCCACGCCTACACAAGACATTTTGTCACCCAAGCCAACCCTTGAAAAGGCTGCTTTGCAGAGCAAAAACAAGAAGAATGGTGCGTTTTGCAGCCGCCGCCCACTGCAATGAATCTGAATAACTCCTCCTTTAGGGCGCAAGCAACTCCCCTCCCCCTTGCAGTCTTTCCAATTCACGATACAAAAAGACGGACAGGACAGGTTGCCTGACTTTCCGTCACTGCCACCCTTTGCCATCCTTACCCGTAGAAAGCCCTTTCATCATCCCCAAACCCTAATCTTTTCCCTTTCCTTCCCAGCCCCCAAACCCTGCCCTCTGTACCTTTCTCACCACCCGCTTCCCTTCTCCTGTCATCCCCCTACCACCCGGGAAAAAAAGAGATTGCCCCCTCCTTCCACTAGCCCACCCTCCCACCCAAAGAACAACTTCTTCTGCGCAGCTTGTTTTCTAGGCAGCAGCGCTATTGTGATGTCATCGGGGGGCATTGTGACAAGCCGCCAGTGTTCCGTCTCTTCATGTTGTGCACAGTTCAAACGGAAAATACATCAACAGGCAGACTACAGAAAAGCTTACTATCAAAGGTTAGAGGGGGGCTTTCTCAGAGGGCTTTTTACAGTTTTTCTATTCCCAATTAGCCGTTTAAGTGTACTTATTGAAAGTAGTAATTCTTTCATAGGCCGCCCTTTCTTAGTATTTGACGTTCCTTATATTGCGGTATGAGGCTTCGCAGTAGGTTGCAAACATTCATCACCCATGACTGTCCCCAATTGAGCTCAGAAGCTCAATGTCTATCATGACCTCTCTTTTAGAATGTCCAAGAGCAAGCAAACTATTCCTCCAGGAGAGGGCGCCAACAGACTACTAAAGAGATCATCATTACTCAAAGAAAACCCCAAAAACCAATGCATGATAGGAATAAACAGGTAACTTTCTTTGGAGTGGAAGCGGAGAGATCGCACCAGATGCCAATTCTAGATCTTATCACACCTGTGGTCACTGCAGCAGCAGGTGAATCCACTTTGTCCAAAAGGGATCTATTCCATTCAATTGCAAATGATCTAGATAAGACAGAGAACTGCAGCACGGGGACATAGCCGAGTTGGTCAGGTTGAGTGGTGATGAGTTTGCTATTTGGATGAATAAAGAAAGTCAAAAGTGTGAAAGATAAAAAACAAAAGGAGGAAGTGTGAAAAGTGAATGGGCCAAATTGAGGTGCATATGAAGACGTATGCTTTCTTCCAATTCATTAAATCGGGCTAATATGAATCAGGTGAATTGAGTTCTGCTTTTGGAAACTGGGTTAAGAAGGGGTGCACCGTTCCTGGAGGTACTGCAATACCAGGTCAATGCGTGGAGTGGACAGAGCAAGCTCTTTTTCCATCTCCCTGTTCTAAAAATCCATTTAATATATGGTCCCCAGATAGGGGACGTATCAGATATTAAACTGATAAGAACAGATACTACACTTGATCTTAGCCAAAAGGCCGAGAAGCGATAACCAGAATTGGTTTGGGCCTCGAGTGGCACCCTGGCCTATGCCGGACACATCTTAGGGAGAGAGAGCGAGAGGGAGACAAACCCACGCCTACACAAGACATTTTGTCACCCAAGCCAACCCTTGAAAAGGCTGCTTTGCAGAGCAAAAACAAGAAGAATGGTGCGTTTTGCAGCCGCCGCCCACTGCAATGAATCTGAATAACTCCTCCTTTAGGGCGCAAGCAACTCCCCTCCCCCTTGCAGTCTTTCCAATTCACGATACAAAAAGACGGACAGGACAGGTTGCCTGACTTTCCGTCACTGCCACCCTTTGCCATCCTTACCCGTAGAAAGCCCTTTCATCATCCCCAAACCCTAATCTTTTCCCTTTCCTTCCCAGCCCCCAAACCCTGCCCTCTGTACCTTTCTCACCACCCGCTTCCCTTCTCCTGTCATCCCCCTACCACCCGGGAAAAAAAGAGATTGCCCCCTCCTTCCACTAGCCCACCCTCCCACCCAAAGAACAACTTCTTCTGCGCAGCTTGTTTTCTAGGCAGCAGCGCTATTGTGATGTCATCGGGGGGCATTGTGACAAGCCGCCAGTGTTCCGTCTCTTCATGTTGTGCACAGTTCAAACGGAAAATACATCAACAGGCAGACTACAGAAAAGCTTACTATCAAAGGTTAGAGGGGGGCTTTCTCAGAGGGCTTTTTACAGTTTTTCTATTCCCAATTAGCCGTTTAAGTGTACTTATTGAAAGTAGTAATTCTTTCATAGGCCGCCCTTTCTTAGTATTTGACGTTCCTTATATTGCGGTATGAGGCTTCGCAGTAGGTTGCAAACATTCATCACCCATGACTGTCCCCAATTGAGCTCAGAAGCTCAATGTCTATCATGACCTCTCTTTTAGAATGTCCAAGAGCAAGCAAACTATTCCTCCAGGAGAGGGCGCCAACAGACTACTAAAGAGATCATCATTACTCAAAGAAAACCCCAAAAACCAATGCATGATAGGAATAAACAGGTAACTTTCTTTGGAGTGGAAGCGGAGAGATCGCACCAGATGCCAATTCTAGATCTTATCACACCTGTGGTCACTGCAGCAGCAGGTGAATCCACTTTGTCCAAAAGGGATCTATTCCATTCAATTGCAAATGATCTAGATAAGACAGAGAACTGCAGCACGGGGACATAGCCGAGTTGGTCAGGTTGAGTGGTGATGAGTTTGCTATTTGGATGAATAAAGAAAGTCAAAAGTGTGAAAGATAAAAAACAAAAGGAGGAAGTGTGAAAAGTGAATGGGCCAAATTGAGGTGCATATGAAGACGTATGCTTTCTTCCAATTCATTAAATCGGGCTAATATGAATCAGGTGAATTGAGTTCTGCTTTTGGAAACTGGGTTAAGAAGGGGTGCACCGTTCCTGGAGGTACTGCAATACCAGGTCAATGCGTGGAGTGGACAGAGCAAGCTCTTTTTCCATCTCCCTGTTCTAAAAATCCATTTAATATATGGTCCCCAGATAGGGGACGTATCAGATATTAAACTGATAAGAACAGATACTACACTTGATCTTAGCCAAAAGGCCGAGAAGCGATAACCAGAATTGGTTTGGGCCTCGAGTGGCACCCTGGCCTATGCCGGACACATCTTAGGGAGAGAGAGCGAGAGGGAGACAAACCCACGCCTACACAAGACATTTTGTCACCCAAGCCAACCCTTGAAAAGGCTGCTTTGCAGAGCAAAAACAAGAAGAATGGTGCGTTTTGCAGCCGCCGCCCACTGCAATGAATCTGAATAACTCCTCCTTTAGGGCGCAAGCAACTCCCCTCCCCCTTGCAGTCTTTCCAATTCACGATACAAAAAGACGGACAGGACAGGTTGCCTGACTTTCCGTCACTGCCACCCTTTGCCATCCTTACCCGTAGAAAGCCCTTTCATCATCCCCAAACCCTAATCTTTTCCCTTTCCTTCCCAGCCCCCAAACCCTGCCCTCTGTACCTTTCTCACCACCCGCTTCCCTTCTCCTGTCATCCCCCTACCACCCGGGAAAAAAAGAGATTGCCCCCTCCTTCCACTAGCCCACCCTCCCACCCAAAGAACAACTTCTTCTGCGCAGCTTGTTTTCTAGGCAGCAGCGCTATTGTGATGTCATCGGGGGGCATTGTGACAAGCCGCCAGTGTTCCGTCTCTTCATGTTGTGCACAGTTCAAACGGAAAATACATCAACAGGCAGACTACAGAAAAGCTTACTATCAAAGGTTAGAGGGGGGCTTTCTCAGAGGGCTTTTTACAGTTTTTCTATTCCCAATTAGCCGTTTAAGTGTACTTATTGAAAGTAGTAATTCTTTCATAGGCCGCCCTTTCTTAGTATTTGACGTTCCTTATATTGCGGTATGAGGCTTCGCAGTAGGTTGCAAACATTCATCACCCATGACTGTCCCCAATTGAGCTCAGAAGCTCAATGTCTATCATGACCTCTCTTTTAGAATGTCCAAGAGCAAGCAAACTATTCCTCCAGGAGAGGGCGCCAACAGACTACTAAAGAGATCATCATTACTCAAAGAAAACCCCAAAAACCAATGCATGATAGGAATAAACAGGTAACTTTCTTTGGAGTGGAAGCGGAGAGATCGCACCAGATGCCAATTCTAGATCTTATCACACCTGTGGTCACTGCAGCAGCAGGTGAATCCACTTTGTCCAAAAGGGATCTATTCCATTCAATTGCAAATGATCTAGATAAGACAGAGAACTGCAGCACGGGGACATAGCCGAGTTGGTCAGGTTGAGTGGTGATGAGTTTGCTATTTGGATGAATAAAGAAAGTCAAAAGTGTGAAAGATAAAAAACAAAAGGAGGAAGTGTGAAAAGTGAATGGGCCAAATTGAGGTGCATATGAAGACGTATGCTTTCTTCCAATTCATTAAATCGGGCTAATATGAATCAGGTGAATTGAGTTCTGCTTTTGGAAACTGGGTTAAGAAGGGGTGCACCGTTCCTGGAGGTACTGCAATACCAGGTCAATGCGTGGAGTGGACAGAGCAAGCTCTTTTTCCATCTCCCTGTTCTAAAAATCCATTTAATATATGGTCCCCAGATAGGGGACGTATCAGATATTAAACTGATAAGAACAGATACTACACTTGATCTTAGCCAAAAGGCCGAGAAGCGATAACCAGAATTGGTTTGGGCCTCGAGTGGCACCCTGGCCTATGCCGGACACATCTTAGGGAGAGAGAGCGAGAGGGAGACAAACCCACGCCTACACAAGACATTTTGTCACCCAAGCCAACCCTTGAAAAGGCTGCTTTGCAGAGCAAAAACAAGAAGAATGGTGCGTTTTGCAGCCGCCGCCCACTGCAATGAATCTGAATAACTCCTCCTTTAGGGCGCAAGCAACTCCCCTCCCCCTTGCAGTCTTTCCAATTCACGATACAAAAAGACGGACAGGACAGGTTGCCTGACTTTCCGTCACTGCCACCCTTTGCCATCCTTACCCGTAGAAAGCCCTTTCATCATCCCCAAACCCTAATCTTTTCCCTTTCCTTCCCAGCCCCCAAACCCTGCCCTCTGTACCTTTCTCACCACCCGCTTCCCTTCTCCTGTCATCCCCCTACCACCCGGGAAAAAAAGAGATTGCCCCCTCCTTCCACTAGCCCACCCTCCCACCCAAAGAACAACTTCATCTGCGCAGCTTGTTTTCTAGGCAGCAGCGCTATTGTGATGTCATCGGGGGGCATTGTGACAAGCCGCCAGTGTTCCGTCTCTTCATGTTGTGCACAGTTCAAACGGAAAATACATCAACAGGCAGACTACAGAAAAGCTTACTATCAAAGGTTAGAGGGGGGCTTTCTCAGAGGGCTTTTTACAGTTTTTCTATTCCCAATTAGCCGTTTAAGTGTACTTATTGAAAGTAGTAATTCTTTCATAGGCCGCCCTTTCTTAGTATTTGACGTTCCTTATATTGCGGTATGAGGCTTCGCAGTAGGTTGCAAACATTCATCACCCATGACTGTCCCCAATTGAGCTCAGAAGCTCAATGTCTATCATGACCTCTCTTTTAGAATGTCCAAGAGCAAGCAAACTATTCCTCCAGGAGAGGGCGCCAACAGACTACTAAAGAGATCATCATTACTCAAAGAAAACCCCAAAAACCAATGCATGATAGGAATAAACAGGTAACTTTCTTTGGAGTGGAAGCGGAGAGATCGCACCAGATGCCAATTCTAGATCTTATCACACCTGTGGTCACTGCAGCAGCAGGTGAATCCACTTTGTCCAAAAGGGATCTATTCCATTCAATTGCAAATGATCTAGATAAGACAGAGAACTGCAGCACGGGGACATAGCCGAGTTGGTCAGGTTGAGTGGTGATGAGTTTGCTATTTGGATGAATAAAGAAAGTCAAAAGTGTGAAAGATAAAAAACAAAAGGAGGAAGTGTGAAAAGTGAATGGGCCAAATTGAGGTGCATATGAAGACGTATGCTTTCTTCCAATTCATTAAATCGGGCTAATATGAATCAGGTGAATTGAGTTCTGCTTTTGGAAACTGGGTTAAGAAGGGGTGCACCGTTCCTGGAGGTACTGCAATACCAGGTCAATGCGTGGAGTGGACAGAGCAAGCTCTTTTTCCATCTCCCTGTTCTAAAAATCCATTTAATATATGGTCCCCAGATAGGGGACGTATCAGATATTAAACTGATAAGAACAGATACTACACTTGATCTTAGCCAAAAGGCCGAGAAGCGATAACCAGAATTGGTTTGGGCCTCGAGTGGCACCCTGGCCTATGCCGGACACATCTTAGGGAGAGAGAGCAAGAGGGAGACAAACCCACGCCTACACAAGACATTTTGTCACCCAAGCCAACCCTTGAAAAGGCTGCTTTGCAGAGCAAAAACAAGAAGAATGGTGCGTTTTGCAGCCGCCGCCCACTGCAATGAATCTGAATAACTCCTCCTTTAGGGCGCAAGCAACTCCCCTCCCCCTTGCAGTCTTTCCAATTCACGATACAAAAAGACGGACAGGACAGGTTGCCTGACTTTCCGTCACTGCCACCCTTTGCCATCCTTACCCGTAGAAAGCCCTTTCATCATCCCCAAACCCTAATCTTTTCCCTTTCCTTCCCAGCCCCCAAACCCTGCCCTCTGTACCTTTCTCACCACCCGCTTCCCTTCTCCTGTCATCCCCCTACCACCCGGGAAAAAAAGAGATTGCCCCCTCCTTCCACTAGCCCACCCTCCCACCCAAAGAACAACTTCTTCTGCGCAGCTTGTTTTCTAGGCAGCAGCGCTATTGTGATGTCATCGGGGGGCATTGTGACAAGCCGCCAGTGTTCCGTCTCTTCATGTTGTGCACAGTTCAAACGGAAAATACATCAACAGGCAGACTACAGAAAAGCTTACTATCAAAGGTTAGAGGGGGGCTTTCTCAGAGGGCTTTTTACAGTTTTTCTATTCCCAATTAGCCGTTTAAGTGTACTTATTGAAAGTAGTAATTCTTTCATAGGCCGCCCTTTCTTAGTATTTGACGTTCCTTATATTGCGGTATGAGGCTTCGCAGTAGGTTGCAAACATTCATCACCCATGACTGTCCCCAATTGAGCTCAGAAGCTCAATGTCTATCATGACCTCTCTTTTAGAATGTCCAAGAGCAAGCAAACTATTCCTCCAGGAGAGGGCGCCAACAGACTACTAAAGAGATCATCATTACTCAAAGAAAACCCCAAAAACCAATGCATGATAGGAATAAACAGGTAACTTTCTTTGGAGTGGAAGCGGAGAGATCGCACCAGATGCCAATTCTAGATCTTATCACACCTGTGGTCACTGCAGCAGCAGGTGAATCCACTTTGTCCAAAAGGGATCTATTCCATTCAATTGCAAATGATCTAGATAAGACAGAGAACTGCAGCACGGGGACATAGCCGAGTTGGTCAGGTTGAGTGGTGATGAGTTTGCTATTTGGATGAATAAAGAAAGTCAAAAGTGTGAAAGATAAAAAACAAAAGGAGGAAGTGTGAAAAGTGAATGGGCCAAATTGAGGTGCATATGAAGACGTATGCTTTCTTCCAATTCATTAAATCGGGCTAATATGAATCAGGTGAATTGAGTTCTGCTTTTGGAAACTGGGTTAAGAAGGGGTGCACCGTTCCTGGAGGTACTGCAATACCAGGTCAATGCGTGGAGTGGACAGAGCAAGCTCTTTTTCCATCTCCCTGTTCTAAAAATCCATTTAATATATGGTCCCCAGATAGGGGACGTATCAGATATTAAACTGATAAGAACAGATACTACACTTGATCTTAGCCAAAAGGCCGAGAAGCGATAACCAGAATTGGTTTGGGCCTCGAGTGGCACCCTGGCCTATGCCGGACACATCTTAGGGAGAGAGAGCGAGAGGGAGACAAACCCACGCCTACACAAGACATTTTGTCACCCAAGCCAACCCTTGAAAAGGCTGCTTTGCAGAGCAAAAACAAGAAGAATGGTGCGTTTTGCAGCCGCCGCCCACTGCAATGAATCTGAATAACTCCTCCTTTAGGGCGCAAGCAACTCCCCTCCCCCTTGCAGTCTTTCCAATTCACGATACAAAAAGACGGACAGGACAGGTTGCCTGACTTTCCGTCACTGCCACCCTTTGCCATCCTTACCCGTAGAAAGCCCTTTCATCATCCCCAAACCCTAATCTTTTCCCTTTCCTTCCCAGCCCCCAAACCCTGCCCTCTGTACCTTTCTCACCACCCGCTTCCCTTCTCCTGTCATCCCCCTACCACCCGGGAAAAAAAGAGATTGCCCCCTCCTTCCACTAGCCCACCCTCCCACCCAAAGAACAACTTCTTCTGCGCAGCTTGTTTTCTAGGCAGCAGCGCTATTGTGATGTCATCGGGGGGCATTGTGACAAGCCGCCAGTGTTCCGTCTCTTCATGTTGTGCACAGTTCAAACGGAAAATACATCAACAGGCAGACTACAGAAAAGCTTACTATCAAAGGTTAGAGGGGGGCTTTCTCAGAGGGCTTTTTACAGTTTTTCTATTCCCAATTAGCCGTTTAAGTGTACTTATTGAAAGTAGTAATTCTTTCATAGGCCGCCCTTTCTTAGTATTTGACGTTCCTTATATTGCGGTATGAGGCTTCGCAGTAGGTTGCAAACATTCATCACCCATGACTGTCCCCAATTGAGCTCAGAAGCTCAATGTCTATCATGACCTCTCTTTTAGAATGTCCAAGAGCAAGCAAACTATTCCTCCAGGAGAGGGCGCCAACAGACTACTAAAGAGATCATCATTACTCAAAGAAAACCCCAAAAACCAATGCATGATAGGAATAAACAGGTAACTTTCTTTGGAGTGGAAGCGGAGAGATCGCACCAGATGCCAATTCTAGATCTTATCACACCTGTGGTCACTGCAGCAGCAGGTGAATCCACTTTGTCCAAAAGGGATCTATTCCATTCAATTGCAAATGATCTAGATAAGACAGAGAACTGCAGCACGGGGACATAGCCGAGTTGGTCAGGTTGAGTGGTGATGAGTTTGCTATTTGGATGAATAAAGAAAGTCAAAAGTGTGAAAGATAAAAAACAAAAGGAGGAAGTGTGAAAAGTGAATGGGCCAAATTGAGGTGCATATGAAGACGTATGCTTTCTTCCAATTCATTAAATCGGGCTAATATGAATCAGGTGAATTGAGTTCTGCTTTTGGAAACTGGGTTAAGAAGGGGTGCACCGTTCCTGGAGGTACTGCAATACCAGGTCAATGCGTGGAGTGGACAGAGCAAGCTCTTTTTCCATCTCCCTGTTCTAAAAATCCATTTAATATATGGTCCCCAGATAGGGGACGTATCAGATATTAAACTGATAAGAACAGATACTACACTTGATCTTAGCCAAAAGGCCGAGAAGCGATAACCAGAATTGGTTTGGGCCTCGAGTGGCACCCTGGCCTATGCCGGACACATCTTAGGGAGAGAGAGCGAGAGGGAGACAAACCCACGCCTACACAAGACATTTTGTCACCCAAGCCAACCCTTGAAAAGGCTGCTTTGCAGAGCAAAAACAAGAAGAATGGTGCGTTTTGCAGCCGCCGCCCACTGCAATGAATCTGAATAACTCCTCCTTTAGGGCGCAAGCAACTCCCCTCCCCCTTGCAGTCTTTCCAATTCACGATACAAAAAGACGGACAGGACAGGTTGCCTGACTTTCCGTCACTGCCACCCTTTGCCATCCTTACCCGTAGAAAGCCCTTTCATCATCCCCAAACCCTAATCTTTTCCCTTTCCTTCCCAGCCCCCAAACCCTGCCCTCTGTACCTTTCTCACCACCCGCTTCCCTTCTCCTGTCATCCCCCTACCACCCGGGAAAAAAAGAGATTGCCCCCTCCTTCCACTAGCCCACCCTCCCACCCAAAGAACAACTTCTTCTGCGCAGCTTGTTTTCTAGGCAGCAGCGCTATTGTGATGTCATCGGGGGGCATTGTGACAAGCCGCCAGTGTTCCGTCTCTTCATGTTGTGCACAGTTCAAACGGAAAATACATCAACAGGCAGACTACAGAAAAGCTTACTATCAAAGGTTAGAGGGGGGCTTTCTCAGAGGGCTTTTTACAGTTTTTCTATTCCCAATTAGCCGTTTAAGTGTACTTATTGAAAGTAGTAATTCTTTCATAGGCCGCCCTTTCTTAGTATTTGACGTTCCTTATATTGCGGTATGAGGCTTCGCAGTAGGTTGCAAACATTCATCACCCATGACTGTCCCCAATTGAGCTCAGAAGCTCAATGTCTATCATGACCTCTCTTTTAGAATGTCCAAGAGCAAGCAAACTATTCCTCCAGGAGAGGGCGCCAACAGACTACTAAAGAGATCATCATTACTCAAAGAAAACCCCAAAAACCAATGCATGATAGGAATAAACAGGTAACTTTCTTTGGAGTGGAAGCGGAGAGATCGCACCAGATGCCAATTCTAGATCTTATCACACCTGTGGTCACTGCAGCAGCAGGTGAATCCACTTTGTCCAAAAGGGATCTATTCCATTCAATTGCAAATGATCTAGATAAGACAGAGAACTGCAGCACGGGGACATAGCCGAGTTGGTCAGGTTGAGTGGTGATGAGTTTGCTATTTGGATGAATAAAGAAAGTCAAAAGTGTGAAAGATAAAAAACAAAAGGAGGAAGTGTGAAAAGTGAATGGGCCAAATTGAGGTGCATATGAAGACGTATGCTTTCTTCCAATTCATTAAATCGGGCTAATATGAATCAGGTGAATTGAGTTCTGCTTTTGGAAACTGGGTTAAGAAGGGGTGCACCGTTCCTGGAGGTACTGCAATACCAGGTCAATGCGTGGAGTGGACAGAGCAAGCTCTTTTTCCATCTCCCTGTTCTAAAAATCCATTTAATATATGGTCCCCAGATAGGGGACGTATCAGATATTAAACTGATAAGAACAGATACTACACTTGATCTTAGCCAAAAGGCCGAGAAGCGATAACCAGAATTGGTTTGGGCCTCGAGTGGCACCCTGGCCTATGCCGGACACATCTTAGGGAGAGAGAGCGAGAGGGAGACAAACCCACGCCTACACAAGACATTTTGTCACCCAAGCCAACCCTTGAAAAGGCTGCTTTGCAGAGCAAAAACAAGAAGAATGGTGCGTTTTGCAGCCGCCGCCCACTGCAATGAATCTGAATAACTCCTCCTTTAGGGCGCAAGCAACTCCCCTCCCCCTTGCAGTCTTTCCAATTCACGATACAAAAAGACGGACAGGACAGGTTGCCTGACTTTCCGTCACTGCCACCCTTTGCCATCCTTACCCGTAGAAAGCCCTTTCATCATCCCCAAACCCTAATCTTTTCCCTTTCCTTCCCAGCCCCCAAACCCTGCCCTCTGTACCTTTCTCACCACCCGCTTCCCTTCTCCTGTCATCCCCCTACCACCCGGGAAAAAAAGAGATTGCCCCCTCCTTCCACTAGCCCACCCTCCCACCCAAAGAACAACTTCTTCTGCGCAGCTTGTTTTCTAGGCAGCAGCGCTATTGTGATGTCATCGGGGGGCATTGTGACAAGCCGCCAGTGTTCCGTCTCTTCATGTTGTGCACAGTTCAAACGGAAAATACATCAACAGGCAGACTACAGAAAAGCTTACTATCAAAGGTTAGAGGGGGGCTTTCTCAGAGGGCTTTTTACAGTTTTTCTATTCCCAATTAGCCGTTTAAGTGTACTTATTGAAAGTAGTAATTCTTTCATAGGCCGCCCTTTCTTAGTATTTGACGTTCCTTATATTGCGGTATGAGGCTTCGCAGTAGGTTGCAAACATTCATCACCCATGACTGTCCCCAATTGAGCTCAGAAGCTCAATGTCTATCATGACCTCTCTTTTAGAATGTCCAAGAGCAAGCAAACTATTCCTCCAGGAGAGGGCGCCAACAGACTACTAAAGAGATCATCATTACTCAAAGAAAACCCCAAAAACCAATGCATGATAGGAATAAACAGGTAACTTTCTTTGGAGTGGAAGCGGAGAGATCGCACCAGATGCCAATTCTAGATCTTATCACACCTGTGGTCACTGCAGCAGCAGGTGAATCCACTTTGTCCAAAAGGGATCTATTCCATTCAATTGCAAATGATCTAGATAAGACAGAGAACTGCAGCACGGGGACATAGCCGAGTTGGTCAGGTTGAGTGGTGATGAGTTTGCTATTTGGATGAATAAAGAAAGTCAAAAGTGTGAAAGATAAAAAACAAAAGGAGGAAGTGTGAAAAGTGAATGGGCCAAATTGAGGTGCATATGAAGACGTATGCTTTCTTCCAATTCATTAAATCGGGCTAATATGAATCAGGTGAATTGAGTTCTGCTTTTGGAAACTGGGTTAAGAAGGGGTGCACCGTTCCTGGAGGTACTGCAATACCAGGTCAATGCGTGGAGTGGACAGAGCAAGCTCTTTTTCCATCTCCCTGTTCTAAAAATCCATTTAATATATGGTCCCCAGATAGGGGACGTATCAGATATTAAACTGATAAGAACAGATACTACACTTGATCTTAGCCAAAAGGCCGAGAAGCGATAACCAGAATTGGTTTGGGCCTCGAGTGGCACCCTGGCCTATGCCGGACACATCTTAGGGAGAGAGAGCGAGAGGGAGACAAACCCACGCCTACACAAGACATTTTGTCACCCAAGCCAACCCTTGAAAAGGCTGCTTTGCAGAGCAAAAACAAGAAGAATGGTGCGTTTTGCAGCCGCCGCCCACTGCAATGAATCTGAATAACTCCTCCTTTAGGGCGCAAGCAACTCCCCTCCCCCTTGCAGTCTTTCCAATTCACGATACAAAAAGACGGACAGGACAGGTTGCCTGACTTTCCGTCACTGCCACCCTTTGCCATCCTTACCCGTAGAAAGCCCTTTCATCATCCCCAAACCCTAATCTTTTCCCTTTCCTTCCCAGCCCCCAAACCCTGCCCTCTGTACCTTTCTCACCACCCGCTTCCCTTCTCCTGTCATCCCCCTACCACCCGGGAAAAAAAGAGATTGCCCCCTTCTTCCACTAGCCCACCCTCCCACCCAAAGAACAACTTCTTCTGCGCAGCTTGTTTTCTAGGCAGCAGCGCTATTGTGATGTCATCGGGGGGCATTGTGACAAGCCGCCAGTGTTCCGTCTCTTCATGTTGTGCACAGTTCAAACGGAAAATACATCAACAGGCAGACTACAGAAAAGCTTACTATCAAAGGTTAGAGGGGGGCTTTCTCAGAGGGCTTTTTACAGTTTTTCTATTCCCAATTAGCCGTTTAAGTGTACTTATTGAAAGTAGTAATTCTTTCATAGGCCGCCCTTTCTTAGTATTTGACGTTCCTTATATTGCGGTATGAGGCTTCGCAGTAGGTTGCAAACATTCATCACCCATGACTGTCCCCAATTGAGCTCAGAAGCTCAATGTCTATCATGACCTCTCTTTTAGAATGTCCAAGAGCAAGCAAACTATTCCTCCAGGAGAGGGCGCCAACAGACTACTAAAGAGATCATCATTACTCAAAGAAAACCCCAAAAACCAATGCATGATAGGAATAAACAGGTAACTTTCTTTGGAGTGGAAGCGGAGAGATCGCACCAGATGCCAATTCTAGATCTTATCACACCTGTGGTCACTGCAGCAGCAGGTGAATCCACTTTGTCCAAAAGGGATCTATTCCATTCAATTGCAAATGATCTAGATAAGACAGAGAACTGCAGCACGGGGACATAGCCGAGTTGGTCAGGTTGAGTGGTGATGAGTTTGCTATTTGGATGAATAAAGAAAGTCAAAAGTGTGAAAGATAAAAAACAAAAGGAGGAAGTGTGAAAAGTGAATGGGCCAAATTGAGGTGCATATGAAGACGTATGCTTTCTTCCAATTCATTAAATCGGGCTAATATGAATCAGGTGAATTGAGTTCTGCTTTTGGAAACTGGGTTAAGAAGGGGTGCACCGTTCCTGGAGGTACTGCAATACCAGGTCAATGCGTGGAGTGGACAGAGCAAGCTCTTTTTCCATCTCCCTGTTCTAAAAATCCATTTAATATATGGTCCCCAGATAGGGGACGTATCAGATATTAAACTGATAAGAACAGATACTACACTTGATCTTAGCCAAAAGGCCGAGAA